>NC_060209.1:8422500-8786250 GCF_021130785.1 Homalodisca vitripennis
AGACTTTTAGAAACTTGGTATCACTAATTTGTTGATTGCATTTTGTATACGAGTATTTCATTAATACATTGTGTTTTAGTAAAATCGTACAGTTTTCATAGAATTGGTTTGAAATTTTCAACATTTTTAAGCTGTAAACTGCAGTATGCCTATATCATTATAATTATAAACATTCATTACAGTGTAATATTACAAAATGTCAGTGCTGTCACTTAAGCAGTTTTTAACATTAAATATGTTTCTATAAAACAAGTGCAGGCGAAAATATTTTATGATATACGTTCCAAATGTTTTTTTTTATTTTGATACTCGTACCAGTCCATAAAATATTTGTATCACTTATAAGGCAAACAATAGCATTACACATAATCGCGTAGTCTTAACTCGTTTGTCATGAGAGAAGATAATCAAATTCTGTTGGGGTGTGTTAATGTTCAGAAACGAGAGTATTTCGGTTTTATGTATGAATAATTAAACATTTGTTCATTCTATTTTACTTACAATACAATAAATCTATGAATTGTAAGAAATTTTATTCCAGCTAACTCAATTTCGTCTAAGGTCGAACACACGTAGACTAAGTAACCCAATACATACATCATGTTTTGGTGATTTGGTATGCAGACTGTTCTTTAAACACGGCTTTTAAATTTAACTTAATGAACAAAAATTTTAATTTATCTCAAGAAATAAATCATGTAGCCTTAAAATTGTGCTTGCAACTTCTTTCCTACATAGATAAGGATGGGTTCTATTATAGTTTACGTTCAACCATGGGGAGTGTCATCCGTTATTGAAACTTGTCAGTAATCCGAGAAAATTTCACTTTTCTCTTCCGAGAGGTTCTACAATTTGTGTTCTGTATTATTGGCTGTATGTCTAAGATCTTTGGAGATCTCGTCTCATATTTTTGGATATTTGGTTCCAAACCATTGGACTTTCTATGACATCGATTACAGTCTACTATAAACGATAGAACCAACTATTTACCTCCAAGGAGAAAGTATTATTTTTATTACTTTCATATATGATTGTAAATATAAAAACTCAATCAATATACAGTTTTTTGTTAAAATCTGTAGTTAAAATACTAAAGCTGAAGTTGCAGTTTACAACAGAGATTTGAGAGAGCAAAACCTTCCACTTGTTTACTTCTGATTTCCCCGGAGGGAACTTTTCAAATTTGTTTACCTCGTTCATTCTGAGAACGGTTGACAAAATCCGTTTCACGCAATATGTTAGCTTCTAATTCGGAATCGAGCAGACCAATGTGCTGTGTTCCATGCTACAGCCATCATAAGTATTGACAATGCAACAGCGCATTACTGAAATACCATTTATTGTTGTATGTTTAGGAGTTCAATGTACTTGGTATTTATTGTCTCTTGTTTTTAATATCGTAGGCATAATTATCAAAAGTATTTGTATAGCTATGTATAGAAATGGTGAATTTGAGATACGAGCAAGCAATCTCGTACATTTAAGGTATTAGAGATTTCATGATGATCATAAGAATATCCCTCTTCGAACTAATCGTAGCCAATTAAAACTTTATAGCACGATTTGTAATGTCATAAAAGTTTAAATAAAAACAATCAATCACAATTAGCCGTATTTTACCGAATAACAGGGACGATATTACTTATAATATTACTTTTAAATTTCACACCAAACACTCCTGAAATAAGTTATGGTTACTAGAAGATATTCCAATCTGTACTTCGGTCGAAAACGTCAACTTTCAGTAATTTATTTTTTTATTTTCAGTGCTATAGTTGAGTCTGCCTTGTTTCCTTGATTAACAAAAGATCTAAATACTTCTGAGATGTCAACTTATAGGTCTGAGAAGTCAAATTATGTCAAAACGTATACATTTATAGCCATTATAATCTACTCCGATCTTGGATATTCTGATGACATAGTTGAGTTTACTTTGCTTCCTCGATCATATACAGAGTGTGTAAAATATCTAGAAGCGCCTGAATATAACTTTAATAACCGAAATTACTAAAATTTTCAAAACTTTTACTAAATTAAATGATGAAATACCTGCATTTCATAATAGAACCTGGTTCCTAAAACGTTTATCCTAAAAAATGGCGTCAAATTAAAGGTTTGATATGGATCTTATTTCAACAGTCAACATTTTGTAATGAGTAAAGATTGTGAAGCCCGGTTTGTGGCATTTTTCTAATGCTAAAGACATTTAAAATGGTGTACATATTGATTTAAGCTTATATTTAAGATGTCTATGACACTATCCAATGGCCGACCCCCCCCCCCCCCCAAATGTAGGCGTGTGATGACAATTGCATACAAAAGTAGTGAAGGTTAAGGCACGGTTAAACATTGTACGAAGTTTTTAAATATGATCTTCTACGGTTTAAAAAATATTTACACAACCAGTAAATATGTACGTGCATTTGAAATCTACTTCAATAATAAAAAGTCTTCTTCCTACAGCGTTTGTAATTTACTTCGGTACAAGAGGAGGATTACAAAAGCCTTACTAAGTTCATGCAAAATTTTAAATTTACTATTTCAAATGGTTAGTGTTTTGTGAAAAATTAACTGCTTTTTCGGACTCTAGTCTGGAAAACAATGGCTCTTTGAATGATTGTCAATCCCCCTCTATTGCCCTTGAGCCATTTAAAAAAATTCATAATACTATGCGGTTTCAAGTACCTTACGTGCATATATTGACAGCTTTATTAATGAAGGTGCGTTTTATATCAGTTTTGAAATAGTATTTACATTGCAATATTTGGTTAAATTCGTCACTGGCACAATCTTTTGTAAGAAAATATATAGTAACTTTGTCATCTGCATTACACTACTGCAAGTACTGTATACTTAATGTTTTCTAAAATTTACAGTTCAAGTTACGTATATTATTAAAGTAATATTCTCAACAGTGATACATAAAAGATTAAAATAAAATGTTTGTTACTCTCAAGACTATAAATGTGTCTGACTTTTTTCGTATTCTTCAGCTGAAAGTGCCAACAGATATGTAGTTTCAGTTATATTTGGATAATTTTCCATGATTATTATCATTCTCTTACACTTAATATTATTTCTGAAACTTCTCTTCATTGAAACTACTCAAACTTTGAACAATATTCTAAAATTTTCTAAACTAGTCCATCATGATTTTTAAATTGCGCTTTTTTAGTATGGAAAAGTTTTTTGATGGAGAAGTTTAGCAAAAATTGTAACGCCAGTACCCTTGTAGAGCAGACAGTAACGGTGCAAATAAATTAATATTTACTGTACACTCTGTTATCTCTACTTACACATTGTTATATCCCGACTGGAATATACTATAGCAGGTGACATACCATTGCAACTATAAACTTTCATACTTTTTCCGGGATGTGTATTTATAATTTGAATCTCAAACTTTTTATTTTAATTTTATATCATATTGTTCAAGAGCTCTTTACAATACAAATATAGAGTCATACTCTATTAACCGCCTTGTACTGTATCCAACGTGCAAGAACTACATGGCATATAACATTGTTAAACGTGGCGAAATAAAGGAATATTACCATATCGTGACAGAAAGTCAGGTTGGCTTTGTGCCCGATCAACTCGGCAAACACAAAACAGTCGTTCCAGGGTGATCAAATTATCCAATTCAACAGCGAGGCAATATTCAAATGATATAAAAAGCCGCATGGGAAATTTGTTTTCAATTGGATCGGTCGAGAGTGTTCTCCTGGGCTACAGAGGAATTGGTTTGTGCTCATAGAAAACTGACTTAGTGTCGATTGTTGCGCTGTTTGGAACTCCATAAATATTATTGGATCGTTACAATAGGTTTTATTGCTTTGAATGAATATTAATTGATTAGAGGACGTGTTATCTTTTTATGTAAATATTATATGCTGTATTACTACTTTTTAAAACAATGTAATTTGGATATTCAGCAGGATTGACCTAGAGCATACATGTTGCAAATCTGTTAGTAGCACTGATCACAGAATTTCAAATGATATCATATATAAATCAAAAGAATTTAAAGCGATATTGACTCAACATTTTTATATTTATATTAGTGTATCCTGCTACTAATAAATGCTGTTTCACTTGCTGTAGTATGTGTTTGATAAATTTGTAGTTATATTTTGAAAACAGTCCTACAATCGACACTTTCTTTAAATTCCAAATTCTGTAAATAGTTTTGGATAGAATGACTTTGAAAGTATGAATCATAAGTACTTTAAAACCACATTCCTCAATATTCCTAGTTTAAATAAAAAAATTACCGAGCATTACGGTAAGTTATCCATTAACAACTATATATATATGCATATATATATATATATATATATATATATATATATATGCATACAGGCCTATATAAATGTAAATTGTAGCTTTTCCTGAAACCAGTCAACGGCTTAGATATTTTCTAATGCAAAGTTATTTCTAATTAAAAGGTTTATATATATATATATATATATATATATATATATATATATATTGTATATCTTATCTAAAAAAATATAATGTATATGGCACATAATGAGTTCATGTCAATGGTGATAAGTCACTATGATAACATTGATTTTGATAAAATCAAATATTTCTTATTACTAGCCCAATTCATTTTTGACGATACATATGTTTAATTCCAGCTAAATAAATCCTCAGAAACAGTTATACTGAAACCAATGTAATTTTAGTAATAACTGGAAAAATCCCTAACAACGCAAATTCTTCCAGTTTATTCAGGCGCGGGAGTTCCCTTTCTCCAAGTGGGCCCTTGCAGAAAACGTTTCCTGGTCGGAAAGATACTCAGAAACATCCCTGGGAGCATCGTTCTCCTGCAAAGTAACTAATTCACCTGACATCAGGGTTATATCCCATACCTGCCCTTGACTTGAGTACTTCGAAGTTCATGAATCTCTAAAAAAACTAGGTCTAGTAGTAAAAGATCTCTTACTTGGGGTAATAATCTCCACAACATTAAAATCAAATTGGTTATTGTTAAATGTTTTGTTATTACCATTAATATTACGATCCAACAATCAGACATTGAATGTTCTAGCTTCTCAATTCAAAAATTCTTACGTGTGTGGCTTTTGAAATGTAAGGAAAAGTCTTGCTCAATCGCAATCTCTATGTTGAAAAAAGGTGTGTGACATTAATAAGTTATATATTTAACATTGTTAACATTTTTCTAAAATATTTGTGAAATGTGTCGAAATATTATAAATTTAAAATAAGTTGAAACATTTACAAGATAGGCTTACATTTTAAGTTAAATTCGAAATATCTCAATAATTATGAACTTATTTTTCAAACATTGAATATAACATATTAATCTTCACTTATTCTACTGACTACGCTATATATTTATGAAGTCTTATAATCTATATATAAGAGTTATAATAATTGTTCTTCTTCATAGGCTACTAACTAAAGAAATAATTACTGTTTAAAGTTTTTGGGATTAATGGAGTCAAAATAGGAATATGACACACCACTTGCTGCGAACAGACTTCACTGAGGTTTAATGCAAAATTTCAACTATATAGCTAGTTTCATTCTAGAGACGCACAGACATTGACGAACCTCATGGAACTAATTTTTTCTATGTGCAAATAAAGTTTCTCTGAAATTGTAAAGTCTAGAGATGAAATCTTTCTCAAAACATCTTTCCAAGTTATACATTCACATTTTTATAACTTCGTTAGGGTGATAGAAGTGTTTAAATAATAAAAGTTCTGGTCGTGTAGGAGGTACTATAACGCATCAACGGACTTAAATCAAACCTTGTGATTGTCTTTTCTGATTTTCCACTGTATTATTTCTTTTCTTTTTATTTAAAAAAGGCTCTATCTGTTAGTATTTCGCGCATTATAAAGTCTTATGTTATTGTATTTAGCTATTTCACAAATTTACTTCTCTGCTATGTTTTTGTTGCCATCGTGACTACCGATGTAAAACAGTTCAAAATGAGTTTCAATTTAAAACGGTTAATTGCTTGGTATTGACTTCTCGAAATGCTGAACGGATTTGTTTGAGCCAAACGAGATAAGGTTTATTCTGCAAAGGACAAGATCAATTGTAGTTGACATTGTGTGGTTCTGGCAAAGCTTAATCACCCTTTGTCACAGCCTCTGCTACGGGCGTTAAGGTACACAAAGCTGATTGTGTGTTAACCAACTAGGTTGGACCAATAGGGAAGTCTAATGGTAATCCTCTTCTAACTGAACATTGGTCAAAATAAGTATGAAATCAATTATATGCTATGTTAACTGAGGATTTTCATCTTTCCTATATAAATAACTATTATTATAACAGGCAATATCAACTAGTTTTAGTACAGTACCCACCTTGTTGTAGATCCTCCTTTGTTGATAGTCTCTGGATGAGTATATTCAGGTGAAAAAGAAGTACATGAATAAAGATTATCTAGATTATTTTACTGCAATGCAATAACATACTCACGTATTTTTTCTTAAAAAAAATGAAGATTATAATAATTAATTATAAGTACTTTGTGTGGAAACATATAAACAAAAATTTTATGGCTGAAGTTTATTCCATCCAACATAGTTTTTTACATGTGACATTAATTTGTTTCAAGGTTACATTATGAAGCCATTGCTACTATTTGTACCTTTTTGCCTAAAGCTAGGATGATGTTACTTGGACCATTTTTAAAGTTATTAGTTTTTAAATAGTTATATAAATTAATTAATGTGTGAAATTATTATTTTTTTATCTACGAATTCAGGGAAGAACTTAAAAAATATACAAAACAAAATAAATAAACCTTTTTACGTAGGTCTTTAAACTGTTTGTTTCTTATAGTGAAACTGGAAGTTATAATAGCAGCGGCTTCGCACGCAGTTTTTCAGGCTTTGCATTGTATATGAGCACTTCTGGTTCCAGTGAATTATATTTTTGACACCAACGTGGATTTTATCGCGTTGCCACGATCAAGCAAATAAGTACAAAAATCGACTATAGCATACCAATAATAAGACCGAAATAAATGGCAAATGCCATAAATACACTAGGAAAAATGTGACAGACTGGGGAGACTGAACCAATTTTATATCACTGCAAAGACCCAAGAGCACTACAAGACACATGTCACACCCACTAGGGATAAGTTGACAGACTGAAGACACTAAACCAATTTTATATCACTGCAAAGACCCAAGAGCCCTACAAGACACATGTCACACCCACTAGGGATAAGTTGACAGACTGAAGACACTAAACCAATTTTATATCACTGCAAAGACCCAAGAGCACTACAAGACACATGTCACACCCACTAGGGAAAATTTGACAGACTGGGGAGACTGAACCAATTTTATATCACTGCAAAGACCCAAGAGCACTACAAGACACATGTCACACCCACTAGGGATAAGTTGACAGACTGAAGACACTGAACCAATTTTATATCACTGCAAAGACCCAAGAGCACTACAAGACACATGTCACACCCACTAGGGATAATTTGACAGACTGGGGAGACTGAACCAATTTTATATCACTGCAAAGACCCAAGAGCACTACAAGACACATGTCACACCCACTAGGGATAAGTTGACAGACTGGAGACTCTGAACCAATTTTATATCACTGCAAAGACCCAAGAGCACTACAAGACACATGTCACACCCACTAGGGATAATTTGACAGACTGGGGAGACTGAACCAATTTTATATCACTGCAAAGACCCAAGAGCACTACAAGACACATGTCACACCCACTAGGGATAAGTTGACAGACTGGGGAGACTGAACCAATTTTATATCACTGCAAAGACCCAAGAGCACTACAAGACACATGTCACACCCACTAGGGATAAGTTGACAGACTGGGGACACTGAACCAATTTTATATCACTGCAAAGACCCAAGAGCACTACAAGACACATGTCACACCCACTAGGGATAAGTTGACAGACTGAAGACACTGAACCAATTTTATATCACTGCAAAGACCCAAGAGCACTACAAGACACATGTCACACCCACTAGGGATAATTTGACAGACTGGGGAGACTGAACCAATTTTATATCACTGCAAAGACCCAAGAGCACTACAAGACACATGTCACACCCACTAGGGATAATTTGACAGACTGGGGAGACTGAACCAATTTTATATCACTGCAAAGACCCAAGAGCACTACAAGACACATGTCACACCCACTAGGGATAATTTGACAGACTGGGGAGACTGAACCAATTTTATATCACTGCAAAGACCCAAGAGCACTACAAGACACATGTCACAACAACTAGGGATAATTTGACAGACTGGGGAGACTGAACCAATTTTATATCACTGCAAAGACCCAAGAGCACTACAAGACACATGTCACACCCACTAGGGATAATTTGACAGACTGGGGAGACTGAACCAATTTTATATCACTGCAAAGACCCAAGAGCACTACACGACACATGTCACACCCACTAGGGATAATTTGACAGACTGGGGAGACTGAACCAATTTTATATCACTGCAAAGACCCAAGAGCACTACAAGACACATGTCACACCCACTAGGGATAATTTGACAGACTGGGGAGACTGAACCAATTTTATATCACTGCAAAGACCCAAGAGCACTACAAGACACATGTCACACCCACTAGGGATAATTTGACAGACTGGGGAGACTGAACCAATTTTATATCACTGCAAAGACCCAAGAGCACTACACGACATATGCCACACCCACTAGGGATAATTTGACAGACTGGGGAGACTGAACCAATTTTATATCACTGCAAAGACCCAAGAGCACTACAAGACACATGTCACACCCACTAGGGATAATTTGACAGACTGGGGAGACTGAACCAATTTTATATCACTGCAAAGACCCAAGAGCACTACAAGACACATGTCACACCCACTAGGGATAATTTGACAGACTGGGGAGACTGAACCAATTTTATATCACTGCAAAGACCCAAGAGCACTACACGACATATGCCACACCCACTAGGGATAAGTTGACAGACTGAAGAGACTGAACCCATGCGATTTAATTGAACCAAGAGAACTACCCAAAACATGTTACATCCCAGAAGGTAAGAGACTGTGGACAGAGTAAAGTTTGTCTATCGTTGTGCATAATCTGTAATAATGTTATAATAATAACGATGTTTAGGGAGGGAGAAAGAAGATACGCCTTTTGTCTTACGGTTTTGCTGGATATCATGAGACTAGTAAATTATAGTGTGTATACCTATTTAATTGACTGATTTTTGTTTGTTAGTTTCAATTTTTTTCATAATGTTTTTTTTTATTAGTAACCGTAGTGACTTAGCGGTAGATCTGTTAATTATTATGTGTGAAGATTGAATAAGTTTACGTTTAAAACATTCTCCTCACGGTGTATAATGTAGTTTCATCCCACTTCATGTATTTCAAGTAAATTTAGTGATTTGAGACTTGTCCACTAGACTATTTTTTTGTATTGTCTCTTTATGGTTTTTACCCTCGCATTTAGTGGGCCTATGTTTTTGCTTTTACAAGATCAGTTTATAATGTGATCACGTGTTTTTGTCTTGTGTGACATATAATACGAGACTGTTTTAGAGTTGTATGTGTTAATTATAATATTTTATTTTCTGTCTATCTAATCTTATAATTTTATTCAATAATCCTTGCTCAGAAAAATATTGACATATATAAGAACATTTTATATCATTCTCCTTTTTACACCTAGGATGCTTCAGGTGCGTATAATAAGCAGAGTACTTATTTCGTGTTATATCCTATTCAAAATTTTATTTCTATTTTGATACATGTTTGTTTGTGTGACAAAGTGATTCCTTCTTTAACAGGTGGTTCATTTAAAAATGTAAATATTTGTCTGTTTGTATTATTTACGATAATATTTTGACTTAAGGACATTCTTTGTACTTAATATTTCATATGTCCAGAAAGAGAAGTCCATTGAAGATTTCCACTTTCACGGCAAAGCAAATGGAGATAAATGCTATTTATGTGGGGCAAACCCATTTTTTACCATATAACTATAGCAAGTATCGAAAATCCTAATATCCTTATAACTCATCCACCATCAAAAACTGTATTTAAATAAATTATATCGTCTTTTACTATGCAAATTTTTTTAAAAGTTCAATTAATTATTTATTTAAATGTATTTCCATTTCTATTATAATGTTTTTTGTTTATTATAATTTTATAATTATAATAGAATCTACTGTGATGGTTATCTAGAAACTTGTGTAGAAATTAATCTTAATATATACGAATACGTATAAATGTAGGAGAACAGTTAAAAATAAATGTAATTATCGTTAAAAAATATTATTAAACAAATTAACTATTGTAATAGTTTTGTGTCCATGGTTACATATTAAAAAAAAATGTATTATACGTTTTTTATTCCTAGTGCAGTAATAGATCAATATGAAGTTGGTAACTTACATTTAAAAAATCTAAAATGAACAAGAAATAATTGGGTTTTTAAGCTTAACAAGTTTCAAAGAACAAGGATAAAATACATTTTATTTAAAGACTCAAAGATAGTTATCAGATTAGCGAACAAAACAAGGAAAGATAAAAGAACAAAAGAAAGTACATAGACATCATACTCTTTAACCCCCTTCTCCCACATCATCCTGTCTAGTCTTTTGTCTCAGGGTTACCAACGTGCCCGAGGATATCTATTGTGATGGTCATTGTACTCTCTGTGCTCTATCTTGCTGTGTTGTGCAATATATTATGCATGCTCAACATTGTGTTACACTTTGATACCTAAATAGAATATAGTTCTTGAAACATGTTTTATTTGTTTCGTGTACCCATATCATGTACTTCAGTTCTCGCTATTACAACGTATTATTCCTATATCTTTAGATAAAATATATAGATAAAAACGAAAGTTAATTTTACATTATTGACATTTATATGTTATATAAGATGTATATTGATATAAATTTCTTTCATATATTATATTTAAATTTAAAGCAATAGAAACTAATTTTAATTCACCATAACTAATACACCAAAAGTTTAAAATGTTCTAGAATGAGCATATATATACTTACGTACATATAATTCAAACATAGGTGCGGCATAGGCATATCCTTTATAATGGCAATATTACACTATTGAAAACAATGTACTATCACTGAAAGATGTTACAATATCATCATCAATTTCAGAACAAATAAAATTTAAGTTTGAAGAGTATTTTTTAGGGTTTGAAAACATAGAGTGAAACAATATTTTTGAATTCCGATGAAATAAAAAATGTTTTGCTTAATTACATAATATTTTAATGAATAGCTTAAAATATTTCAATGACACTTTAAATATTTAAGGCCAGATTGGAGGAATACTAAGTCTGCAGCAATCTTATAGGAAGGACATATGATGTAGTATTTTGGAGCTTATAATAACTTTGAATGGAAAGCATACATGATTAAGATATGTATTATTTCAGTTTTCATTTCCAAGATGTTCTAAAGGTAAACAAAATTTCCACTGCCTTTTATTTTAGGCTGAGCGTGGTGAGAAGCGTTTCTGGTTATAATATTTCATACTCCATAGTATATTTTTCCCTGTTTTCATGATCAAAAGAAATAATATTGCCTGTCTAAAAAGCATACTTTAGTAAAAACGTGTTTACTTCCAGCTCTTATAATCTTCCCTGATACGATTTATTACCGGCACCTAATAAATTTGTATTTCTGCTCCAATCAAGAAAATACATATTTTTGTCTTAAAAGTATACCTCAGAACAAAACGTTTGCTACCGGCCAATAAAACATACATATGGAAGTCTAAAGGTTTTCTTCGATCAAAAAGCGTCTACTTCCGATTATTTAAATCTACCTCTGGTACCGTATTAGCGTTTCCATTGTTGCTCCGATTAAGAAAATTTATGATATCTTTGTCTGAAAAGTCAACACTGACAAAATAGTTACTACTTTAGGTCATTGTAATTTACTTCCGGTCTAAGGTTATGCAGCGTTACAGCTGATGTCCCGATCAAGATCTAAGGTATGTCTGGTGCTATAGTAGCGTTAGCAGGTCAGAAAAGCTTAATTTGGTCTAAAATTGACTACCTCCATCATTTTAATCTACTTCCGGTACCATAGTAACGTTTGGATTGTTGCCCCGATTATGAAAATACATTTAGTTGGTCTAAAGAATCTACGTCGGTCATAAAGCGACTACTTCTGACCATTATAATCTACTTGTGGTGGTTTAAGGTATTTCTGATACCGTTGGTCTGTGGAGGGTACATATTTGTATTAAATTTTAACTTTTTAGTCCAGCTGGATGTGTAATATTTAGGTTTGGTAGGGTTTTGACCTTTATTTAAACCCTTATAGGTGGTTTATTTTCTTAAAAATTATTGTTAATGCCTGTGTGACGAGGAACTTGTTTGTCAATTTTCATCTTTATAGGACGTTGGGAAGTTATAAAAACTAAATATATAGTTCCCATATATGCAACACCAATTTAACCTCTGTGGGTGGCCGATATATTATCTGTCTGTAAAGAGCATACGGTAATGAGTCAAATGTCATTTTTCTAGAACATCGAGAAATTTAAAAAAAGAAGTAAATTGTCTAGGGGTTTCAACCCCAAATGAAGTTTGATCCTGATCAAAATGCGTAATTTTTTCTATTTAAGACATTCTTAAACCCAATTTCAACTTGTTAGGATATTCTACGATATTATAATGTCTTAAATAGATATAGATAATTCATTATTTCCTTATTTTACTATGAACGTAAAAGTACTGTTATGATAACCACATAATAGGTGTAACATTTTAAAATCAGTAAAAGCCAGTAATGTTGATACTCGGCCAAATAACTAATGTACCGGTGACCGCGAGACGACATGGTTTGGCGCCACACATTGCGATCGACTCTGGTAATTATTTTAAAAGGCCAAACGCCACCAAAATTGAATTACCTCCAGCAATATCGAGTTAGTTGATGGAAAAAACACCAGAGCGAGTCCGTGACCAAACATAGCACCTGCCGTGTAATAGCATTAACTTGGCAAACTGTAATACCTCGCGATCAAGTGAGCCTTTCTTTATTACATCACGTAGCAAGTAGTGCAAGTAATCAATATATACTATTTTATCATATAGATATAAAAAATTTGGAAAAATTAAACTAAATTATACTCATTCAACCTGTTCGATTTTAATGGACCATATGTATTACAATAATTATAGGCTAATGGATGTAATGATTAAAACCCCACGTAGCTATCGATACAGTATTCATATAGGTAATATCGGACCATACCTTTAAGTACACAGGTATGATTGTTACTAAATAAATATCGTTTGAAATTGAAAAGTTCTGATTTTTTTCTCTTTGAACTTTGAACTGTACCACATTGTGTATGCATATATCTGACAGATTTTTTTCGAGTATAAAAGATATTGAGTGTTTTTTTAAACCGTCTCAAGCCTTAAAATATAGTTTGAGGTTTATGATTTAGCATAAAGGAAAAGAATACAAGATAAGTGCAGTAACCCTGGATAAATTTCCCATATATCAATACGGAATTTTACATCTTAACAGTTTTCGATTTACAGAGTGTCCCGTAACTCTCTGGACAAAGGTATACCGCGTTATTGCATGACAAACATATTTCACCATATGAACATGGTTCTCCGATGCTTGGTTTCCCATCTGTCATACAGAAAATGTGTGTTTTATTAAAAGATTAATATCTTCAAAATAGTAAGTTAAACTAACTAAACAAGGCCTGAATGTTTATATTGATAAGGCCTGATACTAAAAAATATATTTCATGTCAAAATGGTGGTCAGTAAAACTTTGTAACTTACTGCAAGGTTTAATCTCCTGAACTTTTAGCCGAGTTTTTATTACCAGCTGATGAAGAAATCAGGTATCTGTCTCTTCCTGTGTGTCTTTCTATTTCCACGATAACTTTAGAAAAACTTTTTAGAGAATTACTTTTTAGTGTGAAATTCAACCTCCACTACATCTATATGGTAATTACGGTTCCCCCCTACCCTTGCTATTGGGAAAAGCAAAGCCTCCTACGGTAATCCAAAGTCTGATGCACGATTACACTTATTATAACATAAATACATTGCTACTCGTACAAATAGAAGTTGACATTTTCAATAGCAGGTTTTTAATGATTGAAGAGAATGTGAGTTTTAACTTATATTCAAATCTTAGCCATTGTTATTGAAAGTGTTACTGTCTCTCATTCTAAGGGAAACCGTGTAATTGCATATTTGGCATTTAAATCATATATCACCGCCATCATTTTAAGTAATACTCTACAGAGCCATTAACTCTTTTTGTTTCTCTATATTATCTCTATATTGTACTCTCCGCCAACCTTCTTCTCTTCTCTCTATTTCTTCCTTCCATGTTTCGCTCATTTATGTTGTCGTTTATGTCCGTTGTGTTATTTATTGTCCAATTTATATTGAATTCGATGTGTGTATGGCTTTTCGAACATTAAATATGTATTGTTTTAATTTTGTTAATGTAAATCACGGATTAGATACCAAACTACCAAACTCAATGAACGTCATGTGCTCGTCGTTCATTACACCATTTCCACTAAGTTTTGTGACTTTTTACTCAAATTATATTATTTTCTCTGTAAAAAACCTCCCTTTCTCACTACAGTTCAACGCACCATAAAAGAAGTTAATTGCGTAATTCTAATAAAAATCAGTGCAACGGTTTTGTAACGCCAATGGATTCTCCACTTTTCGATCCTAAAATATGTTCTTTGGTCAACTGATTAGCTTTTTTCCATGGCTAGACGTTGAAAGGTTTGTCTATGAAACATGGACTGCTCATTAATAACCAATAACAATGACAGCAGTTTTCATCTTTTCCTATCTAACCTAGCGGTACTTTTAGCTATTCATGATCAACAGTATTTAGAAACGGACCTATCTTATTACAAGTTTCACAAATTTGCTATAGCTTGTACCGGAACATTTTATATAATATCTAAACATCAAGGAAAGTCACTAAACTAAACAAGATCCCTAGTTATGATCGATTCGGTTAAATTTACGTAGCATTTTGGAGAGTAGACTTGATGGAATATATAAATACCTTCATCAAGAAAAAGAATAGGAATTAGATTTTAAAATTCAAACAAAAGGTCCACTGTAAAAACAAACAGCGATATTTTAACCACATAAAATGAATTTTATAGACGTGGTATCCATAACAAGTATAACATTGAGCAAGAAATATTTATTTTCTCAATTTAATTATGAAGGATTTTAAAAGTACATGCGGTGTGGACGTGCTGTACCATTGTCTGCGGGCAGCCGTTGTTATTCAGATGACCGTTCCGATACAATGCAATGGGATGCCTCTGCCGGATACTCCAATACAGGAAGAGCTGATACAGCGTGACGTCATAAATCTCAGCGACAATGTCACATACGTTACATAACAAAGGCAATAAATCAACTCATTGTTTCTGCGGACCTTTAATGTAAATTCAGCTTTATGTAAAAATCCACACGGATCTGTAAAGGAAGGTTTTAGTCTTGTCAATTGTCTATGGCACTGGAATCATAAGGTTTTTAATCAAATGTGGAAAATATTATATAAAAGTGTTTTCTCTAAGGAAGAATATGAAATTGTTTTCATATATATATATACATATATGTATATATATATATATATAATTTCAATAAACATTGAATCGCAAAAAGTACTTGCTCCGCCGGGACCCGAACACGGATCTCTCACTTGCCGGGTGAATGTGCTACCATTACACCACAAAGCGCTCACTTTTAACGATTCAATTATTTCGTATTTGGCCGTATCTGTCACATATGCGTTTAAATAACCAAATTACCATATGTTCGGAAGACCAGATACCTGTCAAATGACTTTTATTTACATTACATTTGTATTAATGGCAATTGCCTTATTTAATATTATATATAACACCACACACACTCACAAATAAATAAAAATATAAAAAATAAAATAAAAAACCACTTTTTATATAATATTATATATATATATATATATATTTTTTTTATATATATATATATATATATTTAAATATATATTATTATTATTATTGTGTATATTTATATCTATAAAATTCGCTAATATATTTATCAATATATAATTTCGCTCTTAGAGAAAATAAATTTTTGGGACAAAATAATACTAAAATAAATTATGATTGCCACAGTGGGAACTGCCAAAACATCAACAGAGTGCCCGAGCATGTAAGTGTGAATACACATGTGTTATATCTATGTAGATCCGTAAATTTTATTTAAGATTTATTTCAAGATTTACTCATCATTCGTTATGAATGTGAAACAAAAGTTTCAGTTCAACTTAAGCTGAGTATATTTTTGTGGCTTACTCAATTAGGAATATTCTGGAAGCTGTAAAGCATTTTATCCACAATGAGAAAACAATATTGGAAAAATGATTGCACGCTATATAAACCAGTATTTGATTAGTTCAATTTATACTTGTCATAAATCACAATAATTACTTATTTTTTGTTCCATAGTAACTCCAATTTTTTCCCAAATGGAAAAAACTCCAACTTTTGAAATGAACTTGGGGGTTGATGATAATGTTAAATAAAAGCTATAAAATCTCTTTAGATAAAGATGTAGTATTTAATTCCTTTTATCAATTAAAACTGCAAAATTTGATTACTCTACTTTTAGTAAGTTTTATCACATAATACTCGTATGTTGTACTTAGTATTATTCCACGGCACTCGTCTTATGAATTTAAACAGGGTATATTGTACAACAATGAGAGTAGTACTACAATAGTAAATGTATATTATGCAAACCACTTTAAACTTAATATTCGTGCTTCAATAGATAAATTTGTTGCATTTTTTCAAATACTAAATTTAGTGTAGATATACGTCTAAAGCAGACTTTGAGTATGATTTCTCAAAAACATTGCTGGATAAGCTCGGTATTTCACTGGAGAATTTGTCTCCAGAAATATGGACGTACTTAACTCCAGAGCTGCATCACAAAGGAAGAGAGATATTCGCAATCAACGTTTGGCCAGAAACAAGAGCCTGGGTAGGGCCAATTAATATCCTGGAATAGAATGAAACTTTGATCCTGTAATGTTGCTTTTTCTGGATTGATAATATTTTTGTAGGTAATGATATAATTTTCAGCATAAAATGTCTTTTTTACTACCAGTTGAATAATAAAGAAGCAACTACTAGCAATAAAAGTTTTAGAAATATATAACAATTTTAATGTTCAATACAATAGGCAAAGTCGAAATATAGTACTTTACTGTAATACGGTATTACCAATAATACAATAACTGCTCAAACTATATGATTTGAATCCTCCTGTATCTCCGTGGATGTTGGTTCTGTTACAACTCCTAACATTCATGTGACTGCCTGTAAAATTATGAGGAGTCACAATTTATATCCTATGAGGATAACTAGTAATACAATAACTGTGCAAACTACATGATTTGAATCCTCCTGTATCTCCGTGGATGTTGGTTCTGTTACAACTCCTAACATTCATGTGACTGCCTGTAAAATTATGAGGAGTCACAATTATCAGTATATCCTATCAGGATAACTAGTAATAAACTATATGACGAGCCCCTCCCCCCGCATATCTCCTGGATGTTGGTTCTGTTACAACTTCTAACATTCATGTGACTGCCTGTAAAATTATGAGGAGTCAAAATTTATATCCTATGAGGATAACTAGTAATACAATAACTGTGCAAACTATATGATTTGAATCCTCCTGTATCTCCGTGGATGTTGGTTCTGTTACAACTCCTAACATTCATGTGACTGCCTGTAAAATTATGAGGAGTCACAATTTATATCCTATGAGGATAACTAGTAATACAATAACTGTGCAAACTATATGACGAGCCCCTCCCTCCATATATCCTGTATGTTGGTTCTGTTACAACTT
The DNA here is from genome assembly GCF_021130785.1 of Homalodisca vitripennis. Classification (NCBI taxonomy): domain Eukaryota; kingdom Metazoa; phylum Arthropoda; class Insecta; order Hemiptera; family Cicadellidae; genus Homalodisca; species Homalodisca vitripennis. The sequence goes on from NC_060209.1 coordinate 8,440,478, forward strand.
CTAACATTCATGTGACTGCCTGTAAAATTATGAGGAGTCAAAATTTATATCCTATGAGGATAACTAGTAATACAATAACTGTGCAAACTATATGACGAGCCCCTCCCCCCCCCCATATCTCCTGGATGTTGGTTCTGTTACAACTCCTAACATTCATGTGACTGCCTGTAAAAGTATGAGGAGTCACAATTTATATCCTATGAGGATAACTAGTAATACAATAACTGTGCAAACTATATGACGAGCCCCTCCCCCCTATCTCCTGGATGTTGGTTCTGTTACAACTTCTAACATTCATGTGACTGCCTGTAAAATTATACTATGAGGATAACTAGTAATACACTGTGCAAACGATACTATCCTATGAGATAACTAGTAATACAATAACTGTGCAAACCGGCCCCTCCCCCCATATCTCCTGGATGTTGGTTCTGTTACAATTTCTAACATTCATGTGACTGCCTGTAAAATTATGAGGAGTCACAATTATCAGTGTATCCTATGAGGATAACTAGTAATACAATAACTGTGTAAACCATATGACGAGATCCTCCCCCCCCCGTATCACCTGGATGTTGGTTCTGTAACAACTTCTAACATTCATGTGACTGCCTCTGTGATCCCTGGTAATGATTCGCCTTGTAAAATTATGAGGAGTCACAATTATCAGTGTATCCTATGAGGATAACTAGTAATACAATAACTGTGTAAACCATATGACGAGATCCTCCCCCCCCCCTATCACCTGGATGTTGGTTCTTTTACAACTTCTAACATTCATGTGACTGCCTCTGTGATCCCTGGTAATGATTCGCCTTGTAAAATTATGAGGAGTCACAATAATCAGTATTCCTCATGGTCTAGATATTCATTATTAGTATTTTTGAGCAAAACATGATTTTGAACTGGAGAAATCATACTTCGTAACTTTATATACAAAAAATGTAAAATGGTCGTTGTTACCACCAGTACCTTTTCATAGGAATTTAAATGAAATAATATTCTTTCGTACACAGTAACGCATGCAATTATTTTTTCGTATGGATGTCTTAGATTCCATAGACGTTTGGTTAAAATCCCCATATTAAAATATAAGTCATGCCATTAATGTTTCTGTTTTAGGCTACAGATTTATTGATGGATATTTATAGTATTATTGGCATAAGTGTAAGTATTAATTAAATGCTCATCAATAATTAAACAATGCTATCTTTAAACAATATGCTAATCGTTAAAAAAGTGTGTAAAGGTTACAGCAGGAACAGCTGATATAACCATTGCTCTGATTCCTTAGACGCTTTAATATTATTTAAATAATGGCACTTTTCTCTGTATAACTATATAAATTGTTCTTTATTACCACTGAATCTTAAATATTATTCTTCTTTCATGCCCTATTGTTCTTTTATACTAACACAACAACAACAACAATTGTAAAATATAATAAACAAATTGAGGCAAGGCATACATTGAAGCAGGTGCTAAGAAAATAAAAGTTATAAAACCTGTCACAGAAAAAAATAGTATAACGAAAGGAAAATCTATTTACAGAATATAAGAGTTCGTGAAAGTAATTGCCTTCGGATTAGCAATATATTTGCAGCACATAGTTTACCAATTTATTCACTCATTTGCCTATCTTTATCACAGGATTGCTTTGTTAATCTTGTACTACGAATATAAATATGTACATAACAAGCATCTCTGCATGCTGCTCGCTACACTCTCATAAATGCTCGGGTGTCATAAACAGACTCTGTAAAGATTTCTACCTCTTCTTTGCTCTTGTCTTTCTTCGTTTAATTTCGCTCTTCACTTGTCCCAGGCTCATATTTGTTCCAGATGACGAAAGCAATAAAGAAAGATAATGTTCAATCGTAACCTTTTACTCTCAACAAAATGAATCTGTTACCCAACGCTATTACGAGTGTGTAAGGTTATTAAGTTGATCGTAACTTGAACATGAGCTGCTCCGTTTGTGGTATCAACAGATGGAATCTGTTACCCAACGCTATTACGAGTGTGTAAGGTTATTAAGTTGATCGTAACTTGAACATGAGCTGCTCCGTTTGTGGCATCAACAGATGGAATCACTTGACTTTTCTATTCAATAATTCTTTTATCAAATTTTGTAAATGACTTTGAAGAAAATAGGATTTTATTCGCTCAATTGTTAACGTTCATTGGTAGAGGAAAACAGTAAGACTACGTTTCGACATCTGAAATCTGCTGTCTTCCACAGGGGCTCTCTTCAGGTATGTCCAGAAAAATCTCGTTTTATTCAATATTATTCACTATGATTAACTCTTATTAATTCACACGTGGTATATTTTTTATACCCGATAAAGGTCATCTCGTCACGTTATATAGAATGTTAAGTTTAGACTTAAGACTACCGCCGTAGAAGCGACGATGGAGCGGAGTGTCACACTAAGCTTGTAATCCTCGTGACGTCATGAGCTGTGACATCAGCAAGTAAACCATTTATCAACGTCACAGTAGTTTTTACACAGAAAACCACGTTTCTACACATTGCCTGCCCACTTTAACTAGCTATTGTATTAAATAGAGATTGTAATCACTAAAAAAGTTTCACTTTTATTATTTTTTGTTAAACTTTGATTTATGTAACAGTAATACAAATAAAGATGTATGTATAAAATAATAGTATTGATCACATTTTAAATTATATTCACAGAATTTAAAACTGGTTGAATAAAGTTATTTATGGAATTTTCAGGATATACTTACTTCAATAATCCGCTTGTAAGGTTTTGTAGAAAGGTGTTGTATAGCAAGTACTTATTTATATTTTTATTTAAGTTTGTATCAAAGCAAAGCAATTGTAAATCTAAGATTAGCTTGGTTACCCAAAATACCCTTATTTTTACCAACTTAACATTAATTAGTTTAAACTAATAATTAGTTTGTATTGAAAGTTACTTCTAATCTAATTTTTTTTTCATTATTCTTCCTTGTTAACGATATCAAAAAGTTATGAGCCGTGTTACAGTAGAACTTAAAAGTGATAGATTAATCCAGAAGATAGTATCAGGTGATATCCTGATTTAGTGGTTACCATCGCCCATTGTTTCTATTCTTTTAGGTAAAAGATCCTTTCCCTTTAACATCCTTCACATTTAATATTTTTCTCCTTTATAATCTTGTAATATCACTTGCCTTTATAATCCTTTACATGGAACATCCTACGCAATGCTCACAATAGATGAAAATATATTTCCGGCATATCTCCTGAAAAATGTAAATTGCATGTACTACATATTCAATTGGATAAATATGCATTATTGTCTGTTCAGAGCATTTTAAATAAAATAGTGTCACATTTAATTAGAATTAATCAAGAAAATTAAATTACCATTTGCTATTACTAATGTAACTGCAGACTGACACAAGTTTGTTCTGGTCTATCCACTTAGGACGATAGGCAGAGGAAACCTTTCGTATTTTACACACTTTTACGCTGCTTCCTGAGAGACAGGATATTCAGGATGGTTATGTTTGAGTGTAGGAGCCGCATCCTATCGAAATTACAAACACTTATCATGAGGAACATAGCACTATCTGTGTCATGCCATCTTGGAGGAGCAAAGACTATTTCTGTTAAAGGTTCTTCGATTCAGCAGAAGCAGGAGACGGTCACCTTCATATTTAAACTGGTAAAAACCTGTAATATTTAATGGAGCAACAGTCATCCTCCTAAGTAACCTAGACCATCTAGTACATCCTCCTAAGTAAACTAGACCATCTAGTACATCCTCCTAAGTAAACTAGACCATCTAGTACATCCTCCTAAGTAAACTAGACCATCTAGTACATCCTCCTAAGTAAACTAGACCATCTAGTACATCCCCTAAGTAAACTAGACCATCTAGTACATCCTCCTAAGTAAACTAGACCATCTAGTACATCCTCCTAAGTAAACTAGACCATCTAGTACATCCTCCTAAGTAAACTAGACCATATAGTACATCCTCCTAAGTAAACTAGACCATCTAGTACATCCTCCTAAGTAAACTAGACCATCTAGTACATCCCCCTAAGTAAACTAGACCATCTAGTACATCCCCCTAAGTAAACTAGACCATCTAGTACATCCTCCTAAGTAAAATAGACCATATAGTACATCCTCCTAAGTAAACTAGACCATCTAGTACATCCTCCTAAGTAAACTAGACCATCTAGTACATCCCCCTAAGTAAACTAGACCATCTAGTACATCCTCCTAAGTAAACTAGACCATCTAGTACATCCTCCTAAGTAAACTAGACCATCTAGTACATCCTCCTAAGTAAACTAGACCATCTAGTACATCCCCCTAAGTAAACTAGACCATCTAGTACATCCTCCTAAGTAAACTAGACCATCTAGTACATCCTCCTAAGTAAACTAGACCATATAGTACATCCTCCTAAGTAAACTAGACCATCTAGTACATCCTCCTAAGTAAACTAGACCATCTAGTACATCCCCCTAAGTAAACTAGACCATCTAGTACATCCTCCTAAGTAAACTAGACCATCTAGTACATCCTCCTAAGTAAACTAGACCATCTAGTACATCCCCCTAAGTAAACTAGACCATCTAGTACATCCTCCTAAGTAAAATAGACCATATAGTACATCCCCCTAAGTAAACTAGACCATCTAGTACATCCCCCTAAGTAAACTAGACCATCTAGTACATCCTCCTAAGTAAAGTAGACCATCTAGTACTTTACCCCAATATTTCGACAGTTCCTGTAGAGACATGCCGCTCTTGGACGCCCAATGACGTTGCACAGATACATGATGACACACCGGTATTGCTGTACCTAGTAAGTATAAAACATGCTATTAGGAACAGCTAATACGGTGGCTATGTAGTTTGCAATTTGCGAGTTCAATTTCTGGCTTATCATCACAGATTAGAACATTTAAAAGAAAAACCCACTGCACTTAGATAATCAATTCAACAGCCTTTGCAGTTTACTCTGTTGTGGTTAACGCAACTTGCTGTATTGTATATGATAATCTCTGCTTGTAGACACGCACACATAGAGTGTTATTATTAGGATCACTTCTAAGAGTACAACCTACGATCACTGAGAACAATTACTTATTAGACCAACTTATTTCTGTATACAGGGAGTCTCTTTTAAACAATTACGGAGATATGAGAGCTCAAAATGATGATATTCCTTATGGATTTTAATATTAAGAAAACACCTTGTATAGGCGTTCAATCGAATATTCTTAACTGCATAAGAAACACTATAACTTTGGGGGTTTCCCTTGTGTTTAAAATGTGTATATATCTTTAAAAACAAGGAAGTATTCCCAATTAAAGTTTGCTCCCTCGTTTATATTGTCCAAGATCGCAAATGGTAGTATATTTAGAAAAGACACCATGTATAGTTAGATATAAAAATACATGACTTGGCGGCTTAAAAGAAGTATAAACTATTGATGTATATGCTAAAAAATCGATATTAATGGCTGAGTTGTTAAAATCATAATTCAGTTCCTAATTTAGATCTCTTATCTACGAGACATCTAGACCAGCATTAAATCGAAACAACCTGTTACTAAACAAATTGTGAAGTTGACAACATTTATTTCGAATTTAGCACATAGACGCTTGTAAGAAAGAAACCCAGCCATTAAATTCAGTAATCATACTTATGCGGTGTGTTGTATATAAACAGGACCATGCGATATTGGCTAGTAATACGACGATGGTCTGTCTCCATTGGCTAACGTACAATAAACGGGCCATTATTAGTGTGACGTAACTCCTCGATTGGATAACGGGATAGATAGAACATATGGTTCAAATGGTCCTGCACCAGACATCTCGTATCAGGTGATTTTCAAACTTAAACTTCTAGCAAAATATAAACCAATATTTTTAAAACTGCGAGTCCAACTTAATTTCTCCTTACATTTATAGCCCAAGGTATTTCCCATTTGCATTTTCCCTTTAAATAATCATAACGAGATTATCAGTTATGCGCTGCATATGCTCATAACTTAAAAATCCCAGGGTTATTAATTTGTATCTAATAATATTCCTTCCTTAGAAAGATAATTATACTTTATACTTTACTCTTGACTCCTTTTGTTTTTTTTTAACTGAAATCGTACCATTCTTTCTCATAATACGTTAAAACCTATCTAAATAAATTTTAATTTGGCTGAGCTTTATTTGAACATAATAAATAAATTTGTAAAGAAATTGTGTACAATCGTATGAGATTTTTACATGTGACATAGTACCATATGTAGCAATAGACATGGAGTTTACATACAACACGTGGTGTGGCGTACTCCTCCCACCTTGCATGTATTTGGTAGAGAAGTTTAGACATTTTTACATATCTAACAGATTCCTACGAGAAAAGCTGTGTAATAAATAAATATAATAAAATATCGTTGTATTAACTAGAAAGAAACGTTTGATATACATAATTTTCTAGAAGTTTGGCAACGCAAGAAGTACTAAAGCATATGGAACATAACATTAATACAATATGTAGTATATGCAATTATAGTATGTAAAATTGCAACTAGTATGATTAGTTAGTTTTCATTACAACATGTTTCACTGTGGCTATCAGGTCCAGTAGCCTGACGACGTTTGAATTTTAATACTTTTGTACTATAAACTGAACAGATATTGGGATTGCATTGACATAGTACCTAATATACATCTTTTAGTCTTTGTAATACTATAATGCACAAAAAGTCTGGTAATCACTTTGCGACTACAATAGTTTTTGTTGTGGCATTTGCTGATAGCTTCTAGAGACGGTCTCAGCAGTTCCATCCAATACGTGTGCTGACTGCAACTGCTGATGTGAATCCAATGACTCGTGATCTGCTGCTACAAACTGCCTCAGCGTACCTAGAATACTAATGGCTATCTGGCAATACTAACTATTATTGCTCTTATAGCAGTGGCTCCAGCTAGAAGTGCTCCGAGTAGTCATGTTCTTTTGTAATGTAAATAACACCATGTAAAGGATTACATTTCACCCACGCAGATCCACTCGTGGCTGACAAACGGTTAAATCTTACGACGTCGAAAACCCTCAAAGCTTTTTACATACCCGAACATCATAACCTGTACGACAGTAAAATAACTCATTAATTAATTATAATCTTGTGCGTTGTTTTATTTCCATCCTGGGTCAATAATATTAATAACAGTTCCGTATCAATCAATGACATAATTACAGTCTTTTAGTGTGATACAATAGTAAATTTCGTAGAAATAAGGTAATCACATATTTTTTTATTTTCAGGTCGTGATTGTTAGTTAGGTTTCATACAAATCTGCCTAAGGCAATCATCCTCATAACGGAGTATCCGTAACAATTTCCACATTTTCTCTGATTATCATCCCAACAATCAAAAACTACCCTAATTCAAACATAATATGGATATCAATATAACGCAACTTTGTGAACACGATAACTTAAATGTCCAGCATAAACTTGGTACAATCCCAGTACTTAAACATAGCCAAGCTTAACTAACCAAAGGTTCAAGCTGGTGGCCATTGGAAGTATAGTAAAACGTCTATTAGATCATTGCTAACACAGATCTAAAGTAGTACATTTTAAAATATAAATAATTATAACAAGTTGTACTTTTCACTTTTTCTATATCTCGTAAGTTTTCAAAATTGTGGCTATTTAAATTTTGGAAAAATAATATATATGTATATATATATATATATATATATATATATATATATATATATATATATATATATAAGTTTCTACAAATTACAGCAGAAAACGATTTTAGAATTATCAAATCATTTACAATAGTGCTTCTTCTTATGTATTTGTTATATCTCGTAAGATTCCAGACAGCAGGTGTACAAACTTTAAACTAGTGTACAAAATTGGGGGAATATTGTGAACACGATAACTACCGTATTTTTAATAGATTCAGACTAAAATTGGTATAAAGACAGTATATTTATATGACAATATTAATATGACAAACATATTTTGTTTGAGTTTGTCAGCCAATTAAATGTTTTAAAATTAGCGGTCGTTCAGATTTGGGCTAAATTTGTATCTCTATTTGATTTGTGAATTTTATAACATAAATCAAAATTTACTCCATTCTTTTCAAGCAATTTCTTCAACATTTATTCCTACTTATGTTTCGGTCTTTTATGTTTTTTGATATTGGCCATTTGAATTTATAAAAGTAAAAAATTGTAACATTGTAAGTGAATATGTTTAAAACATAATTTCAGTAACTAAATTAAGTTTAGGTTTTTAAAAACAAATCACAATCTTATAAAATATTTCTACATGTTTTAAAATATTATTGTTCAATGGGTGTTGTGGAAATTAAACTAATAATGGATCTTCAGTTTGACATTTAGAGGTGAGGACCACATGTAAAATCTACCTTTCTTCCGACTGAGACTGAAGTGATACTTTTAGATTTGATTATGTACATCGTACAGTAGATATCTTATTTGATCTAGTATATGATTAGATGAGGAAACGAATTTTTAACTTTATTTTCTTTAAAAGACATTTTTATTGTGGATTATTAAGATTATTTGTAAGATTGTTTTGATTCTAAAAAAGTACAAGTGCGAAAGTGGCTTTGTTGGTATTTCTTTCACTCGTAAACCATTAATCCAGTTGTACTGAAATTTTACATGGACATTCTTAGGGTTCTTGTGATGAATATAGGCTTATTCTCATCTCGAATATCCCCTGAGCTACGCCCCACTGGTCTCTAAAACAGTGAAAATCGAATCTTTGAAGCTGCGAAATATTAATTGAATTAGCCTGTATATATATATATATATATATATATATATATATATATATATATATATATATATATATAATTATATTATGCCAAACAGCTACTAATTAAATACGTTCAAAAACGTTTGTTTCTTTACCATTCATCGAGGCGAGCAATATGACCGGACATGCAGTGAACATAACCTAGGCTTCATTAGTTATATGACAGACAGGATGATGATGTCGCATGTCTCCATTGTGTACTATAGTAGTACATAATTAGTTAGTACCGTAACTACTGTCCTGCTCACGTAATATGACAGCACGACACTGGGCGTGTGTAGTAGTTAGTTAACACATTGTGTACTATAGTAGTACATAAATTAGTTAGTACCGTAACTACTGACCTGTGCTAATATGACAGCACGAGTTAAATGGGCTATAGATCGGGGCTATGCATCAGTTAGTTAACACGTTGTATACTATATGGCCTTAGTCAATGCGGCAACAAAGTTAATTTTATACTCATTACTCACATAAACTTATTTAGGCTTCCTTTTTGTGGTACACGTGATATTTCGCATTCCTCACGTACAAAATATATTTGGTACACTGTACAAAGTATAACAAACGTTCAAAATAATAATTTTTATTGCTAAAATTGATGTTCTTTTGTCTATATTGTTCATGTTCTCTAATCATGCCAACGACTAAGTAGATTTTTACAATCACCTTTGAAGCTATCGTTGTTCCACCTAAATCCACAACCTTGCAACAACTTACTTCCTTTGTTTGAACGTTATTTTTGACGATGGAAGGATTGTGAAGGAAACAGGATTTTTCCGAACATTTGCCATCGTTCAGTGAAACAAGAAATCAGTAACACTACGTTTCTAGATCTGCAATCTGATCTCTTCTTCAGGTATAACTATCCTAATACATAATTTCAAACTAGGTTAAAATAAACAAATCATGCCAAAGCGTTGTGGCACGCCTAATTCAGGAATCACAACCACCATGTTGTTTGTCAACTTCAATAACTCTAAAAACATGCACTTAATAAAAAACTATACACACAACTAATCATTAAAACTGAACTACAGAATAAAGGTCACAATACTTCTGCATTCGTCTACCAACAACCTACGACTGACCAGAGGGGACTAGCCAATGGCAATCGTCACGGCAGACTAAAACAAGATTGCGGAAATAAAAAGGAAGGGGGACAGGAATGGGCCCTTTTTTGTTATTATTGGTTCATGCTAGATGAACTTCTTAAACCCATATTGTGACTCCGCATTGCTTTATTACAAATATCTGATCCGTTTGATACTTTTGGTTTTCTTTTGAGTTCATTTTTTAGAATTGGCAACCAAAGCGACCTAATCTCGACTGATGGTTGACTGATTGGTTGGTCTAACAATGTATGTTGCCTCAATTCATTAACTTACTTCCGATATTTCATCTTTTACATCAACTTTTCTTATCACCTCTCGTACTCGATCTATAACAATTTCCATTTCCGAAATATTATTTAATCAATCATTTGTATACTCACCGAAATATATCTATTATGGATTTCCGTGAATTATTAAGAAGTGAGAGAAGTTAGTTTTAAAGATACCTAATCTATCTAAATCAATACAACGGTACATGTTTATGTTTTATTTTTTAAATAATATTTTGAATAATTATTTAAAATTATTTGCCCAACTATTCTGTGACAATAATTATTGTAAATTTATTTTCTAGCAGAATTAGGTCATACATACATATAGTACCTATATTATTTACCAATATGCATTACATTTCTATTCCGTAGAATATATATATATATATATATATATATATATATATATATATATATATATATATATATATTTCAAGATATCTTGATTTTATTAGTAAGTGCATCTGGTTACTGAACTGTTATATATTCTCTACACTACTAAATATCACAGACTGAATATGTTAGCGCTTCACTCCTATTTTGAAGTTATAAATCACTAAAATTTTATAAGATTCTTAAATAAATATCTATAAATGTTTCAAAAATGTACAGTTTGAAGGGGCTCACCAAGTCTTATCAAGACACCAATTCGCTCAAGGTCTCAAAAAGTAATGTTTTTCTGTGACATTTTCCAAAGATGTGTCCTTATCCAAATACCATCATTTTGAGCACAAAATAGAATCGAAAAAGCGTTTCATGACACTCTCGCTACAGAAGGAAATTTTCTATGATGTAAGCTACTAAATTATGTTTTTAATTTCAGAAATTTACTTTCTGATGTAATCGTAGAAAAAATTACATATGATTACAAATTGTGTATGAATAAAGATGGAATTAAATCAGAGAAATGTTAAAATTTTTTAGTTCAATTTTGTTTTATGATTAATTACTTAATCATAATTAGTTAAAACTAATATGAATGAATAATTTGGATTTTGTAGAACACAACAAACTCGTACTCAATTAGACAACATTAAACTAGTAAATTACTAAACTTTCTTAAAATATGTACCAATATCCTTGACCAGCTCTTTTAATTGTGAAGCTTGTGTAGTCTAACAACCCTAGAGAAAGGTAAAATCAATGGTGTTATTATTCTAATAACAGTTAGAATGGTAATGTCTTTTTGTAACCAAACCTAGGGTACAAATACTAGTGCCCCTCAAACCCATGCTGGAACTCGTTCTGAACTTGACACGGCATATTAAGTTTATTGGTAAGTTAAATAAATACTTCTACATAACTGCTATAACTAATCACGGGGATCATAGAAACATTCCGTCAAATTGGCTGCGGTGTCCGAGGAATCTTCTCTTGGATTTTGACTAGAAAAACAAGCATTTTGACCTAGTAGAATGAGATAGAACTCACAGATAATTTATATATACATAGTCAGTCAAGTCAAACTTTTTATTGCGGGTAATAATTTTTGGCAAAAGTTATTCTGTATGGTAAATATTTTGGCGCTCATGCCACAGTAACACTTACAAACACATTTCGTGCCATATATCATATATATCACTATCTAGGTATATGTAACTTATGATCTTACTGTGAGACTTTTTGAATTTGGATCTGAGGAGGAGAGGTTTAAATTGTTGCAGGAAGGAGTAATTTTCTCATTGTGCATCTTCCTGTATTAAATGTTTAGTAGCATCAATTCTATCACAGTCAATAAACTTTCACGTCTATTGTAGAGACACAGAATAAAATACAGGGATTTATCATAATACCATTGATATTCGCTTAACAAAAAAGGATTATGTAAGAAGAAGATGGAAGCTAGTCTCAGTTATTCGGAAAATTATTAACGTCGTAAGCTTACCTTGTTACCAAGTAACTCGAGCACTGATGACGTCATTAAGGAAGTGATGTCATGCTTCTGACGTAACATTGTTGCCTCTTACACACTACATTATCTTTGATGGCGGTTAACAATTACTTACGTAAAAATTAACTTTCACGCTTTGCAAATTTGGTTGTATAGTAATTGAAATCTTATTTAAATGTGGTTGTGTTTTGTGTTTTTGTGTGTGCGTGTGTGTGTGTTTGTGAGAGAGAGAGAGGGGGGGGAGGGGAAAGAGAGAGGAAGGGAGGAAGAGAGAGGGGGGATAAAAAAGACAAAATTTGTCTATATTTAGAATTATATCACAAAAATGTTAATGTTTGAAGATAGGAGTAAGAAATACATTAAGTTAACCTTTTCTCATACAAAACTTAAGGGTTTTCTATATGCTCTCATCAATATATTCTTACTCTAGAATCTTAGTAATCAGGCTCATTCAGAGAATTTTATTCTAGTCGCTGTTTATGTTCCACTCCAGGTTTAATCAGAAATTACTGTCAAAACCTAACATAACTCATAAATGTTTTGCTTGATCACAACATTTTTCTAAATCATCATTCGTTGGTCACTGGAAAAAGGTATTACCGACTCACCTTATCAGTACTTTAATAAGCATTTTTAAGGTCCTCAATACTCCAGTTTCAAAAAGTTAATATTGCTTTCGGTGTTGAATGTTCCGCTCGGAATTTAAAATCAGTTAAACACTTGTTGAGGTCAATTCACCGCGCGCCGTTCTCGTTGATCCGATATGAGTCCTGAGAGCGCATAATTCCACTTCATATACACTGCATTATACATTATACATGATATATTTACACTTATATACTCGTATTATAATCATCAACCACGAATGGCCAAAATTCAGGCAAATCCTGCTCCATCTATCCATCACATTCCTTTGTGCCGTAATGTTATATTCTCTTATGTAGCTCTAATCCTAAACTTCCCCCTGGCATCTTCGTCTTCTCTTCCCTTCACCTTCTGCCTGTGGTATCATGCGAATGAATGTCATATGGCCAGTTGACATGGCACATTTAGACATACAGGACAGAGTTGTGAGAGCGAGAGCACTAGTTGTTTGAACAGGCACCCCTAGTAGGTAAGATAGGGGATATTAGGACAGTAAGACAACGTATTGTAATGTGTATTGTTACACTTTTCCAAATCCATACATCCATTCAATCCAGCCTCTCTCGTTTCTCTTGAGGTTCCGCGTTTTCACCTCAAAGGCCAATAAATTCAAAAAGTCAAAAAATAATGTTAATCTAAACTCAATTTTTTTTCAATTTGAACTCTAACGAGTAAATATTCTCAATACAGGATTCTAACAATTTTCTTGTACAGTTAATAAATGTGCATAGAGACATATATCAGTACAATATGTGCAGTAAACATTTCAAGAGTCTCAAGGTGCAGATATTCAAGAGCTCTTACATTAATTTAGAAAAAGAGTTTCTGTCCCCAACATTCTACTCCTAGACGATCTTTACTAGGTTTTTGTACTTTTATTTTATTTCATGATTTTTTTTATTTCATATATTAACAAAAACGCATTACTATTACACAAACGTAACTGTGATGTTTAAAAATGAAAGAAATTTAGGATGATAAAACAATAAGGAATCAAAACATAAAATTGTAAAAATATATAAATAATCAATTTAATAGAATGGTTTCAATCATGCTGTAAAAAGATAAATAATAACACAAATGTTACTTGTAAGTACTAGAAGGTAAAAATAATACGTTTTTAATACAAGGTAAATTTCCAATATGTATTAAAATAAATAAGGTGTACTAAGCTATAACCCTCGCTCACTTTAACCTCAGATATAAGTGTCAAGCGAAATCAAAACGTTTAAAACAGTTAAGCCATTTACATTTCTGAAACGCATATATACATTGACTGTCGTAAGGGAGGCGGAATGGGAAGAACAAAGTGAAGAGTGATGGAAGTTTAGTTTATACGTATTATCACAGGCTATTAATAAGGAAAATTTCAGTTCTCCGGGAACCATTCCCAGCATGAATGGGCTATTTGATCAGCAGCGAGTCTTCACCACGTCATGCACCAGTTCACTAACATTGTTCCTATTTATTTGCGATCATATATATTTATTTATATAATTTTAAATGTTATATTTTGGGTAGTAATTTATATTTCATTTATGTTTTGACATCATCTCCATTACTATTTAATGACGTTACATCAATAATCATTTTTCATTTTATCACCTCGTTACCTTGAAACTATGGTGTGAAAAACTTATAAGAACTTTTAGGCATGCTTTAAGTTTTGACAAAAAAAATGAAGATCCAAGTATATTTTATTACTTTCAAAACTACAGTTTTAAGGCCTGTAAATTGATGTTCAAAAAGGGGTTGAAGTACAATGTGAGCATTGGGAACATTACATGTAACAATAGGCTATGGACAGGAAAAACCCAGCTCATAGGGAATTATTTTTATGAAGTGGCCCATTTAACCTTTATTGGCCAACTTATTAGTCCAAATAAGACAAAGGATGTGGGCTAATTTACATACAATATTAGTTTAGCTGTCTGTGCAGCAAACGCCATCATTCTTCGTGTCTAAAAAACTATCAATGCCCAACCAGCATAACAAAATCAGCATCCAATGGCACAATATTACATTTCATACAATACCACGAAATTCTATGTACTCACCACGAGTGAGGCTTTAGTCTGTGTCGGATAAACGAGAGTATTTGACACATGGCTTTCATCTCATCATTGAATTTACAAATGTCACCCTCCAACTGTCGTTTATATTGATGTTGGAAAACATTCATTCGTACGTGAACAAGGAGAACGTAATCCTGACACGAGAGTTTAAAAGAATGAAAGTCCACTTATATTGTTCAGGAATTTTGATTTAGATTTTGTAGCCACAACCCACAAACAGTGGTCAAACTTTGAAGTGTTCTACCACACCAATATTCATCCGTACGTACTTTCTGTATGGACAGAATCAACATAAAACTGTAGTTCTTATCCTTACTATACACATCGTAAACCATAGTACCATGTAGATCACATTGTAGACCGTCTATCCATCTGATAGGTCTGATGGATATTAATTGACATCATATAGTTAAAATATCACAGACTATACGTAAGAGTTTTCAAATATAAACACGCTACATCAATAAAATATTTCAAAAACAAAGATAATCGGGAAATAAACTTGATATCACTTGATAAAAGTTTTTACTTCATTGGTATAAAGAAGTTAAGCAATAAGTGGAATTTTGTGTACAAATGTACACTTCGAGACTGATAATTACAAAATTTAACAACCAAATCAGTTTTAATTCTCTTCAATGTAAGAAAACAATGGGAGATTAATTCTTATTTGAAACAACTAAGCGACTGAGAAAAACTTAATAAGCTCATTATTAGTCTTATTAAGCCAAGTGTCATGTTAAATCTAAGACTAACTTCGTAAGTAAGTTCTCTTGTTAAATTGTTTCCGGACTGTTTTCTTTTTGATAGTTTAAACGCTTATTAGCGAATACAAAACTAATATTATTATTATCACCTATCACCCATCCTAGCCCAAAAAACAGATCTAATAGACTTTATTTATCTTAGCTGACTTTGCCTTTTGAGACATCTTTCAGAAAATCAGTGGTTATTCAACAAACCGCTGAGTAGTACTAAGAAAAACTTAACCGCTGAAAAGGTCATCACGAAATCATAATTGAGAGTTCTAATGTGCAATATTTAGAAAATTTTGATTTGTTTTTGATTAATTTAGCAATTCAAATTTAGGGGGCAAATTCAATAAATATGAGCAATGGTGTCCCTCAGGGGCTCATTCTCAGTCCAGTCCTCTTTTTTATCTAAGTCAACGACTTAGGGCCGTCACTGCTGCACGGGTGACTCGCATATTCTTTCTTTTGATTAAGAAATATTTCCACTAGGACTTTTCCAATATGAATACTAATGCACCATATACAACTATAATGGGCTCAAGAGATTATTGTTCTGTTGCAAACCAACGGCCTCCGAACTACAATAAACGTCAATACCAAACACAGCAAAACTTACGCAGTATAATGTAAATCATGATATTTAATGATTATGGTAAAAAAATCGTAATGAATATTATTATTACTATTATTTTTATTATTACTATATTATTTCTTATGTAACAGATTTATTCTGTAGTACGACCCAGCAATGGGCTGAATTCAGTGATTTTTTCCGAAAGGATTTAATTTTAAGTAACCAAAAAGTTTATTATTTTAGAACCATTAATTTTTATAATTCGAAGAATTAAAATATTTATCACATAACAGTTTTCAGAAAATATGTAAGGTAAAAAACGCACAAGACATAATCATCAGAATTTCGGCATTGACGTTCACTTTGCATGAACTATAAACAGTAATGCATTCTCTTTATTCTACGTACAATGTTGAATATTCAGAACACATTGGATACATTTTACGTTTTTACTAAATTCTATGAAGTTTTCACCATGAGTGTTAAGACACAACTTGTATGTACAATGAACTTAGTATAATATTATCGAATCGATTGTGCAAGGGGAAGTATTTTATATGTAAGTTAAGATCAAAAAGGTATATTTTAATTCTTTGACGCAATATATTTTATTCCTTATACTATGAAATAAAAAAAACTGCGCTAATTTTGAACTTTTTAAATTTAATTGAAAAAGGGCACTTCAAATGGGTCTTTGAAATCTTTGCAGTGTTTTTACACGTGTGTTCCTAATATAATGCAAACTAAAAGGATACTAGGAACCTATAAGAGATTAAATAGTCAAATTTGTGCGTAATAGCAAGACCAAACATCAATGTGGTGTAGTTTACTATTAGTTGCGTCGTTCACTCGCTGCGCTCAAAACTTTTTTTGACAAAATTTTCAAACTGTTACAGCTCTTCAAACTCTTATCAGTGCATGTAATGGAACATTTTTCATATGAAATTGCATCGATTTTTTTATTTCGATATAATGAAAAATATTTCAAGATGATCAATCATCAAGGGTGTAGTATTTAACTCAATTTTTGTAACGCAACAACCCATTTTTTAATCAATCGAAATACAGTAGATTTTTTTACTCATTTCAAAAATACCTAGATGTTATTATTTCCATATGCGTTTCGTCAAATAATTAATAAAACCCGTTGTTTACGGTTGTTTGAATAGAATGTTTATGATACTACTCGGATGGGTAGTAAACTTGACTGATATTCCAATGCACATAGTTAGCTTCCTAGAAAACAAAGTAGTTATATAACAAGGTTAGTCTAAAAATGATTTTTATTGACACAATAGCATGTAGTTTTCAAATTGCATCATATTTATAATCTTATAAAATAATAAAATAAAAATCATTAGCCGCCAAGTATCTCACAAGCATAAACACATACTAAATGCAAGAAACTCTGGTTGATAGCATATTGGTAGTTATTTAATTTCACATATCAATTATATTCTACTACGTTAGTGCTACAGTCAGTAAGCTTAACTACATTACAATCATTAATATACTATGCTAAAAATGTAGTAAATTGTGACAACTTAATAACAAAAGCAGATAACAGTTCTAATGAAAAAAGTGTCATATATTTTACACTTCAAATAAAATCAATTATTGGTACAATTATATCAATGCATTTTTGTGTGCACGTCACAATTTAATTAAAAACATCACACTTCAAGTAACTGTTAAAAATTTCTGAAGTAATTTAAATGGATCTTGACAGATATTTCATACTATGATGGAGGCAGCCTCTTCAAGACTGTAGTAAGCCTCTCCTATCAGATGACGCCTAAAACGCGCCTTGAACACTTTAATACTAGGAGATTTATTAATATTTTCAAACATAGAGTTAAATATTTTTGGACCATAGAAATATAGTGACTGTTTAAAAAAACATAATATAAATTCTGTATACTGATCTATGATCTGTTTCTGGTATTTTAATTAGCTATGTTTTAGAGTGGGAAAAAGGTTTTGATGCTGAAAGACAAATATAAGGGTGTGATAAATAAGTAGTGAGGGCAACGTTAAGACGCCATCCGATCGGAAACGCTCCCAACAACTGTCCCCCTGCCCAGGCCCGAGACGATCCTAAGAGCTCTCATCTGCAAAATAAAGACTCTATTACAGTTATGCTGCAACTAAACCCCCAGAATATTATACACCACTCTCAAATCACAAATTCCGAGACAAAATCGGAAATACTTTGCAAAATATTGTAGAGTTTACGATTTTGCATAATCAATTTATCTGACATATCCACCCCAAATTCTGATCTAAGAGTCACCTAAAAATTTAATTAAGGCAGTTTGATTAATTTTTAGTCCAAAACTTTGAGGAGGTGGTCTTAATTACATCTAGAACGAAACAAACGATATTTTGGATGAGTTAGAAAATAATTTATTCATCTGAAACCATTATAACTATTTATCAAAGAGAAACATAATATTTTTATTGAGAATTGTTGGAGTTACGTGATGGAGTATTATATTCGTATCATGAGTGTAAAGTATGGTGGAAAATCAATATTGTCCAGGTTATATTCCATAAAAACAGGTAAATCATATATATAAATATGAGAAATATGGGGGAAACCAGTATTGAGCCTTGAGGAATTCCTTGTTTTTACAATAGAAAAATCTGACAAAATTTGATCTTATTACTTAGTTGGACTCATTGCACTCTCTCCACTAGAAAGTATTGAAACCGTTCTAGAATAATACTACGGATGCCAAAACATTTAAGTTTTCTTAAGAGCACTAAGAAATTTTTCTTAGAGCACTGGTCCTCAACATCAAAAGCTCGAGTAAGATCACAAAATAACCCCAAAGCACACTGCTTGGACTAAAAGGGTTGGGGATTGTTTTGGATATTTTAAGGCCAGATGATAAAATCCTTGATTTATATAATTGTTAACAATAAAATTAAAAATAGAAGAAAGTTCTTGAACATATTCTTTGGGTGTTTCTTCTTTAATTAATTGCTTCAAATGGCTTAGTCACTTTCATACCGAAAACTAAAAAAGATTTGTAATTAACTGGGCATATGACTGTACGAAAGTCAACAGACACTCTTATTAGCGTGTGTTGTTTTTTTTCAGAGTATCAGCTTCCACATTTATAAACATGTTGCTAAAGCAATATCTATCTCTGATCGGCCACGAATTGTTTGGCCATCAAACTTCCAGTTCGCAAACACTCTAAGGTCACGACGAACGACCAGGTCAGATCTCTAAAACTGTTGATAATATCCCATGTAGTTTTAACTGGATTTCTGCTAGTCCACATAGCATCTTCAACATCTCTTTACTTGGAGTCATTGATAAGTTTCTTATTCTGTTTCTTAAATAGCCTGCATTAAATCTTGAGTTGTACGGGTCCGTCAACCTGAAAAAAATAAGCATCCCTTAACCTTCGAAGAATTTCTAGAGTAAACCATTTTGGGCGTGAATTTGTTTTTGAACGGACTTTCATAAAAGGAAATGCAGAATAGAAATGGGTAACTAGGATGTTCAAACATCGCATCAGCTGATGTTCAAGAAAAACATCTTTCCATGATTCATTGTTTTAATGGTTTTTTTTTTTCTTGTGCTCTCTTTAATAAGTGAGACATTTAATAATGGAAACTCCGGTACCTGACCATTCGTGATCCGAAATGATAAACATCAGGCTTTAATAGATGTCCAAGAATGATTAGAAGTTAAGGAAAATGCCTTCAATAAATCAGCAAGGCTATAAAACTGGCACGATAGTGCGATGAGGCTGTGCCAAGGACAAGCGCAGGATCACCTGTGAAATCCAATCACCAGCTCTGTTTATTGTGGAGAGACTCAATCTCTAATGGTATTGTTTGAGCTGTGCCTTCTCTTCTACCGGTCTGCTAGCCATAAAGTATCGCATAAGTATAATCACAGGCTAAAGGTCGGAAACTGTACTAGATAGTACATTGATAATTATTTAAATTCAGATCATTGAACTATGTTTTACTATTTATTCTTACAGTTAATAAGCTTAATTAAATTACAAATTATTAATAGACTGTGTTTCTTATTTTTGATGAATACAAAGTAATTTTCGTGTTAACATTTAAACTAAGTAATGTGAGTAACTAATTACATCTTTCTTAGATGGTTTTGTTTAGCTTCCCTATTTTAGGTACTATTCTGTGGACTAAGGATTATTAAAGATCTACAAGAAATGAAAATTGAACTCTTGTAACTAGCTTTGTATTTTTTTTAATCTAATTTCTTTGAAAAAGAACTTAAACTTAATAAATATGCTAATATAAAACAAGTTAAACGATGAATTTGATCAATAGAAATGGGTCCTTCGTTAGAAAAGTCTCCATTAACTACGACTAAGGGTAGCTTATTTTATCTCGAAAGGAATAACATGACCTTACCGAGAAGGAGACAATGGCATTGAACGTTCTGCCCTAACTTCGCATATTGCTTCTTACAATGGGCATTATATCTGAGACAATGAGGGGAAGTCCTGGAGCAACTTCGACGGCCTTTGTTGGTATTCCTGAGATAACTGCTTGACATCTAGTCTATTATTGGTCTGCTTAGAACCGGCTATAAATATTCGTCTTTGTTTTTGTTACATACCAGTGCCCCTACTTACCTTATAACAACTGTGTTGTGTTCCTGGCCTAAATTAATTGAATTTATACTTATTAATTAAGTATTAATCCTTACTATTGTTTTTATTGAATCCTTAATAGTATGAATTTAAATTATGACAGACTGGTTTCAACTTTCTTCTAGTATTCCATAGGTTTTAATGCTAGCAGTGTTTATGTGTGGAGCTGACTTAAATGCCAAACTATAAATTACTATTTAAACTTCATATTTCAGTCATATGTACTCGTGAAAAACTGTTTTGAAAATTTCGTATAGCACGGAATTTGGCGAAATATATCTTATCATGCACTCCATCCTCACTATCTATTACGTGTAACATTGATTTAACTTCAGTTATGGTTTTTTTCATTTAATGTTTTACGAGAAATGAGGTAATTTTATACCAGATTTTTAGAACTTACTGAAATAAATCTCAAAATCTTTCTAAGACGAGGTATTGTATGTAATCAATTTCTTATACAGCATACATTTGATGCCAACACTATGAGATAAATGATCTCCTTCCTTTATTAAATTCCCAACCCTTCGGTATTATAACAACAGGGTATCAATTTTAATTTATATTAAATTA
The DNA here is from genome assembly GCF_021130785.1 of Homalodisca vitripennis. Classification (NCBI taxonomy): domain Eukaryota; kingdom Metazoa; phylum Arthropoda; class Insecta; order Hemiptera; family Cicadellidae; genus Homalodisca; species Homalodisca vitripennis. The sequence continues at coordinate 8,461,872 of NC_060209.1, forward strand.
AAGTAGTAATTCATTAATATAGTGTAGAGTATTGTTATTTTTTAGATTGAATAAAAACTACTTTTTATTTAGTAACTAATGAATGTACATTTCACTAGGAGAATGTATGCGTTATTCCTAAGCTTCAAAGCACTGAAATTAATTACTTCAAAATGCCGAAAGGCAACCAGAATGGAATTACTGCCAGCAATACAGAGTTAGTTAGTACGAGAAAAAACATCAGAGCGCGTTCGTGACCAAACATAGCACCTGGTTTGTAAAAGCATTAATGCGGTTAACTTCCACCGAGTTAGCACTCAGTTTTCACGTTATATTTGTAACACAGATTTACTACAAAAGTATTAAAATGTTTTTATAACACCATTTCATCCAATGTATGCAGCAGCGCATATGGATTAAATTATTATAAATATATTATAAGCTAATGCATGAAATGGTGCTATACTCAGTGTTACGATGATACGATATGACGAATCCCTAATGTATAGTGGAACCATTTTATTGATGTAAATATGTTATCACTGAAAATTATTGATATTTTCAAATAGGAATCGATGAAATGCCAATAGACTTAATGGTATTTCTTTGTTTCTAAAAATAATGTATAGGTTTCCTCTCCGCGTTTAATTAACAAGACACGTAATGTTGATGAATCCTATATTGGGTACTTAGTTATAACTTTACTGGAATATTTGTTTGTACTGACGAATGGTTAAAGACATAACGTCAATGGTGGACAGGGTTGATTCAATATGAATGTCAAGTTCGTCTGAAGATATTAAAAATAGGTAGTGACGAAGAAGTACAAAACTTTTTACATCTTTTCAATATTAAACATAAGTGAACTAAAAATATAGTTTACTCTACGTGAAGAGGTATTTCCATCAGGTGCACAATTTAAGTCTTTAAAAATATGACTATCTAGGATATTTTATGATAATTTATATTGATATGACATTTAAAATACAACTGAATTCCCTTAATTTCCCTCAGATTTTACGTTTTTCAGTACGATGATTGCAACCAAAAAGTATTCAATTTGTACAAAAATATACATATCACAGGTTTTTTTATCAAAGGAGAATAATTAAAATTAACTACAGTACAGATAGTGCTGCTTTAACTAAAGCCATAATGTACATTATGTGTTAACCAAGTATTATATAGACCCGGTCTATAGCTTCATTGAACCCATTCTGTTATATTGCTTTGACAGGAAATTATGGTACTAACTAATAATTATGTCCTGCTACAGTAGACAATGGAGACAATATTCCATCATCATCCTGTCATGGCGTTAATAGAGCCTTGATTATGTATATGGTGATATTACTCTCCTCGCTGAATGCAAATAAATATCAATGTTTAACCATAGAGTATTATCGTAAGTAGAGGGAAATATTTAAGGCACATTTAATGGAATATTAAATCATTGTTTGTTGACTTTCAAAAATGTATTAGAATTATCAATTATGAAATTGGTTTTGTAACAACCTGGTTTAAATTTAAATAAATACCTTAAGTAAGGAGTAAATTGTTCAATTGTCTCTACATAACCAAGCAGAATAACATATGTTATAATTGGTACATATTTCATTAAATTTAATCTAAAAAAGTTATATTATTATAATGTGTGTATATATATATATATATATATATATATATATATATATATATATATATATATATATATATACCGGGTGTCCCAAAAGTCCCACCCCCCTTCTAACTTTCGAACGGAATTAGAAAAACCAATATCCTTTGGGTTTTAGTTATATAATGACAAATGATGATTTTTGCACTAGATGAGAACTTAGCCCCTCAACCCAAAATGGGGAGTTGGGGGGTGAAGTCAAAATTTTTAAATGCAAACCCCCATCAAATGACACTTTATTTTAAAGGTCTTTATAAAAGAAGAACAATGCCATAGACTAGGAGGTCTCTATCTCAATCCAGTACGAAACAACGGCTTGTCAAAATTTTATTGAAAAGTTACGCTAAAACACTATTTTTCCTCACTCATCTGTTCAGACTTATTCTTAATATTAAGTAGTGCTAAATTAAACTTAATGTTGAAATCTTACCTCAACCTTTTTTAAGCTCAAAGTAAATGCTCAAAATGGCCCCCATTTACTTCTTGGCAAAAATACAGACAACAACACGAAATTAATAAAGCCTTGTCGGATCACTAATAATAGTTACTAGCACAGAAATCAATACTTGTAAAGGCTGCCAGTTCCACGTTATAATAGTTTTAACTAATTTTTCCTCAGCAATGCGCAGGATAGTTATGATCGTATAGCATCATTAGAATGTTTTTAAGGCTCGTGGCATAAACGTACACAGGTTTTCACTTATTCCTACTTTGTTATCACCCTAAAATCTGAATTGTAATCGCCCACTAGTATTTTACCTTCAATCTTTTCTTGACTACATTATTGTTGTAATATATAATGCACATTAGGAATTAACTAGATTTTAAGTAGATAAATATTTGTTCACATATATAAATCGTTAACAACTTTTTTCATACCGGACTAACTTGATTTATTCATTTATTAAATTTGGCTTAAAATAAATTAATCTGTCATGTGAAATTTTGTTCAACAATTTAATTTGCATCTTTTTAATCCGGGAACTAAATAATACAGTACGGACCGCGTTTACATTTTAGCCAGAAAAAGAAACTAAATATTATTACTTAATGTAATAATCACCGTGGGGTTGAATATGAGAATGTGTGGGCTGGTCTCCACCTGCAGCGAACTGTGGCGGTAATTACTTCAAAAAGCCAAAGGCCACCAAATGGAATTACTTCCAGCAATACAGAGTTAGTTGGGTGAAAAAACATCACAGAGCGTTCGTGGCCAAACACACCACCTGGTTTATAACAGCTTTAATGCTGTTAACTTCCCTGCCTCGCCATTCAGTTAGCAGTTAGTTCTTACGTTTTATTTGGACCGCAGATTTACTACAAATATATTAAACAGTTTTAATAGTACATACTGTTACACGGCTTCGCATGCAAATTTCAATTTCAATAATAATATTATAATTGTTAATAGATGTAACAGTGCAAAGTCAATGTTACAAAGCAATATTTCCAATACCCACTTTAGAATTTAAATTTATAAACACAAATATATATATATATATATATATATATATATATATATATATATATATATATTCATTGAAAGCTTTTCTCATATACAAGTAGGAAGTGAATGCTGTATGAACAAATGTAAGGGCCGTAATGCATTTGTGTTTGTAAACACAATTTAAGTTTCCGCTCCACATTCAATCTGGTTGAATATTTGTAGATTCTGAGAGCCGCAATCCTGTTCAAGCCAATTTATTTCTTACCAAACAGTTGATGTTATTTATAATACACGTAATAAACTGCACAATTGTATGTAGGTAATATTTGCTAGATCTATTAACAAATTAACATCAATTCTTGTATAGGCACATGGATTAGCTATAGAGACTAGTCGTAAAAAAACTGTTTCCAAACACCAAATGAGAATTAATAATCGTTTTGCGCTCATATTTCAAATAACTGTTGAAAATGCATCAAAATAATTCAACTGTGTATACGTTATCGGTAATATTTCGTGATTCAATTTTGTACACATTTAAATACAGATTATTAAATATTAACGTTATGGAATATGAAATAATGAACTTTATATGAAACCAATGAAATATGCAGTTATGACAAACTTTGAGTCTAGTCAAAAATTTCGTTCTGTCTATAAATATAATATACATTTCTCTCCTGGTGACAAATCGGAAGCTGCGGAGAGAATACTTTCTACTCATCGATATATGTTTACTTATAGTTCTTCGCTTATACTCATCTATCTTTATGGTATTGATCATCTCCTAAATGTCAAATGTTTGCCTAAACAGTTTCTCGGCAGTTATAACAAACTTCCTCAGTCCTTACACCATACATGGATGGTGGAACTTTAGATGCTAAAGTTGTGAGAGAGTTCGAAGTTATTACTGGAAGCAAACATTTTGCTATATTCATCGCTGTTAAACTTTAAATAATGTACATCTTAGGATTCGTTTACGTAAATATATTTAACTGAACTCCTTGTAGACCATCCTCCATTGATGTGAAGATTCAATAACTACCTTTAAAATATTACCTTTAATTTGATGTACTAGTCTACTCTATGCTCCAAGTTTCCAATTCCCTTCTGCCTACTTGTGGGCCACCCCTAACACATGACTAAAAATATTTGAGTTACTTCAAAATTTAGATTTATAGGTGCAGTTAAGTATGTACCAATTTTTATTGCTTTGCCTGTAATCTTTCGCGAACTATCAAGCCCGTGCGGGACTTTTTTGCACCCTTTATATATGAAGTATGAGCTCTTGCAATATACAGCTTGGGAACTCGAGAGCTATCGTAATTTTTAATAGTTCCAGGCTAAAATTTTATAGATACGGTAGTTGTATATAGCGTTGATGTGTTTATTATTCAGTTTAAGCAAAGACAATTTTAAATTTAGACTCATGTTCATGGTAAATAGGTTTTATATACCTTTAGGCAGCAATCCAAAGTATTGTGCTTACTTTTTCCAATGTTTTAATATCATTGTCGAGGCCGTACGAAAAATTTTAAAATATTTCAGCTCTAAGTGTTGTCATAAATGAAAATCACAAACACGGAAACATATACAAACACGGACACGGACACAGAACTATAATAATTTTAGAAACATTATAAACACGTTTTTTAGACACACCGGTACGCTATTCGTATATGTGCCACATGTGAAATCTACCTCTCTTCCGTCTAAGCCCGAGAAAGGTTCTCATTTCAATGTTTCGGAGTAGTGCCAACTTTTTCTTATATATTCAATATGAAGCAACGGCCGAATTTGACTTCTCACTATTACGTAAGTCAGATGAACAGGCCAGAATAAGATCATCACGCACCCAGAAGGGATCACTTCTGGCTGGTTTATACCTTCCAGTTAAATCCACCACAGGCCACAGCAAAATCTGATGTTTCACATAAATCTGGGCAACCTTATGGATGGCCAGGAGCGGCACATCACTAACCGCAAATGTCGAGATTCTGGGGTTCATGGGCAATTCGATAGGTCTTGTTTACTGTTGGAGATGACTGTTGGAGCTGGTGGGGTTTGTTCTTTAACCTCAGAGGTTCTTGCTAGCCTCAACATGGGTGTGCCAGCCTACTTTGACTGGAGAGGCTGGTTCAGAACTGGCTTCCTTTCTTCCAGGGAGACATAATTTTGAGATGTAGTGCCCTAATTCTTCCTCATGGATATCGATAGAAGGCGGCCCCTACTCTCTAACCTTACCCAACCTGAATATCCTGTCACTCCGCAAGCAGCGCAAAGGTTCTTACAGGGCTAAGTGCAATTTATAAGTTTCTTGTCCTAAGAGAACAAAAAAAGATCATTACGCGGTCACCTAGTCAATCTCGCTAAAAAAACATTTGGTTGTTTGACGCGATTATCTTTGAATAACCTAAGGCAAGATCGTCGGTGGAAAATTTGATTTGCGTAAACATACAAAAATTATCATTTAAATTACTTAAATGTTCATGCTATCCTAAGACAAACAGGCTCAATTTTAGGAAAAGCGTACCCATGTTTTGTACTGAAAGTCTCCAACAAAGTTAGAGAATGATGGAATATCGGAAACACTTGTTACAAAGTTTCTTCCTAGTTGTAAGACGAGAGTTAGACCCAACTTGTGTTCCAATAACATCCCTCGTTTTTCTCCACATAATGTCTTTATTTCAGTGTTTTCATCACTCTCTCCTTTCGGCCGTTCCCTTATAAATTCTAGGATTGGAAAAATTCCAGACAGTCCTTGCAGGACTACAACAACAATTCCTTTTATCTTAACCCCCATACATAGTAAAGAGAGCGCAGTGTAACAGTCCTGTGATTAAAAACATATTGGTGTTCAGAAATATTTTTATTTGTTGGATCTCAAATAAACTTTTAGTTTTAATAACATTAAATTGTAGTAGGTTGAATTCAAGTTTTGGTTTGAAATGTAGAAACTGTGATGGAGACTGAATATATATATATCTTTATATATATATTTCTTGTGTGCGTGTGTATGGTCCTAAAACTCCTCCTAAAACGGGTGGACCGATTTTAATGAAACTTTCTGTGTGTCTTCAGTTGGATCCGAGAATGGTTTAGATTCATAATTCGGTCAAGTTTTAATAGTTTATTTAATTTAATTTTTTAATAATAAATTGTTGTTGATGGTGGAGTGTTTGACATTGGATCCGCCAGACTGCGCCACGAACGACACGTAATACAAAGTGAACTGATACTTAACAGCTGTGAATATTTTCAGCTGAAGTTCATCAAAGAGGCAGAAACATTTGTTCACATTTAAAATTTAGAAAGTTAATATTTTAAATTTGTAAAGTGGTTGATCAGTAGTGTAATGCAGATTGCAAAGATGAAGTTTCACCAATTGTTCTACGTAAACATTATAGGCCTAATATTACAACACAGCCATAATGTTTTTCTATTTTAATTCCAGGTTTTCCCGACATTTTGTGCTGCTATCAAATTTGTGTGTTGTTTTGTAACATTCTGTAATTATTGTGTGAGTGCTAATTGTTATTAATACATTAATAGAGATTGAAGATGTTTAAAGTGCATAAAAAACTATACTTATTTATTAAAGTTATTGAACTCATTTTGCACATTGAAGTGAGTATATTGGTCGCATACCTCAAAATAACCTAAGTAGCATACAAATCAAAAGGTTGTGTTTCTATGTTTGAATATTGTTAACAGTTTAGATAATCAAGTTTTAAACTAATTGATTTAAAATAATTTGTTGTAATTTACATTTTTTAATCTGCAGTCAGAATTGGTCACATAAGTTCAAATTAAAGTAGCATACAAATCACATGTGTGAATAACTACTTATTGTTAATAGTGTAGGAATTGGTTTTAAATTAAATTCTGTTGGCCAGTTCCGACATTATACTGTAATTTTGGTATTTATTTACAAAACCGTGACCATGGAAAATGGACTTTTTTTTCATGGGTTGGGCATTTATAGCCTAGCATTATTATCACAGGTGCATATAAACTGGGGGGAAAAGAATATTATTGTATTATATTGATGCCTTTCGGGCATTATTGCGTTAAGGAGCAGGGGCACATCACGTGATCTGGGATTCAACTTTTGCAAAGCTCGAGTTAATTTTTTTTCTAAAAGAGCAAGCAGTGCGCAGCACTGCGCAGCGGGCAGGCATCGTTGACAGGATTACGTTACTAGTCACTTAAGTAACTTATCACTTACCTTAATGTTCAGGTGGGTACAGTTTTGCAGCCGCAACCCAGAAATGGTGGATCCGCTCATTGAGGTTTGGGTATTTCGCCTTAAAAAAGGTATTCACCCAAATACCCCCACAAAAATGAGTTTTTTTTTCCTGCCGTAACGCGGAATTTTGTCTTTTACACTACTCCACGTCCGCTCGATAGTATTTTGTGTGGGCGTGAGTGCGTGGGTCCACAAACTCCTTTGAGTGGTTAACTGTCTCATGCACAAACCCCTCGTCCTCCAAGCAGTCGTACGCACGCCAACAATCACTAATAATGGTACTTCCGGTTCAATTTTTTCTTTTATTACTTTTAAGAGAGTTTCCTTGTCCCTTTTCTCTACCGGCACTAAAAATGTTTCATGTGTGGTACGGTCTATACCACCAAACACCCCACTGCCCTTCAATAAGTCTTCCTCTATTATATTTTCTTTTACCAAATTTTGCCTCGTCAATTTCCACAATGTGTCCAAACTCCACCTAATGTAACATCATTGATTGGCCACATGGTCAACAAATACCTCCCGACAAAACGAATACCAGTCTACAGCTGTTTTTGAACTAATATTAAAGTTCTTTTTCAGGTAATCTTGTCGCGGCGGCACTAGACACAATATTGACGCAACAATACAAAAAATGTCCGTCAATGGTAAATGTGCGCTTTCAAAGAAAGTCCCCTTTTTCGCACTGGCAGTAAACCGGCACTTAATTTTCTTTCGTTTCGGTGCAGGCGTGTAGTACTTTCCACACCGAAAAAAGAAAGTCCCCAAATTCGTTAACAACGAGTTCGTTGCACACTTCCTATTTCCACAACGCCTAGTCCGGTTGTAAACCCCGTGGTTTACATAAAATTTGCAACACTCCATACTCGTCTTTACGAATAGCTTCCACGTAAGATAACGAACATCCAACACAAAGGTGTGCCATTATCACTACTGAACTAGTTTAAAATGGTGTCCCTTCTTCATTTGAGAGAGCCGCGGAGTAATACCAATCTGTCAAATAAGGAGGTTAAGAATAGGACACGGAGGAACAAAATAGTTCAAAATGGCGTCCCTTCTGTCAAATATGGATAGAGGTACTGTCAACAACAGAGTTTTCTGAGAATTTCAAAAATTCGTAACTCCTTTAATTTTCGTTGCCGACGAATTTTTTTTCACTATTGTTTTCAGGAAAAATTGTAGTTTTCAGGAAAAAAAAATGAACATACCTTTCCATGGTCACGATTTTGTAAACTGATACCGTAATTTTAAATTACTAATTTTTATAACAAGTATATTTTTTAAATTTACAACTTAATTTATCGTAATGCTATTGAATGTACAATATTTTTTGTTAATCCTTCAGGAGTGTACATAAACAAATAAGATGGTTTTTCCAATAGGGCTGAAGTATAATAAGTGGCCTCCATCACAATCGAATTATTGATATTTCTGAATAGCCTATTCCAAACTACTATCCGAATTGGATTATAGTTATTTAAAGGCTGAAGTATAATAAGCAGCCACCATCACAATAGAATTATTGATATTTTTGAATAGCCTATCCAAACAACTGAATTTCATTATGGTTATTTATTCGGTCAAATTTAATTAAATTTTTAATTATAAATTGTTGATGTTGGAGTGTTTTATATTGGATCCGACAGACTGTGCTACGACACGTAATACAAAGTGAACTGATACTTAACAGCTGTGAATATTTTCAGCTGAAGTTCACCAAAGAGGCAGAAACATTTGTTTACATTTAGATTACGTTATTATGAAGTGCTTGATCAGTAGTCTAATGCAGATTGCAAAGTTAAAATTTTCACCAGTTGTTCTATGTAAAACATTATAATATTACAACACAGCCATACGTTTAATCAATTATAGTCTTGAAAGCATAGAGTAAGCATAAACATATAAAAATAACACCACTTCTTATTTCAATATATTCTGTACTCACTTTGGAGGATAGAGATTATCCAGATATAAAATTGGAAGTTTTAGCTTTTAAGTGAAATTCTTAGTAAATTATTAAGTGTTGATCTTGGAAGAATGCGCTACGATCGGAGTTTCAAATGTTTTTCTATTTTAATTCCAGGTTTTCCCGACAGTTTGTGCTGCTATCAATGTGTGTGTGTTGTTTTGTAAGGTTCATGTTTCAAAAGTAAATACGGGCAAATAACATTAAAATATAATAGAATAAAGTTATAAAAAGTGTACTACGTGGCCGCGTTATAAGTTTATAAAAGCCAGCCAACAGGCAAAAGGAAGAAAATAAAAAATAAAACATTGTGTAATTATTGTGTGAGTGCTAAAATTGTAATAGTACATTAATAGAGATTATTGGTCGCATTACCTCAAATAACCTAAGTAGCATACAAATCAAAAGGTTGTGTTTTCTATGTGTGAATAACTATTGTTGACATTTTAGATAATAAAGTTTTAAACTAATGGGATTTCAAATAATTTGTTGTAATTTACATTTTTAATCTGCAGTCAAAATTGGTCAGATAAGTTCAAATTAAGTTAGCATACAAATCACATGTGTGAATAACTATTGTTAATAGTGTAGGAATTGGGTTTTAAATTAAATTCTGTTGGCCAGTTCTGATACTATACTGTGATTTTTAAATAACTATAATGAAATTCGGTAGTTTAGATTAGGCTAATCAGGAATATCAATAGAGTTTTTATCCAGATATAAAATTGGAAGTTTTAGTAAAATACACTTTTAACTGAAATTGGTAAATATTAAGTGTGCAGTGATTGATCAGTTAATTTTTGGTTTATAAATAAATTGTTTTTTATCTTGGTATGTTTTAAATTGGATCCAGCAGAATGCGCTACGATCGCAGTTTCAAATGTTTTTCTATTTTAATTCCAGGTTTTCCCGACAGTTTGTGCTGCTATCAAATTTGTGTGTTGTTTTGTATCATCGTGTAAATTATTGTGTGAGTGCTAATTGTAATATTAATATTAATAGAGAATCACATGTGTCAATAACTATTGTTAATAATGTAGGAATTGGTTTTAAATTAAATTTTGTTGGCCAGTTCTGATTACTATACTGTAATTTTAAATATCTATAATGAAAATTCAGTAGTTTAGATAGGCTAATCAGAAATATCAATAATTCGATTGAGATGGTGGCTGCTTATTATACTTCAGCCTTTAAATAACTATAATTTGGATCGTCATTTTAGTAGTTTAGATAGGCTTTTCAGATATATCAATAATTTGAATGTGATGGTGGCCACTTATTGTACTTCAGACCTATAGGGAATACTTATTTAGTTTATTAGATAAATTAAATTCTGTTGGCCAGTTTCCGATACTATACTGTAATTTTAAATAATTATAATGTAATTCGGTAGTTTAGATAGATTAATCAGAAATATCACTAATTTGATTGTGATGGTGGCCACTTATTGTACTTCAGACCTATAGGGAATACTTCTTTAGTATTTTAGATACTGTAGTCTATGTTGTTATACATTTTTATCTAGAAGTTACTTAAATTAAAATTACATATTGAATAAGTTACTCATATTCATTGTGTACTATTATACAGAATTTTATTTTTACAGAAAAATGCCACGTCTTCGTGGAAGAGGACGAATAGTTATTCAATCATGTGATTTATATGCTACTTAATTTGAACTTATGTGACCAAACTGTTAACAATAGTTATTCACACATAGAAAAACAACCTTTTGATTTGTATGCTACTTAGGTTATGCAACCAATATACTCACTTCGTTCAATAAATTTTCAAAATTAGTTCAATAACTTCAATGAATGACTATAGTTTTTTATGTACTTCAAACATCTTCAATCTACATTAATGTATTATTACAATTAGCACGTACACAATAATTACACAATGTTACAAAGCAACACACATATTTGATAACAGCACAAAAACTGTCAGGAAAACCTGGAATTAAAATAGAAAACATTTAAAACTGTGATCGTAGCGCATTCTGCTGGATACAATGTAAAACATTCCAAGATGGTCCACCCAATTAGGAGGAGTTCAGCTCCATACACACGCACACAAGAAATATAAAGATAATAAAATTCGGTAGTTTAGATAGGCTAATTAGAAATATCAATACTTTGATTGCGATGTTGGCCGCTTATTATAATTCAGCCTTTAAATAACTATAATCTAATTCAGTTTGTCATTTTAGAAGTTTAGATAGGCTATTCAGAAATATCTATAATTCGATTGTGATGATGGCCACTTATTATACTTCAGCCGTATACGGAATACTTATTTTAGTATTTTAGATAAATTAAATTCTGTTGGCCAGTTCCGATACTATACTGTAATTTTTAATTAACTATAATTAAATTCTTATAACGTGTACAGGACAACGTCTGTCGGGTCTGCTAGTATATATATATATATTATAAGTTTTTTTTTATTTTATATACTATAAATACAAAAAAAGACACACACACATATAGATTTTATTCTCGAAACGTCCTACCCTCTCGCGCAGATGTAAATAAGTTTTAATTAGTATATTGCCAAATTTGTCAAGCGTGAAAGTTAAGTTAATTTTTACGTAAGTAATCGTTAACCACCATCAAAGATAATGTAGTGTGTAAGAGGCAACAATGTTACGTCAGAGGCATGACATCACTTCCTTAACGACGTCATCAGTGATCGAGTTCCTTGGTAACAATGTAAGCTTACGATGTTAATAATTTCCCCAATAACTGAGACAAGCTTTCATCTCCTTCTTGCATAATCCTTTTTTGTTAAGCGAATATCAATGACATTAACAATTTTGACAAATCCTCGCAATATATTCTACTATAGACGGGAACTTTTGTACGAATATATATTAAAAGACTTGTTACTCCGACGTTTATGTGGGTATGAGATGTACGAGAGTTGGGTTGGAGCTCTTACTTTCCTCCTCTTGCTTCACGGTTACTGCCGTGGGGTGATACACATGGACATCACCAGGCGTACAACGTCTTGCTGGTTCTTACAGCTGACTGTCACGGCTTGGGCTTGTAAACAGTTGCCTGTTCCTTGGACTGTGCAGGTGTCATTCCCTAACCAAGTAGCTAAAGTATCACCTTACCTTTACCTTCACTCCGCTGAACTCCCTGCGCATAGTGTAATCCAAACCTACTCATCTCCATGATCAATAACAGCGTTTATTTTATAACTTATCTTCCATACAATTGTATCTTCTTCTGTCCAGATGACCTAGCTTTATCTTCGGAAGGTTTTGGAGGAATCTTCTTTGTTTTCCTCCTTGTCTTGTACTTTCCTCTTTCCTGAATTCTGCCCGGAATGAATGTTCTACCAGATCATCTAGGTCAGTTGCAATAGATTAATCTACAGGTGTTTTGGTCTCTTTGTCTCCATGCTTATGATTAATCCCACTAGTAACTAAAGGGGATAACATTTCACTACCTCAGAGCTCTACTTAGTGTAGTAAAATTGGAGAGTATTTAAAGAAGTCACACAAGAGGACACTATGAGGTTGGGATGTGCTGATCATGCACCACACTAAATGCAAATATTTAGGATTCCTCTTTGTTAGGGTTAGAACTTTGCTGAATTAAGCTATCATTTTCATCACAATTGCCTACAAATTATCTCCCTTGATCCCATTATATTCTTAATGCAAAGTTTTTAATTCATATTTAGAAACCAATGGTGAGGTAACGTAGAGACATTCTATATAAATTCAAGTTTTCATATATAGCAGGTAAAATGTGGTGTTATTAATCATTTTAATACAACCATAAATAATCCATGAACTTAAAACGACCAGCTTCTAAAATATTAATACTAAGTTTTATACAAAATAATTATATAACTATTATTTCAAAAATAAAAAGTATTTTGTATTATAATATACTCTAGATAAACTGTCACTGCCACGATCGCCCCAAAAATGTACATACAAGGCATTCAGTCGTGTCATTTTTTTGAGAGATTCCTTACAAGAGTGTTTACATTTAATTTTCGAACAACAATATTAAGGTGGTAGCCTTAACTACTGTTTTAGCATGAATGAATAAGGACCTCATTCTACATGGTACTTTATTCATTGAAATTATTCATCGAAATGTATCGCAATGATGCAATCAGTTTGGTGCTAATAATACTACTTAAGAGAACATCAAGTATAATTACAAGTCCAATTACAACAATCTTGTTTTTTCCGTTTATTTAATACCATAAGTTATACTAAATTAGTACACCACTATTGGTGCTTTGTCTACGCCATAATGTACACTATGCGTTAACTAACTACCGTATAGCCCCAGTCTATGCCCCCATGGAACCTGTGCTGTTATATTAGGTGAATAGGACAATCTGTCAATTATGAACTGATATACTGGACAATGGAGACAATGTTACATCATCGCCCTGTTATACTGTAGTAAAGCCTATGTTACGTTACTACATACCCGGTGATAATATTATCCTAGATGAGAGACAAAGTAGTAACTGTATTCTAACAAATTAGATCACTTAGATACATAAATGTAATATGATATTAAACAAATAGCTACGATCGCTATTTTATGTATTAGCTTGTATAAATCACTGTCACATTATAGTTAAAAATAACTTTTTTCAAAAATTTTTATAGAGATTTTAATTTTTGAATTAGTCTGCTCGAACTACTGTAATGAGAACATTTCTTTAATTATATCAATATCTTCACAATTTTCACCATTACAAAACGGAACAAGAGAAATATAATTACACAGGCCAACTGTAACAAAGAAATAGTTACTAATCCATAAAAATAAGAACAGAAACTAGAGTGAAAGTAATGAAACAACATAGACTCGCCATAACCCACTGTGATGCTATCGTTGTTCGAGTTTGGCCGGTCTCAAGTCGCAAACTTTGCAACAACTTACTTCCGATCTTTGATCTCTCCGCTCCTGTCACCTCGCGTGCTGAGTCCATAAAACTGATCACTGACATTTCATGTTATCACTCTTAAATAACTCGCGAAACTGTTGACTTTCCTTTTATTCAAATATAAATTTTTCTCCTATCTCTGTTATTATATTGCTCTTGGTTATATTTATTTTCATTCATATTATTTACGTCATTTATCAAATTTGTTACTTTGCACTGACCTCTTCTTCACTATCTACTTATACTCGTATTTTACTACAAAATATAACAATACGTTTAGAGGATTGAATTATGCCCTTTTATTCAGGTTTAAAACGAACCCCCAGACCTTAAAAAAGAAAGCAACGTGGAAATGGACCGCCACTCAAAGTTAATATAACTAAGTGATACCTGGCGAACTTCATGAAGATCAAACTGGGGAGAATGGACCCTGGCAATGTCATTGCACATGATCCCAGAGCGCAAACACGCACACCCGAACTTACGAAGGTGAAGCAGTGGAGGAGAACTCAATATCGGCATTTCCTGTGGTATCGCGGCGCTTACTCTGAAACAAAGGGAACAGAGAAAGTATGGTAAGACATATAGGAGTAAAGGTCAACCGCTTCCGGCCTTATTCTTTAATCATTGGCCACAATTGTATGTTTTGTGCATAATTTTGTATTGGTTTTGTTAGATTGACTGCTTTTAAACATCTTTTTTAGGTTCCTAGGAGCTAATTCTTATTTTTAATATTGGTGACTAAAGTGGCCCAACCTCAACCGCAGGTTAAATTTGCGGTCGGTCTTCTAATTTTAAGTACGAGTATAAAGCCTCAATAAGATTGTGTTTAAAAAATCCATCTCTCTATGTATTATATTGAATTCATCCCATTCGTGAAAATACAATGGTAAAAATTCACAGCTATCAACTGAATAAGGTACGTATTCTAAAACAACAAATATATCGGAACAACATTTACTACATTTTGTTGAGTTATCTTATCCGTGATCAATATCCGATACTCAGAAGTAGTCTTTTCTTTGTCTTCAATTATTATTTGGTTTAGTCCTATTATATTTGTCTTTGTTAGAAAATCTTGCACCGCCTAGTCTACATGACATAATATAAGAAATTTACATTACAATATCAAAAATAGGTATCTATACAACAATAACGATAACATACACTGACTTTTTACAACAAATAAAACAATTAAACAAATAAAACTCTGATTATATCGTAAAAAATCAAAAGCTCTACTTTGATAAACAACAATAATTCAAAATCAGCACACAAACTTAATAGTAACAAATAATAATCAATGGAATGCTGAACGAATAACAACAAAACGAGATGAAGTATGAAACGTGATCACATGTAGTGCCCTAAGTGCCCTTTTTTATTAACTGATAAGCCATTGTAAAATTTTTTAATATTTGATTATCACTTATGTGTCATGTAAAAAAGTGTAAATAATGTCATCGTTTATAAATGATCACCTTCATATCAACAATATTTTGTGCTCTGTAAAGTACCTATCCTAGTTCCACTATTTCAATATTCCTTATTTCTGTTTGTCACATATGTACTAGATATATCCTTAAGATGTTGGGTGGTTCGACGGATTCCATAATTAAAATGCTTCATGAATTTCATGATTTTAAGAATGCTTTAAAACACATAGTTTTAAAGGTCTATTCATATATAACACCATGTCATAAGGCAATTAATTATATTCTATTCAGTATTTTAACTATTATATTAAATTATTTTTAAGATTTATATACATAAATGTGTAAATACTTCCAAACAAATATTTTTTAAAGTCTATTAATATATATTATTTTGTTGTTGTAAATATTGAATCTGATGTACAGTATGATCTATTAACTTAAATTGCATATGTTGCTGAGAGGTTATTAAAACTTCAACTAGTTGTTTAAAACCTTTGAGTGTTTAAAACAATCAATAACTATATCAAATCCATTCGCAAATAAGTGAAATTGAATTAACTCCAAGGAATACATACTCGGTAACCAATATTGGCTTCAACAACATTGCGTCTCTTGGAATCCTAAAATATTCTGCCAATTCCAGTGTGAAGCGGAAAACTTAAATAGTGTTTACAAACGGTGATGCATATAGGCCATTACGTTTGTTTACATACCATTCCGTCCTCGTTTACAAATCAGACAATTTTCATTGACTATATGTTTGTTATAAATGTTTATCATGAAATGGTAGCACTCCACATTTCCATACTTTACTTCCAATATTGTAGTAATTAGTAATATTGTGAATTTAATCTTCACATCCATTACGTAATATTTTTGTTGATTGATATTAATTCATCGCTATGTAGATTTATGAAATCATTTAATGGTACCGAAAAATGAATGTATACTTTTATATTTTAATAATATTTTTGAGTTAGAACACCAGCATGCACTGAACTCAAATTTGTGATAAATACTTTTTTCCAAATAAAACATCACATCTAAGTGCTAGCATGTTTATAAATATAAACGTTTTCCCATTAAAACTGTTACACACCAGGAATATTATCTGTCAATTAACTGGATACTGCTGGAAATGAATTCATTTTGGTGGCCCTCGGCCTTTTGAAGTAAGTACTATTGTAGGATACTGCAGCGACATGCCGTGCCGCGTCAACTTACGTATTCTTCTTCTTCAAAGGTAATTTTGCTTTTATGTTAGGTAAAAATATGCATTTCTATTTCTAATTCAAAAGTCGCCAGCTCCATGTATAACTGAGTAACTAAATTCCTAGTTTAAATTATCAGCAATTATGACCATTACCATATATTTAATAAAGATTGATTTCAATAAAGGAGCAAACCTTTGTCTTTTGACGGCAGAAATCTGTCAAAGATAACATATTTGATACGTATTTACCTATCCCACACGGATTTATTATATGTATTTTAAGCAAGAAATGTTTTTTGTGCAAGTAAGACGTTTAAGTTTAGTTTACTACATACGAATGTTTTATTTTTACATTTTATAGATATAGGTATAAAATTATCATCTATGTATATATATATATATATATATATATATATATGTATATATATATATATATATATATATATATTATATATGTGTGTATATATATATATTATATATATATATATATATATATATATATATACATGATATAGTAAAATACATGTTTTTGTTTCCTAACCCATGTCCGCTATATCATACTATTTCCTTTGTCCAGTCTATTAATTATATCAGTAAAATAATTGGTTTGACTTGTTGCCACGATATAGAATTAAGAACTGTTATGACTTTATATACTGACTTATATTTGTTATGCTTTAACTCTATAAATGTAAAACATTTGTTAAATTTAAAACCCATACGCTCATGCTGTCATAATGTAATGCTTACAAAGAACTGTTGATTACAATTAACAAGTTCTTTTAGTTAATATTCGCTATTTAGAAAGTAAGATTATATTTTTAACTGCTTAAGAGACCAGTGAGGCGTAGCGCAAAAGAATTTTCCAAATAATAGTAATGCTATGTTCATCCCAGGGACAGTAAGAATGCCCATGTAGTTTCAGTGCAATCGGTTGTGTAGTTTATGCGTGAAAGCAATAAAAAACAAAGGCACTTACGCATTTATAATATTTTAGGATGTTACAGGTAAGAGAACATTATATGTTAAAGTGTTAACATGAAGGTATGAACACGAACTGTTGTTCACTGATTTAAAACAAACATTTGATATGTAGGAAAAGCGTTTGAGTGTTCATCGATTCCATCATTAAAATGTGTAAATGTTCAAAATTATTTATATCGAAGCACCTATTTCTTCTGAAACATTTAATTCCAATTTTCAAGCTTGAAGTTCAGCCATTTAGGGGGACTTCAAAGATTTTTGTTTTCATTGTTTGTTATACGAAATGTTCTAAACTATTTTATGAAGGATATTCATAACTACAAAATTACCAAAGTTGAAAGAGGTTTTACGTGGATGGTAGATACTCATTTGACATTTCTAACCCTCTTCTCAACCACCATCTAAGGCTTAAAGCAAAAAATGTCTACCAGATATAACCTTAAAATGTTAGGTGGTTTTACAAATTACATAATTAAATTGTTGATGAATTTTATAATTTACAGAATGCTTTAGAACAAATATTTTTTTAATTCTATTCATGATAAATACAAAGGCGTGAGAAGATTATATTTGCTTTTCATTCCATTCAGTATTTTAACTATTATAGTAAATTATTCTTGAGATTTATATACATAAATGTGTACAAACTTCCAACCTTTGTGTAATGAACGATTAAAGGAGTTAGAAGACAAGATCATATCATCCCCTTTCAAACTAATGTTTTGTATTTAACATTTTCCAATTAAAATTTTATCAATTTTCATTAGGTATTCTTATTTCTCAGGTGTATCCCACGTAATAGACTACCATGAACAATACGGCACCAAGCCTGGGTGGAACCATGAGAAACTTATAATTCATTATTTCTGTTCATGAATAATCTAATCGTAATATAGAGTAGGGTACTGTCAAACTAAGAAAAGTGTTGAACCATTTTCCGTCTTTTCAGAATCTGGTATAACTTTAAATACGTCATTATTCTAACAAAAACAATAATAGACACCAAGCGGTTATCTTAGGTAATAGAACTAAGGCGATCAATGTTGTCCCCACATTGTCTTTCCCCCATTGTCTCAGATATAATGCTCATTGTACGAAGCAATGCGCGAAGTTGGTGCCGAACATTCAACGCCATTATTTTCTTGGCGGTAATCCCATTAAAAGGACTTTTCCTATGGACCAAGTTAACACAGATGTTTTAGTGAGCGATATACGCGTATATTAGTACATCAAACAGTTACTTCTATATTTGGTTTGTTTTATATTTGCCTATTTCTTAAATTCAGTACTATTTTTTTGTAAATATCAGAATCACAAATATATAACAAAGAATACGTTTTACTATATATGCTACTTACCCCTCCCGCCACTAGCCAATGTCTGTTCACTTTATTTCAGATTATACGCCGCGATACCACAGGAAGTGCCTATATTGTCTGCCTCCCCAGTCTCAAAAAATCAGATGATTTTATAGTATAACATCGTCTAATTTTGTTTACTGCGTCTTCTATCGATGACTGTATAATGTACATTGTTTTATATTATTTTGCTGTGTGTTTAAGTATTCTGACGTTGTCTATCTCATTTTATGTCTAATGATCAATAAAAATCTTTTCCTATCTTATCTTACCTAATTTTATGTTAGCTTTAGGTCGGTTAGGTTAGGATACGTTCGGTTACGTTATTTAAGGTTACGTTTCGTTAGGTTTAATTAAATTAGGTTAGGTTAAGTTAGGTTACGTTATGTTAGGATACATTAGGTTAAGTTACGTCTAAGTAAGGTTAGGTTAGGTTAGGTAAGGTTAGGTTAGGTTAAGGTTTCGGTTAGGTTCGGTTAGGTTAGGTTAGATTAGTAATTTAGTGCATTTAAAAAAGACGTAAATCCTGATTATTTGAATGTCTTCTACAGATCTTACAAAAATCCAAAAACTGTTGTGCTTAATAAATTATGCTAAATGCAGTTCTAAAAACTTGTAAGGCTCGCGTTCTAGTGCGTACGACATGTGGTTGTGTGGAATACATTGCTTTAAACTATATGTAGTATAAACTTATAAGTGTTGTCATAGTAATTATGTAGTACCTAAATACAGTAACAGATAATATAAAGTAACAGAATTTAAGTGAAGAGATAACGTTTCATTATATTTGTTTACTCCTTCGTCCTTCCTTACTCGGTTTATTATGAGTTGTGTATAAGGATATTCAGGTTAACCAACCCACTGTGGCGTTATCTACTACTCCAAAAGTAGGAATAAGAGTGAAATTCGATAAAATAAAAAGTTTAAATGGACCAAATAATTTCTCTTTCACTTTGACAGGTTGTCAGCTTCTAATTATTTTTAGTTTCGTCTCTATTAAGTTTGTAAATTTTATAATAAAATAATCGACACTGACAGGGAAAAACTGCAAAGCAGAAAACTGTCAAAGGCTGTCTATCAAAGAAGCGCACGTGCTTTGCTTACATACGATACTTGGCTGGGTAATAATAATGATAATTTCTTATTATTGATCGGATGATCGGAGAATACCAATATTAGCGATTCTATGAATGTTTGCTTGCTCATTCGTGTAAGAAAAATACTTCATGAGCAGTGTAACGTGAATTAATATTGCTTGCCATTTCTACTGTGTTAAACTTACTCACATACATAATATTTGATTGTAAATTTACAGAACTGTTGGTTTTAATTTTCATAATTATACTAATGTTTGCTAAAAACAATGTACTCAGAGGAATTTATACATTTGATTCCATTAACTTAAAATACTGACTTTTTCAGAATTTAAAAATCTAAGGCATTAAATATATTTCAAGCAGCGGAATGAAGAATAAAAAAATAATTATTTATGGACATTAAAAGCTTCTGTATACATTATTAATGTTCCAAAAATGATCTTATTGCTTTTCCTTAAGTTAAACATCGGTTCAATTATTATATTAATTTCAAACCATATACTTCAATACATTGTATTTTTCAGGAACATTTAATATGATTTATATATGTTATGTGCGAAACAAAATATATCAAACTTTAGTTGAGTATTTTGTTAGCTGAACACATCTGAATGAAACAAAAAAGGAAAGACACAAACATTCGGAAAGTGGGAGAAGTGTGTTATTCAAGTAGGATTAAATTGAAAAGCGAAATAAAATGTGCATTTATACAAGTTTATTGCACTAAAGCACAGCGAGGCAGAAAATCTCCATTAATTTGTTGTATAAGCAATTTTCTGAATTGTAGTGACAGTATCAAACTAGGATAATAATCTAAAGTATGGTATTAATTTTTAATGCGATTGTAATTCTTTGTTTAATGTTTGTTATTGACAATTGAAGGTTTGACAGGTTAACAGTATTTCAGACATTTTCCATAGTTATATGTTACAAAAGGTATATATATACAATATATTATATTATGTTGTATCCACAACGTCCGAGGATTGGAATCTATCCTCTTCGTCAGGTGAGGGAGGTTTTAGTACATACAAAAATAAAGAACAGAAATAAGTAAAGAAGGGAAAGAAAAGGGTTCAAACATACCCAAAAAGCTGCTTGGAGTCTAGTCCAGGCGTTGTCACTGCAGAGAATGCAAGTCCCGAGCACAAGTCACGAGTACGAGAATCACAATCACACATCACACCGGCACGGATCAAAGTGGGATACGATTGTAATAATCTCAAACATTTCCTCTATTTTTGTAATAATAACATTTAGATTAAAACCTGATAGAACGTTTGAAACAAGCCAGTTATAAAATTAATGTAATGTAATGTTCAAACCCACACTCCGAGGCCTGTGATGAGACAACTTATGAGCAAGCCAATTATAAGTTTTAAGTCTCTCCAGTGTTTTCAACAATGCAAGATTAAATCTCATTGAAATAACTTTAAGCAACTGAGAAGTGACTTTTATAAGCTCATTACTTAGGTAGTCTTATTAGGATATTAAAGTAAGTGACACGTTAAATCTAACTTTTTAAGTGCGTTTCCTTGTTAAAGACTTTTACATTTTCCTTATTCTTTCCCCAATAATCTTATTAGCAGGTCTGTCAATCTTCAATTTATAAGTGTTAAAATAAAAAAACAAGGACCTTTATGTCACATATCTCTTGCATCTCCGAATCCACAAGACCGTATCGACCATTAATACACTATTGCTCACCCTTTATTGAGTATTCTAAACACTCCTAGTACTATTTACTTAGTTGATTAAGATATGGGTGAAACGTACATATTTGTACTTAGTGGTAAATACGGAACATGTTAATTTGAGCAAACATGTTAATTTTTTTATGTACATTGAAGAGATAAATTTTTCAAACTATATGTTTATTTGACCTATGTGCTTGTTAACTAAGTTTTCATTAATAAACATTAAATGCCGTAGCTTAGTTTATACTTATATATATATAGATATATACTCTTCGAAGTACTTTATAGTGTACACAAAAACAGAAACAAAAATTCAGTGCTCATGTTTCATTTTCGAGTTGACACAACCTTCATCAGAACACACTGAATTAAAACATATAAACAGAACTCAAACCAAAAACAAAAGACATAACCAATATAAAATTTTATCAAATAAATACCATAAACAACAAGATCCCATCAGCTGTATGTAGAATATTTGTAAATGTTTACATAGAACTAAAATTTTTTTGTTATAAAAAGGAAAAGAGAATCATCTTAGGTTCAACCCATCTGGTTGCCTTGAATTAATTGATGTGCGATTTCAACATTTCTTAAATTTATCAGATTGGTATTTTGATTGGGGTTTGGCTCTAAATGGTAAATTCCTTTTAGGCTGAAGCAATTTTCTAATATATTTTGATTGTGTTGAATCGCATGAGCAGATAATGGTCTCTCATAATTTTGATGAGCAACATCAAATCGATGATTGGTCATTCTCACTATTAATGGAGTGATTGTTTTTCCAATATAGTCTTTGGGACAGAATTTACAGAATATACATATATATATATATATATATATATATATATATATATATATATATATATATATATAAGTATAAATGTAACAATATATTAATCATAGAGTAAAAATGTTTAAATTAAAATGGAGCAAAGTGATAAATACTACATTTCGATCCCATACTTAATTATACCAAAATATTGTATTGCTTAATAGTAACTCTCCATCGTTAGTATAATATAATTGAAAAATCCAGAGAATGTTGCAGAGCTACGAAAACATGAATTTAAAAGTATACCTTGTTACAGAAAAGAACATGGGGAAAGAAAACTCAGTTTCCTGAATATGAGATCTTTCGAATGTATTTCCTATTGAAATTGACAATATGTTTCCACAACACACTTCAACGGTACATTTATCTTCAAAAAATTGTTACTCTACAAATTTGTGTCATCCTATACTAAAAACAAAAAGTTTATGCTACAATAGTTACTGGTAAAAATAATAAAAACATATACAGTTTATTTAAACTAAGTTTAAACACCGCAATTAGAAAGCATCTTGCTTGCAAACTAATCCTTCTCAATAACCTCCTCATTATTTAGGTCTTATTACTCGAAGATATGACTCTCTTAGGCCTCATCGACTGACTATATTAATTATTTGAAGAATAAATCTGTGTTTAAAACTTTGGTTATAGGGCGTGGGTATTACAGTCACTGAATAACAGTGTGCTACTCTAACCTCTGTTAGTTAAAGTGTTAATCAGATTATGACCAATTCAATATATATATATCAACAAACATTTAAAACTAATTCTATCTTTTATGACTTAACTTTGCGATGAGAGTAGTTGGATGATCCCACTCTGACCTCACCTTTTCAGAGTGCATTTCACTTCACTCTATATTACAAAACATGAGAAAAGGAAACAAGGAAAATTCTCATGGCAGAACACGTTTTATGCTACTAATATCAGGTTGTGCAACTTAAATGGGAAAAGTGAGAGCTCAATATTTGAGCAGATTTATAACGACTTGGATTGTAGATATTAATATTCCAGAATAGTAAGTTATGTTAAGTTAATCAGTTATACAGATTGCTCTGTAGTTTCTATAAATTTAATTTTTTCTCAAAATCCCTCGCGGAAAAAAATTTAGAAACACGGCGCGCACTGTCATCAACTTAATTCATGATAATTACCAAAAGAAGAAGGCCAAAAATCATGAGCTGGCAGTTTTTATAGTTCCCCTTCCACCCCCATCTGATGGACATCCGCGGCGTCTCTCGTTGGCCCAGCCGTATCCAACTTGAGAACAATAGCCCTCTCAGAACTGACTTACGCAAGACAAGTTCTGATCAATTCAAGGCAGTGAACCGCCTTCCTAATAATTTAAAGTTACCAGCACTAACTTACCAAAGGATTACATATCCATATTTATCCTAACTTCTCACAATCAAATTAAAATTAAATCCCAATATTTCTTTCCCAAAATTTTAATTTAATTTAAATTTTAATAAAAAAATCAACCAATGCAGCTTTAAAAACGCTACGAGATTTAATTACATTGGGTTATCACGACTTGTTATACGTGTTTCCCTCTTGTCACTCACTCGAAACACCTCAAAATCTTAGCGTTAAATCTACCATTCCCGGTGGAAATATTCTGCCTAAAGATTATCTAATCAAACAAAGTCATTGAAAAGAAAGGAAATACTTTCAGGAACAGGAGCTTCACTTGATGTTGATGTCACCCCCTCATCTCACGCAATTATGATACTTTGATATCTCCATATGTGTCATACCACACTAATGCCATTCTCTCACGTGCAATAATGATATCAGCCATCTTCTGAAGACCAGGAAGTTCACAACTAAAGTATTAGCGATCAGCTTACAGATAACACATTCGATTCCATTTTCTTTATCATTCACGGTTATTTCAAGCTTACAGATTAATTTTGTTTGAATAATATGATCAATAAAATAGCTTTAAACACAATTATGAATGTTTTAGTAGGCATAATTGCTTTATCTCTATTCCTCAAATTTGAGTATTTTTACAATATTTCCCGAATCGGATTGTTCATTATGATCATGTGGGGAAAGGATCGACAAGTGCCGCGCGTCGATCGCGAGCGAAATACAGCAGTTTACTGTTCCTGTGTCAAAGTTAGTAAAAGGGGGGAAGCTATTTGGACAGCTGTGAGAACAAAATATAAATTCGGTCCACTTTTCAAGGCCGTTCTATTAAGTAATATAGGAGTACGCTTCACTGAGGTTGCGTCTACGGCACATTTCTTTCTTCAGATGTCCTGTGGACAGTCAGTTAATCGTAAAGAAAATAAATAATTGTTATAAATCTTCCGGCAGACAAAACAGAATCTGTGCCATTCTTCAGAATGAGAGGTTTAAACTACTCTCAAATCTCATGCATAGACACGTATCATCATAGAATTAATTCTTTTCTATATAGAAATAACGTTTAACGAACAATTTAATTTAAAGATATTCGGTAACGTCTAGTCAAATCACAAATAGTGACATGCACCACCGTTGTAATCAACGTTGCCTGTGTGAAACTTTCATGCCATGGGTCAGATCGTTTTGAAGATGCAAACAAATTAGCAGATAGATTCAGACAGAGATATTCTTAGCCTCTCGAGTGATGTTTTGCTAACTCTCAGCCAGTATTATTGATGACAGGAATGTAATAGCATTCGTAATATAACTAGTCGAACAAAACATATAACTCTGTCGATGCAGCGTGTTCCGCTGCATTTTATATCGCACAAATTGTCTTAAACGACTGGAATAAATTGAGTTCGCAGAGCCGGTTTTATAAACATTCAATATTTTAAATACCTTCCAACAAAAATTAACTTTGGGAAGAAGCAATACTTCACAATACAATATATCTTAATAATAGGAAGCTATAGTATAAGAGCTAAGTGATACATTATTCTTTTGGAAATTTATGATGATTGCATTGGTGTTTATTTTCACTAAAACACATTATGAAGAATTTTAAACTGTAGGCTAGGATTACCGCTAAAGACGCGACGACAAAGTTTTACACTAAGCTTGTAATCCTCAGGACGTCATGTGCTTTAACGTCAGCATTCATCAACGTCACTAGGTTTAAAAAGACCACGTTACTATAAATTGGCGGAGAAGCGACGACGGTGTGTCACACTAAGCTTGTAATCCTCGTGACGTCATGAGCTGTCACATCAGAAAGTACTCCGCTCATCAACGTCACAGAAGTTTTTACAGAGACCACGTTACTATAAATTGCCGGAGAAGCGACGACGGTGTGTCACACTAAGCTTGTAATCCTCGTGACGTCATGAGCTGTCACATCAGAAAGTAATCCGCTCATCAACGTCACAGAAGTTTTTACAGAGACCACGTTACTATAAATTGCCGGAGAAGCGACGACAGTGTGTCACACTAAGCTTGTAATCCTCGTGACGTCATGAGCTGTCACATCAGAAAGTAATCCGCTCATCAGCGTCACAGAAGTTTTTACAGAGACCACGTTATGATAAATTGCCGGAGAAGCGACGACGGTGTGTCACACTAAGCTTGTAACCCTCGTGACGTCACGAGCTGTCACATCAGAAAGTAACCCGCTCATTAACGTCACAGTAGTTTTTACAGAGACCACGTTATTATAAATTGGCGGATAAGCGACGACGGTGTGTCACATTAAGCTTGTAATCCTCGTGACGTCATGAGCTGTCACATCAGAAAGTAATCCGCTCATCAACGTTACAGTAGTTTTTTACAGAGACCACGTTATTATAAATTGCCGGAGAAGCGACGACGGTGTGTCACACTAAGCTTGTAATCCTCGTGACGTCATGAGCTGTCACATCTGAAAGTAATCCGCTCATCAACGTCACAGTAGTTTTTACAGATACCACGTTATTATAAATTGCCGGAGAAGCGACGACGGTGTGTCACACTTAGCTTGTAATCCTCGTGACGTCATGAGCTGTCACATCAGATAGTAATCCGCTCATCAACGTCACAGTAGTTTTTACAGAGACCGCGTAATTATAAATTGCCGTAGAAGCGACGACGGTGTATCACACTAAGCTTATAATCGTCGTGACGTCATGAGCTGTCACATCAGAAAGTAATCCGCTCATCAACGTCACAGTAGTTTTTACAGAGCCCCCGTTATTATAAATGGCGGATAAGCGACGACGGTGTGTCACACTAAGCTTGTAATCCTCGTGACGTCATGAGCTGTCACATCAGAAAGTAATCCGCTCATCAGCGTCACAGAAGTTTTTACAGAGACCACGTTACTATATATTGCCGGAGAAGCGACGACGGTATGTCACACTAAGCTTGTAATCCTCGTGACGTCATGAGCTGTCACATCAGAAAGTAATCCGCTCATCAGCGTCACAGAAGTTTTTACAGAGACCACGTTACTATAAATTGCCGGAGAAGCGACGACGGTGTGTGTCACACTAAGCTTGTAACCCTCGTGACGTCACGAGCTGTCACATCAGAAAGTAACCCGCTCATTAACGTCACAGTAGTTTTTACAGAGATCACGTTATTATAAATTGGCGGATAAGCGACGACGGTGTGTCACACTAAGCTTGTAATCCTCGTGACGTCATGAGCTGTCACATCAGAAAGTAATCCGCTCATCAACGTCACAGTAGTTTTTACAGAGACCACGTTATTATAAATTGCCGGAGAAGCGACGACGGTGTGTCACACTAAGCTTGTAATCCTCGTGACGTCATGAGCTGTCACATCAGAAAGTAATCCGCTCATCAACGTCACAGTAGTTTTTACAGATACCACGTTATTATAAATTGCCGGAGAAGCGACGACGACGGTGTGTCACACTTAGCTTGTAATCCTCGTGACGTCATGAGCTGTCACATCAGAAAGTACTCCGCTCATTAACGTCACAGTAGTTTTTACAGAGACCACGTTATTATAAATTGCCGGAGAAGCGACGACGGTGTGTCACACTAAGCTTGTAATCCTCGTGACGTCATGAGCTGTCACATCAGAAAGTAATCCGCTCATCAACGTCACAGTAGTTTTTACAGAGACCACGTTATTATAAATTGCCGGAGAAGCGACGACGGTGTGTCACACTAAGCTTGTAATCCTCGTGACGTCATGAGCTGTCACATCAGAAAGTAATCCGCTCATCAACGTCACAGTAGTTTTTACAGAGACCACGTTATTATAAATTGCCGGAGAAGCGACGACGGTGTGTCACACTAAGCTTGTAATCCTCGTGACGTCATGAGCTGTCACATCAGAAAGTAATCCGCTCATCAACGTCACAGTAGTTTTTACAGAGACCACGTTATTATAAATTGCCCTGGAAGCGACGACGACGGTGTGTATCACACTAAGCTTATAATCGTCGTGACGTCATGAGCTGTCACATCAGAAAGTAATCCGCTCATCAACGTCACAGTAGTTTTTACAGAGACCACGTTACTATATAATTTGGCGGAAAAGTGACGACGGTGTGTTTCACACTAAGCTTGTAATCCTCGTGACGTCATGAGCTGTCACATCAGAAAGTAATCCGCTCATCAGCGTCACAGTAGGTTTTTACAGAGACCACGTTACTATAAATTGCCGGAGAAGCGACGACGGTGTGTCACACTAAGCTTGTAATCCTCGTGACGTCATGAGCTGTCACATCAGAAAGTAACCCGCTCATCAACGTCACAGAAGTTTTTACAGAGACCACGTTACTATAAATTGCCGGAGAAGCGACGACGGTGTGTCACACTAAGCTTGTAATCCTCGTGACGTCATGAGCTGTCACATCAGAAAGTAATCCGCTCATCAGCGTCACAGAAGTTTTTACAGAGACCACGTTACTATAAATTGCCGGAGAAGCGACGACGGTATGTCACACTAAGCTTGTAATCCTCGTGACGTCATGAGCTGTCACATCAGAAAGTAATCCGCTCATCAGCGTTACAGAAGTTTTTACAGAGACCACGTTACTATAAATTGCCGGAGAAGCGACGACAGTGTGTCACACTAAGCTTGTAACCCTCGTGACGTCATGAGCTGTCACATCAGAAAGTAATCCGCTCATCAACGTCACAGTAGTTTTTACAGAGACCACGTTATTATAAATTGCCGGAGAAGCGACGACGGTGTGTCACACTAAGCTTGTAATCATCGTCACGTCATGAGCTGTCACATCAGAAATAATCGCTCATCAACGTCACAGTAGTTTTTACAGAGACCACGTTATTATAAATTGCCGGAGAAGCGACGACGGTGTGTGTGTCACACTAAGCTTGTAATCCTCGTGACGTCATGAGCTGTCACATCAGAAAGTAATCCGCTCATCAACGTCACAGTAGTTTTTACAGAGACCAACGTTATTATAAATTGCCGGAGAAGCGACGACGGTGTGTCACACTAAGCTTGTAATCCTCGTGACGTCATGAGCTGTCACATCAGAAAGTAATCCGCTCATCAACGTCACAGTAGTTTTTACAGAGACCACGTTATTATAAATTGCCGTGGAAGCGACGACGGTGTATCACACTAAGCTTATAATCGTCGTGACGTCATGAGCTGTCACATCAGAAAGTAATCCGCTCATCAACGTCACAGTAGTTTTTACAGAGACCACGTTACTATAATTTGGCGGAAAAGTGACGACGGTGTGTCACACTAAGCTTGTAATCCTCGTGACGTCATGAGCTGTCACATCAGAAAGTAATCCGCTCATCAGCGTCACCGAGGTTTTTACAGAGACCACGTTACTATAAATTGCCGGAGAAGCGACGACGGTGTGTCACACTAAGCTTGTAATCCTCGTGACGTCATGTGCTGTCACATCAGAAAGTAACCCGCTCATCAACGTCACAGAAGTTTTTACAGAGACCACGTTACTATAAATTGCCGGAGAAGCGACGACGGTGTGTCACACTAAGCTTGTAATCCTCGTGACGTCATGAGCTGTCACATCAGAAAGTAATCCGCTCATCAGCGTCACAGAAGTTTTTACAGAGACCACGTTACTATAAATTGCCGGAGAAGCGACGACGGTATGTCACACTAAGCTTGTAATCCTCGTGACGTCATGAGCTGTCACATCAGAAAGTAATCCGCTCATCAGCGTTACAGAAGTTTTTACAGAGACCACGTTACTATAAATTGCCGGAGAAGCGACGACAGTGTGTCACACTAAGCTTGTAACCCTCGTGACGTCATGAGCTGTCACATCAGAAAGTAATCCGCTCATCAACGTCACAGTAGTTTTTTACAGAGACCACGTTACTATAAATTGCCGGAGAAGCGACGACGGGTGTGTCACACTAAGCTTGTAATCCTCGTGACGTCATGAGCTGTCATATCAGAAAGTAATCCGCTCATCAACGTCACAGTAGTTTTTACAGAGACCACGTTAATATAAATTGCCGGAGAAGCGACGACGGTGTGTCACACTAAGCTTGTAATCCTCGTGACGTCATGAGCTGTCACATCAGAAAGTAATCCGCTCATCAACGTCACAGTAGTTTTTACAGAGACCACGTTATTATAAATTGCCGGAGAAGCGACGACGGTGTGTCACACTAAGCTTGTAATCCTCGTGACGTCATGAGCTGTCACATCAGAAAGTAATCCGCTCATCAACGTCACAGTAGTTTTTACAGAGACCACGTTATTATAAATTGCCGGAGAAGCGACGACGGTGTGTCACACTAAGCTTGTAATCTTCGTGACGTCATGAGCTGTAACGTCAGCAAGTAAACCATTCATCAACGTCGCTGGAGTTTTTACAGAGAATTCCACATTTGTACACATTGTCTGCTCAATTTTACTAGCTAGCAGCTAATTTCTGTCTACGATTTCTAATAATTAATAACTGAGCTTTGATCAACCGAGCTAAATAAATTGTATTTTCTAAATTTAATTTACGCAATTAATAAAATCTACATAATGTTCTAGTAAGTTTTTAAAAATGTTAAATGTAGATATTAGGCCTAGTTATTTTTAATTTAGTTATAATTGTATTATTAATTCGACCAGGTATATAGCTATTTCACTCATAAAACACTCACTTTTACCTGGCGATTCTTTCGCCCGATTAACATTTCTTTTAGAGTTAAAGAACTAAGTGCAACGTTTAATCTAATTTAAATCAAATACTAGGTAGAGTTTTCAACAACAAAATTGGCTGTAATGGGAAGTGTGAATTCAATATGAATGTAGATTTTAGCTAAAGTTCACCTTCCTCTTAGTACAGACTCTGGAATCTGATGCTATCACAGACTTGACTCCTGCACCTAGAGTCCTGTTCACCTGAAGAGATAAAAAAGTCAACAACGAAAAAGCTCAAAATAAACTTATTGTATTGTTTTGACATCAGAGACACCTTGACAGTAAGTATAGTGTATTCTAGGTGAAGAGGCATTCTATATATCTATAGTTATCACATCTTCATCGTGCAGCGACGATCTAAACTCCATTCACACTTAAAACTCAAGTGCACAAGTACGATAGCTTAGAAATGTATTTTAGTGTCTTCACAGTAACCAGTGGTATAAGTGTCGAGTTAGTAGAACCGATGGCCGAGCGGCCTAAGTTTAGCTACAGGTTTTACTTTGAGATAGCACAGGTTCAAATCCTGTCTGTGACCGTTGCATGTTTTATTAGTACCAACGACCTTGTACTATCTTGACTCCCCTCTTTATTCTGTTTGATAAGGTCCTCACACAGAAACCCATGTGGACGGGAAGAAAGGCTTAAAAATAAAATAAGACACCACATTTTTTTTATTGGAAAAGTTTTTTTTTTACCAGTAACGCTGTTTTAGCACAAGTAATATTATACTAGGAGTCGCGACAGTGACAGTTCATTTACTAAGCTTTCCGTTGCTGCTGAGGGTAAAATCATTCTAAAAATATAGAACTTAGCAAGGAAAAAAGTTTTAATAATACACTCCATATTTTTGTCCGTATACTAGAAACTATACAAAATTTAGGGTTTTGCCACATCGTTTTACACGACCATATCGACAATAAGACAAAACGTTTTGACATTTTTCTAACACACTTTACCAACTACTGGGAATAGTAGTGTTATGACATCCTAAAGTTGAATTTAACTTTTTTACCGTTTTATGTTCTATACATTAAATGTACAAGTTATATACATATATGAAAATGTCTTCTGATATATAAAATTTTTGCACCACAATTTAAAACCAACGCCGTGCTAGACATATCACACAAGGACAAAAAATCTTAAATACAGAGTGTTTACAAACTTCTGTGGCTGATAGTAATTATTATTCTAAACAAAAAATGTATTATAAACATAAGTCAAGAAATTTGTTGTTTATCCGTTAGCCGCCATTTTTAGTATTACTTAAAGTATTACTCCATTGTGAGCATTAGGTCCCTTGGAATATTTATAAACAAAGTGTGAAAACAGTTTTACCTTGACTTGCACATACACCGTATTGACTGGTAGTGTAACTAACAGCTTACTTATTTATTATCTTTGTACAACACAATAAAGTTGGTAAGTTGGAACAGAATAGGATCTTTCATACTATTTGCTGATAGTTTCCAGTGACGGCCTCAGCAGTTCCATCCAATACGTGTGCTGACTGCAACTGCTGATGTGAATCCAATGACCTGAGCTCTGCTGCTACAAACTGCCTCAGCACCCACAGAATACTAATGCCTCCTACACTTAGTATTGTCTTTTCAACTGGTAGCGTTACAAGATTAAATGCTCCATGTTAGTAATGAGAAAATATGTGTTTAGGAGAAAAAACGTATCCCACATATGTGTAACTGTGTCAGACAAACTGTTCAATCCCCGAGCCGTCACTACATGACGTCATAACCAGTACGTCATGTCGGTATAGAACGTGTATAAGATTATAATCGTCTACATTGTTTTATTTATATCCAAATGTGACAACGATATAAATAATGATATTTCCATTCCCATTTCAATAAATTTTATTTTTGTTATCAATTTTTGACGTGGTGAAAGAACATGCATTATGCATAAATATCAACAAATATATCTTTAAATGAGGCCACACAGATTGAGTAGCTGCCGTGCATATGAGGTCCCGCTTATAACAGGGGGCTAAATCCTTTGTTTGAAGGTTACTTTTTGGGTGGGGCTAAAGTTTTAGACTGAGTTGTAAATAGAAATTAAGAAAGTTGTAGAAATTTAAATTTTAGTACATCTATCCAAATAAACTGTTAAATATGTTTATTTATACGGAACTAACTAGTGTACCCTCTTAACATTATTATTAAGGTCATGATTATAAATTGTAAAATCTCTAAACTTACTACTACAGTACATCATCCCATATCATTTCACTACAAGACTGTTTAAGATCAGAAATTTTGTTATCTTCGTTCTCAATATAAGAGCTTTCTGTTATGGGTTTCTGAGATATTCGTAATACAGTATATTCAATTTTTTAATGAACTTTCAGTCTCTTCTGTATTGCTGCCCATAAATACAGAAATTCTAGAAGAAGACTATATCTATGCGAGAAGACAATAGCGTGGAGATTGTCAGTTCAGTAAGATATGGACAGAAAATCCCATTGATAGTAATACAGATTTAGTTAAAAAAATTTAGTCGTATTCCGTACTTTACAACATTCTTCTTACATTACCAGTTAAATGATTTTACTGCAAAACCATTTTTCACAATTTAAGCTTATATGTATAAATGTAAACAAGACACGATTTATATGGTATAATATGATTCAACGATTGTTTACCCTAAAATACCTAACATTTTTTATCCTAAACTTGTTTTATTTTGTTCTGTGATTCTCTGAGAAGAGAATTTTGGCAGCCTTTGCTGTGAACGTTACATGTGCTATTTAGTTACATGACAGACAGGATGATGATGTCGCATGTTTCCATTGTGTACTATAGTAGTACATAATTAGTTAGTACTATAACTACTGTCCTGCTCACGTAATATGACAGCACGACACTGGGCCTGTTTAGTAGTTAGTTAACACATGGTGTACTATAGTAGTACATAATTAGTTAGTACTATAACTACTGTCCTGCTCACGTAATCTGACAGCACGACTCTGGGCGTGTTTAGTAGTTAGTAAACACATGGTGTACTATAGTAGTACATAATTAGTTAGTACTATAACTACTGTCCTGCTCACGTAATATGACAACACGACACTGGGCCTGTCTAGTAGTTAGTTAACACATGATGCACAATATGGCTTTAGTTGATACAGCAACAATCCTAAGATAATTTAATTTAAATAACTTCGATTCAGGTAACCTCGCTTACATAATTTCATTTGGTATTCCGTATTTAAATTCAGGATAAAGCTGGTCCGTAAAAGGAGAGGTACATTTCCCTTAAATACTCATTACGTCAAATCTGAGTGCATAAATGAATAAATATGTAAATATACGTCATGTAAACGAAAATAGGTCGATTTAGCTCAAACTTACAGCTATAATTCATTTATCAAGTTAGTGTTGTAAGGCATGTGAAAATGTGTTTCAACCAAAAACAATAAACCAATTACATAAACCAAACTAAGATAACGAATAGTTGGATTTAAATTTTGATAACAGTGAGTTATGGATCCGAATTGAGTGTAGCAAATTATATAAATAGTCTACCAACCAAATACTAAATCAAATGTTCTCTGCAGTCAGTGTAATTAATTGAACAGACCCAACGATTTCAGCATTACTCGGAACTATATGAAACAAATGTGGAGAAATCCTAAAGCCGAAGTCTTTGTGGAGCCATACAGTGGAATTCCATCAAAATATAATAAAAAGACATGTTCCTTCAGGCATTATCCATTAATTTAATATAAAAAACTGGTAAATGCCTACCAGTTATTATCAAATACATTTTTTCAACTTCAGTCAAGTATAAGAAAGTGAGTGGCTCATTAAAACGAAACTTGCCAACTATTTATTAGTTCTATATCTAGTAGAGCAAGTTTCGCCTCCTGAAAATACATAAACTACAAAACATAAACCGAATTAAATTAATGGAGAGATATACTGTACTATACAAAAATTTAAGAAATAATAAATTGTACTAATTTTAAGCTACAACAAAATATTTAAAAATCAAAACAACAAAATAAACCTACGCTTCTAATATACATACTATTCAGTTTTATGGTTGAAAGATCACAGATTGCGAGTGGCTCTTATTTCAGGTTTTACGCTTCTGACAGCACTTTCTTGTTCATATTAATTATATTTCAGACCCAAATTGAGTTTGTTTTTTCATCCCGATATACAATATATGGAAGCATATGTTATACTTTTTGCAGTGATGTTAAATTCAATCCGTAACATAAAAATCCGTGAACATGTTCATGTATTCAGATTCTAAAACAAAATTTCTACCAGGTTGTATGTAGAATATTTGTAAGTTTCGACAAAGAAATCAAATAAAAAGGAAGAGTATAAATTTATCTTATATTTAAGTAAATTGGCTGCCTAGATTTCTAAATTTGTAATTTCTACAATGCTTTAATTTCAATTGTGTACAGAATTTGGTTCTGAATTATTCTTCTTAGGTTATTGCAGTTTGAGATAAGAAGTTAGTTGTTTATGCTGAATTGTATATGCAAATGGAAATGGTCACTCAAAATTATTTTTAGTAATTTAAAACCAATGAAAAATATTCTTACACTTAAAAATGTTTTGCCATTATAAACTTTGGGCCAAATTTACAAGCACCAAAATACATACACACATTGGACTGAGGAGCCTATTGTAGTCAAAAATTAGCTACATCTACGCTTATATTGCACTTTGGTTATTACAGGGAAAGTGAAAAGTCCTAACACCGCCTGTGTCTTAGCCTTTAAAGAATATAGATAAAAAATAGACGTTAAATCTCTTCCAAATATGTTAAAGGGTTTTCTAGATGAAATGTACACAAAAGTAATGCGAGCATATACACAAACCCAAAAAGACGCGTGTATTTCAAACTGTTCAGAATTACTAATAACATTTACGATTAGTGTAATTCCCTAAAAGTGACCTACATTAAATTAAAATTTTTTTGGAAACTATAATAAAATAAATGCAAGAGTGCTATTAGTAAAACATTTTTGAAAATGGCTCGTAAAACTGGATTATTTTAAAGGAACACCTCTTCCTTTTTAAGCCATATTCTGACCATCCACATACGCCATTACCTGTTCGATGATCTTGTCAAACAGAATAAGGGTCGATACAGAACTAGGTCGATTGTTGATAAAAAATCCTATGGTCACAGACAGGATTTGAACCTGTGCTACCTCTAACTAAAATCCTAAGTCCGGCCTTTCTTAGACCGCTAGCCATCGGCTCTCTAATTAGTTAATGGTTTTAAAATGTTAAAAATATTTTTTTTATTTTTAAGGTGTATGGCTCTTAGGAGTAGTTTTGGTTATTTATTTGTGGCTCGCTAAGGTTAATACCTACACAACTTGTGGGCAACCGATAAAACTTCTTGGAGGATGTGCATTCCTTACAAAGAATAATTTTATTGCCGTAAAATGTCTACAGGCATGATACGACTATTGAGATTAAGTTTGCGGAAATTAACTATCACTGAACTCACTAATGCCCAAACATAACTCACCGTAAAGGTAAGTATGTCCAAAGGCATTCTTGTGGGCCTTTGAGATTACAGATTTAATCCAACTAGATTGGATTTGTTAATATGCAGTTTCCCTAAAGGGAAATTAACTTCTATTATTATCAGGATTAGACTGTACAAATTTAACATTATTTCGAAGTCTGGAAAGTTTCAGATTTATCGTAACAAGATTTGTCATAACGACATTCGGTACAAAATAAAAACCATTATGTAAGTAGGAGATAACAGCTGGTCTCAACTTTATTTGACAAATTACATCGCAAGCTTTATTGCCTTGTTAAAAAGTTACTCGAACACTGATGTTGTCAATAATGAGGTATCTTGTTACATTTACAAAATAATACCAATTACCAATTAAGGTACCAATTAAAATATAATAACACCTTGACTCTGACGTCAAAATGATACTAATAGACGGTATTACTTTAAGGGAAGTTATTATTATTTATAGGTTACGTGGATAATACAAAAAACAGCTTTACAAGTTTGGGGTACTGTAATATATAGAAATTTATTTATTCACATTATGTGCAACCTCGCGTAAATTAAAACATATTCTTTTTAATAGTTAAACTGTTTCTCATAAAACATTTAACGTCACTATATGTGTTTAGGTTACCAAAATTTCTTAGATTAGACAACAGTCTTCTTATTCTATTACAACCACTTTTCTTTATCATAGAATTTGCCTGCTTTATTTTTAAGCGTATCTTATTTCCTCCAATATTACTACTAAGTGGCCCAAAAGTTTTATTTTTCTGTTAGTTTTTTCTTCATTTATTATTAAATTCTTTTACTGTACTTCCTATTTTATGCACTTGGATTCACTTATGTATATCTTTATTCCATGTTTATCAATTGCCTTAGTTATTCCTTCTTCATTTTTTTATAATACTACCTTAAGGCAGACAACGGTTACCAGTCACAGTTACCAGTTAGAGTTACCAGTTACAGTTACCGGTTACCTCTCCGAACGTCTAGAGAGTACAGATGTCAAACTATAAACACACAAGTCGAACAGAAACTAAAACTAAACTAAAGTAACTAATACCCTAAGGTAAAAGATTGCATAAAGATGAAAACAGCTGTGTTGACTTATTATTTTTAGAGAGTATAATAAATTCTCTTTTCTTCATCACCTATAAATCATACCTGATGTTTCAATAATTATAGTTAACTCATTGTGCGTTTGAAGTAGGAAAACTGTTATTACTTTTTTTTATTATCTGGCCCATAATGGTATTTTTTACTATAAAATAATACAAAACCTTACCTCCTCCAACCTAACATGATATAAGCTGGAAAATATAACCAGAAATAACATTATTTATTACAAGATTTTATTTCAATTACGCTTGTCATTTAGGAGTAATTGGGGTTTAATCTTGAAATGGAATTTGATAATAAACATAACATAATGTGAAAATGAGTGGTTCTAACTAATAGAACCAGAATACTTACATAAACATCTAAGAGTATCAAAAACAGAAACTAATTTTTCTGAACAGCACAACAAAGTAAAAATATTATAAATTCGAAAATATTCTCAGCAACAATAAACTCTACTTCTAAGAACAACAATAAATAGCAAGCAGTAGTAACAAATAATACTTCATAGAAATATCAATAAATTATGAACAACAGGCCATTACCAGTAAAATGGTATCATGTATCATGTTATTAGGAAGCAAACATGACAAAGTATGAAACTGTGATTGCGCTATAAAATGTGACTAGAAGAGAAATTTGTATAACAAAATACGTTTATGCCTAACTCCTTCGTTTATCTTCTCATATTATATTTTCATACTTTGTACAGTATTTACATATGTTTCTTTCCTCTAGGTTTCGTGTTTCTGCTAGGAGTTGCACCGATGACGTATACCAATATTGTACGGATTGTAAGTGTAACTAATGTCATCATTTATAAATGTTCACTCTCATATTAACAATCTTTTGTGCTCTATAAAGTACCTATCCTAGTTCCACTATTTCTTGATTCCTTATTTCAGTTTATCACAAAAGTGACATAAGTAATGCTGAGCCCAGAGCAAGAACAGATTATACCGACATGAGAGTAATGAGGCCCCGGTGTAGTAATTCACTCATCTCGGTTCAGTGTGGTGTCTAATGTGATGAGGACGAAGCAGTGTTGCCAACGGCTATGGAGGAGAGCTGAACGTGTCTGATGTGGTTTTGGTGTCTCGACTTTGTACTACATGCTATGGGACTAAGACGACAGGTATATATGCTAATGCAGGAGAGAAATCAAATAAACCCATATATTATATGTGTGTGTAAAATTATTTTTATTTCTAAGATAACAATTATGTAACATTTATAGGTACCGTAATAAAAATTTAAAAAACTTCCTTGAGTCATATTTCACGTCCCAAAAGCTTAAAACAAATTAATGACATAATTTTTAACCATTGTCATTATAACTATATTATAAGATTCCCTTATATTATAAGTCCCTGCTTAAATGTGTATAACTATTTATAGAGTTGTCTAACTAATGTTCTATTTTCCAGTCAACAGAAAAATAAAGTTCAATTTTTAAAAGTTTTGTCGAAACTTTTAGAGTAATTTAAATTTTTTTTTAACTAAAACCGATTTCTCAAGTTTCATTAATAAACACTGTAAATGGTTATACATTAAGGGACAAATTTAAAATGTATATTTGATTTAAATGGTTACAGGTAAACTGTTGCAGGAAAATTAACTAAAACAATTAGTGATATATTAATAACAAATTATATTATATCGGTTTAAATAAGGTTTAAACTAAAATAACTTTGAAATTTAATTTTAACTGGCCGCATTTATACATCAATGTTACCTCCTTGAACATCTTAACAATCATACAATCTGAGTGGTCTCTTTTATATCCAGCATAAGTTGGTCAAGTTCTGCCAAAACTGGTTCTTTTTTTCGGTTGCGGACATTTCTTGAAACAACATCGGATATTTAAATTCCAAATTGTCATTCACATTTCAAATAAATACAAAATTGATTTTTTACTACTTACAGAGTTCTTACTGTATATTTCTCTACATGTAATGTTTCCTAATCTTGTGAATACATGAATAAAAACTCCCAACTTGACAAGAGTAATGAAGATACTGAAGTGAAGACACCGAGAGAAGAAAGACTAGGGATGTTATTGGGTCGCTACTTGGGTGTAACCCTCCTCGTACAACCAGCAAGAAACTTTGTAACAAGTGTTTCCGATATTCCATCATTCGGTAACTTTCTTTGAGACTTCCACTACAAAACATGGATATTCCTTTTCACAAAAAGTGAGGTTGATTTTCATATTATGAGTATACACAAAGGAGCATATAAACGTTGATTTATTTTTCTCAGAAACTTTGTTCTGTAATTCACTTTTAACACCACTATAGCCTAGAATTAAGAAGGCTCGAGCCTCTCTTTCTACCATTTCGTTGTTCGATTCTCATAGAGGCGAACTTTTCAAATCAGTTTGTTTGGACATATTTCTCTTATATCATTTTAGTGCAATCTATTAAAAATGGAATTGGCATTATTATAAGCCCCTAAACAAATTTCGTTCATTATATGTGTTATATAATAGTCTAATATTTCAACAACACACTCGCTTTGATCTATCGATATAAGGCAACAACCAGCGTGGGTTTTGTTTGATTTTGTGACTACAAAAAGATCGAATCCTTGAAACTGCATGCTCTCTTTCTTGTTGATGGTAACCCGAAAGTCATCTTAAACTTGCTTCGTACTTATAACAAATCGGAGCTTCTCCGGGGTGATTTTATTTTTTAGGAACCTACCTTTAAGAAACATAGTACATGTATTTTGTTAGTTATAAGCTAATTTATATTGGTCAAAACCTTTTCATCTGAAAATCTGGAATAGATTCGTCAATACCGCTATATGCATGGGTCTCTCAATATTGTCCATTACAAATAAACTTCTTTTTCTATTTCTAACTTGGTCCAACACAACTTCCAGTCACGGGTTATCTGGAAATGTAAGATTGAGAGGCCAGTAAGGAATAGCTATCCCCAGGAGGGTTCACTACTGGCTGGTTTATATCTTCCAGTTGAACCCACAGTGGGTACAGCAAAAACCGATGTCACTTAAATCTGGTCAACTTTATGGATGTCCAGGAGCGTCATATCTATCACTAACCGCAAATTTAGAGATTCTGAGGAACAAGGGTAATTCGATAGGTCTAGTCTACTGCGGGAGAAGACTGTTGGAGTTGGTGGGGTTTGTTCCCTAAGAATCAAAGGTTCTTGTCAGCCTAGAAATAAGGGTGTGCCACCGCCTGCCTGCTTTAACTGTAGAGGCTGGTTCAGAAAATTTGCTGTTCCTTCATCCTAGGAGACATGACTTGAGATTAGTGCCCTAAAATGTTTCTCATGAATTTCGACAGGAGGCGGCCCCTACTCCCAACATTACCCATCCAAAATACCCTGTCACTCCGGAAGTAGCGCAATGATCCTTATAGGACTAGCTTCTTGTCCTAAGAAAACAAAAAATGAACAGTTAATAAACCCTTTGATGCAGTTTTCATCAAAAATAAAAAAATAAAAATAAAAAATATTAGTAGTGTGGATGAAATTTTTAGGGGAATTTTAAGTATCATATTGTATTGTAAAGTGCCATGTACACTGTAGCTTTTGTCCTAATACACTTTTTATTTTCGATTAAGCTTAGTCTTTACATTCTAATAGCCATTTTACGCTGTATAGGTACACAGAAATCAATATATGAACATTTCCTGAAAAAGACATCAGTCTTCATCAGCTCCAGTTTGGGTGGAGATCGAAGTGGTAGGGTATCGAAAGGGATAAAAACATGAAAATATAATATTTTCTCTTACTATATATATTATTCTTCTCCCTCGATACACTTAGAGATATATTTTGTAAATAGCCGTCTTTCTTTCATTCGCAACGTATTGACAATCAAAATTAGACGTATTTAAAAAAAACAATACTAGACGTCAGCCATCTTAGTTATAACAGTAAAGGCGGTCGAAGTTGTTCCAGGACACCCTGTTGTCTAAGACATAATTCCCATTGTAAGAAACAGTGAGAGAGCTTGGTCCCGAATGGTGATTATGAGTTTGATAAACTCAGCTATTTAAATTTAAACTATATTATTTTCTGTGACATATATTAAATGCTTACACATTGGTTTTAAAACAAATTCAAAGTGATTTAAAAATTGTTTAAATTAATTTTCACTTGTTTTGAATGTAATATATTTATTGACTTCCAATTTCCCAAAGTAAAATTCAGACTAGCATAATATGTAAACTGGTTACTAACATGTACATTAAAAAATGTATCTATTTACGTTAAAAAATTGATGCTGACATTATGATTAGTAACATAATGTATAAGTAACTAAATACATGGGTGCCAAATTATTTTGTAGGGAATGAAGTGTTACATTACATTAATCATTCAACATTGATTATAAATATACTACAATTCGCTTATAAATATATTATATAGACAACTTGTACATAGATTAATGAAAATTTTAAGAAAATTTGGTTGCTAGATAACATTTTTCATTTAAAATTGAAAATAATGTTCATCCACCTTCTTCATTTGAACCAACTTAATTTAAAAACTAATATTTATTTAAAACTAAAATTGTTTCCTCTCACAATTTAGAAAGGTTTTAGAACAAAACTAATAATTCCTTTACAATATTTTAAAATTAAGACTCTCTCAACCAAAATAGTAATGTTATGAAGACGAGAATACTATAAGCCAGAATGCTGTGAACAACAACTCTTACGTTTCCTGCTAGACCCTTCTCCATTTGAATTAACTAGTAAATAGACAACATTGCCCTAAATTATATTTTATTTCCCTTAATATCAGTGCTTGGACACCAACAGTCCAACCTTTTAGACTTCAAGAACCATACAGTGTATTTCCATTTTAAAATCCCTTTTGTATAAAGTCTCTGTGGTGAATAGTATACAATTTTTGGAGATACCAAAGGAATACTCAATCAGAACTTCACACCCTTAGACTGTCAAATTTTCCATTTTTAATTTTTCTAGAGGACTACCAGTGTTGAAAGTAAGCTTCACTTTTGAATAAATACATTTTTCATTAATACATTTCAATAATTTTAATGTTTCTAATTTATGGAATTTCTGAACATTCTCTTACATATTATCCTTGAAATCAGGTTAATTTAATTCAATATTTTAATTATTCTTACATTTAAAACTTACTCTGCCCGTATTTCAGTATCGTACTATAGTCCCCAACATTGTAATTTTGACTTTTATATTTTAACCAAACTTATTGCAATTAGAAATCAAACATCAAATTTAAAGCAAATATTTACTAACCATTGTAAAGATAACAAAACCAAAGTATTTATTTATTTCTTTAGCATAAGTATTCCAGTATTTAATATTCCAATATAGTAGTATATAAATAACTATATAGTGTTTTACTCAATTTACATGGAAATACACAAATCATACACACATATATATAT
Source organism: Homalodisca vitripennis (assembly GCF_021130785.1). Lineage (NCBI taxonomy): Eukaryota > Metazoa > Arthropoda > Insecta > Hemiptera > Cicadellidae > Homalodisca > Homalodisca vitripennis. The sequence continues at coordinate 8,504,882 of NC_060209.1, forward strand.
ATATATATATATATATATATATATATATATATATATATAATTTGCAGGGCTAGAAGATTTTTCAGGGCACAGACAACAACACCACTTTAACATCGATTGTTCATAACTAGTTTTAGACGTTCAGAGACGTTCAGAGAAGAGGCGGAGCTCAAACAATATCATTAGAGATTAAACCGCTCCACAATAAACAGAGCTGCTGATCGGATTTCACCGGAGTTAATTAACGATCCTGCTCTTGTCCTTATTACAGCCTTCCTCGCGCTACAGTGAAATTTATGTAGCCTTATAACTGTTGAGAAACCTTTATTCCCCTTTAAACAATAATCGGAGAAGTTGTAATTGTTTTGTAAATCACTAATAATAATAGTTATTTTTTATAATATAACAAGAATTGTTAGTATCCTGCAATCTTGGTATTTTTAATTGAGGTAAGAACATTTGGTCTTCTGTAATAAAATATGAGAAGTGTAGCAAATACTTTTTATATTTCCTATAATCTTTTTTTGTAATAAGCAATAAGAACAAATATTTTTGATATTAAATAACATCTAAAAAAACGACATATTACGACATATTCAATAGTATAGGTATTGCCTATTGTATCTCGAGTAATTTAATATTATATTATTCTATTTTACCTAATTATATTCTGAAAACTACTGAGCTGTTAAATGAAAGCACTTGACACTTTCCAAAATCGTACATATGTAAGACTTACTTATATTGTAAATCCAGACGTGGCTACTTATGCTGAGATGAATCCCTGGGTCCAGCTGAAGATATCAGCATTGGCAGTTAACCCTTAACCTCAACATTTGCATGTCAACAGCCTCTGCTCTTGCAAATTATACACTGCATTCCCGATACATCTCCACTTATCGTGCAGTTGCAAGTGTACATGAGTACAGAGCTCTCCAGTATAAAATAAAAACTCAATAACAATTCTTTTTTCAGTTGAAATATTTTCATGAATCACTAATTATTTGCAAACCATTCGGTATTTTCTAATAAAAAACGTGTATCTCTTCTACCTACTATATTTAACTTGGCAGTCACGTAAAAAGGTTTTAATTAGTTTGTAACATGTATTACAAACATGCTTCCATTCCATTTTTATCAACTAAATAACTTTATTTAAATGTATTAAATTACTTAGTGAGTTAAACAAAAAGGACTGCTCAGCCAGTTTGCATGTAGTTCTGATCGACTTATTCAGCAATGCTAATAATATTTTCTTTATCATCACATTCCAGACGCTGCACTAAGAGGAAGGTGAACTAGAGCTAACCTCAACATTCACACTGAATGAACCCTTCGCACCAGCTACGTAATGTAAGTAAACCTTAATATTTTAATGTGTTCCTTGTTATTTTCAACGTTTATGGGTAGTGAAAAGAACAGCAATAACGTAAAAAGCAAACAATGTTATTTATTTATACCATTTTGCAATTCGAAAAAAGAATAAATAAAATTATGATGCCTCTAAATTAGAAATGGGAAACATTGGCTAAGGCTGATTTTGATGGAGTACAGAAGTGTAGTGTCCATGGCCGAAGGAGAAATATCTTAGGACAATCACAAATACGTCTGGTTAAACGAACACATAGCTTAGCTTTTACAGTATAGTGCTTAGAATAAAGCCAATGTATGGATGAAATATTATAACGGCAAATAAGAAGCCTGTATATAAATATAAAGCCCAGCTGATTAATAATTTTGTTATGCAGATCTCTAATCCAGATTATAAAGCAGGCTATATGTTTACACGTAATCGAATTATGGATAATACGATCTTAGCGATAGTTAAAATGTTATTACTTAACAGACATTTAATTATTAGATTTAAATATGTTTTTTGTAAATGTTTCGATCACCCATCAGTTGTTTAGCAGAATGGTTAGACGTTATAGATTTAAAAGACCACGACCGCTATTCGTCCATTGCAGTGTTTTCCAAAATCAAGTGACAGACTATACAAATAAAAGACGCGTTTTGGTGAAACGCAAATCATCTTGAGAAAAATTAATTTTTGTGCAAAAGCCCATCCTTGTTGTATATGGTATTGACAGGAGTATTCAGGCTGACAAAACAATGGCAGAATTATGTAATTTTAAAAAGAATTACATCTTTGTGTGAAAGAAGTCATTAGTTCTCCGTTATTTTGATGGGATTCATCTGACGAGGCACATGATTTCATCTCTACTAAGCAATGTATTATTGTGATAGTATGTAAAAAACACAAAGATATCTTCCTGTCTGTTACTAGCGACACTGAAATTGAAAACTGACAGAACTCGTGTCAAAGTTTGTGTCAAACAGAAAACTGTCAAAGGCTGTGTGTCAAACAAGCGCGCGTGCTCGGCTTACGTACGGCTGAAGTACGCAGTGGAGTCTGCTGGAATACCAATATTGATGAAGTCTGCAAACCTTTGCTTCGTTATTATACAGCATGTTGTAAAAATACTTCATTTTACATCACCAAAAATTAATTACTTCAAACCATTTCAGCAGTGTGTAGGCGTTCATAAACATTATTTCTTGAAGTTCTACTGTTTCAATTTTCATAATAATGTAATTCTTACAAAATGTAAAACATAGCAATGGTATATATTCTTAAATTTTTTAATTCTACTGACTACATACAATATTGAGTAAAATATTGAATATTTAATAATGTGAAAGTTTGTGTTAAATAAAGCAGTGGAGTGGAAAGGAAGTATAACAAAAATTATTTCTATACATTTTTTTTGAAAATCGAAATATATGTAATATAAACTTAATTTTGATGAACAGGATTTCCGGACATTTACCATCATTCTGACATATTGTGAAGCTTATTCTGTAGTTCAGATATAATGTTTTGTTATTAGTTGTTTTAGAGATAGTGTACATGGAGTTGACACACAACATGGTTCTTCTTATTCCTGAAAATGCATATCATAACGCTCTGGTATGATTCGTTTACTGAAACCTAGATTTTATTTATATTTTAGGTTAGTTATTTGCCTGAGAAGAGATCATTTACAGATCTCGAAAAGTAGTGTTACTGACTTTTGTATCAGTGAACGATGGAAAATATCCGAGATAATATTTAAAACCTAAATATGACTATTCAATGATTCATCATTTCTACATTGTATCCTTCAAGTAACCGAAAATACTATTCATGTACCACATAGCAAACGTTGGTTAAAGAGAAAATCATGTTATGTTTCCTACTCTGTAACTAGCTAGTCCTGTTAACATTTCCCCGTGATTCTTCAAGTAACCTAAAATACTATTCATGTACTACATAGCAAACGTTGGTTAAAGAGACAATCATGTTATGTTTCCTACTCTGTAACTAGCTAGTCCTGTTAACATTTCCCTGTGATAGAGTTGGCATACTATATGGTTCTTGTTATTCTTTAAAATGTATATGATAACCCTCTGGTATGATTAGTTTACTATAACCTGGATTGTAGTTGTGTTAGGTTAGTTATTCACCTGAGGAAGAGATTAGATTTCAGATTTTGAAAAGTAAGGTTACTGATTTTTGTACCAGTGAACGATGAAAAATGTCCGGGAAAATCCTATTTTTTCCCCAACGTAACGTTTTATTTAAATCTTAAATACGACAAATTCAATTATATATACCTTTCAATCCATGCATGTCAATACATTGTATTCTTCAAGTAACTTAAAATACTATTCATGTACTACATAGCAAACGTTGGTTAAAGAGACAATCATGTTATGTTTCCTACTCTGTAACTAGCTAGTCCTGTTAACATTTCCCTGTGATTCTCCAAGTAACCTAAAATACTATTCATGTTCTACATAGCAAACGTTGGTTAAAGAGACAATCATGTTATGTTTCCTGCTCTGTAACTAGCTAGTCCTGTTAACATTTCCCTGTGATTCTTCGAGTAACCTAAAATACTATTCATGTTCTACATAGCAAACGTTGGTTAAAGAGACAATCATGTTATGTTTCCTGATCTGTAACTAGCTAGTCCTGTTAACATTTCCCTGTGATTCTTCAAGTAACCTAAAATACTAATCATGTACTACATAGCAAACGTTGGTTAAAGAGACAATCATGTTATGTTTCCTGCTCTGTAACTAGCTAGTCCTGTTAACATTTCCCTGTGACTCTTCAAGTAACCTAAAATACTATTCACGTACTACATAGCAAACGTTGGTTAAAGAGACAATCATGTTATGTTTCCTACTCTGTAACTAGCTAGTCCTGTTAACATTTCCCTTTGATTCTCTGAGTTACCTAAAATAATATTCACGTACTACATAGCAAACGTTGGTTAAAGAGAAAATCATGTTATGTTTCCTACTCTGTAACTAACTAGTCCTGTTAACATTTCCCTGTGATTCTTCGAGTAACCTAAAATACTATTCATGTACTACATAGCAAACGTTGGTTAAAGAGAAAATCATGTTATGTTTCCTACTCTGTAACTAACTAGTCCTGTTAACATTTCCCTGTAATTCTTCAAGTAACCTAAAATACTATTCACGTACTACATAGCAAACGTTGGTTAAAGAGACAATCATGTTATGTTTCCTGCTCTGTAACTAGCTAGTCCTGTTAACATTTCCCTGTGATTCTTCAAGTATTTGCATTTCAAAGGCAGCTAATCATGTACTACATAACAAACGTTGGTTAAAGAGACAATCATGTTATGTTTCCTGCTCTGTAACTAGCTAGTCCTGTTAACATTTCCCCGTGATTCTTCAAGTATTTGCATTTCAAAGGCAGCCAATTTGCCTGTTCGAGAGTGGAGGACTCCTTTGACAGTGAAGTCTTTCTCCTAGTTTTGATCTCCTAATATACTACATTTTCCTTTTTAAATATAAAACACAACCGATGCAATTTTTATTATGTACGTTGTAAAATGAAGATTATAGTGTACACATAACAAATTTACAGCATAGTTTTAAACCTTAAACGCATGACTTTAATTTTAAAAGTGCGATGTTTCACGCACAACAGATTATTGTTAACCAAAAGAGGTGGTATAAAGAGACGAGTAAACAAACACTCAGGCGGATACGAAGTGGGAGAAGTGTTTTCTTAATGGAATAACAACTTGCGAGGCGAAAAGTATATGTCGTACTTTCGTGCAAGTGGTTAGACGTAATAGTAACATTGAATTCAGTTTTAATTATATTACAAGTTATTTACAACCACTCAAAATAATACTAAAGTGCAAGGTAACCTGGGATAATCCCATTGAACATTTATTATAGACAGGTAATGAAAGACATTCAATAGGCAGGTTATTGTTTTGCGACATATAGATATATTTACTCAAGATATTATCAAATTTTAACAAATCTGTCTTAATCGGTTCAACATAGAAATATAGTGAAAGATTTTAAAGTGTGTGCTTTGTCAACATAATTTTGTCAAATTTTTTATACAAATTTTTGAAGTACAAATAGCACCTCACTTCTCATTACAATCATACTACTCAGCACTTCAAATAGTAAATAATGTTCTTGCTAGCTGTAGACAAGGGGCTAATGTGGCAATTAATGTTAGAATCAAAGCCAATTAAGGTTAATATTATAGTCCTAGAGATACGGTAGTGATACACTATCAGTCCTTTGTTTTAGGAAAAAAGCATTAGAATCTTAAAATAAACAATTTTGCTAATATAATTATTGTTTTTACCCCTGTAACCCTATTTAAAAAGATCTAAGAAAGGAAGTAGGAAATTTCAACGGTTTGAAAAGGAAAATTAAAAAGTTATATTTAACATTTCACTTACTTTGATATCCTAGTGAGACTCAGACTGCATGCAGCTTTTAAATGTCACTTCGCTGTTAGTTAAAGTCATTTCAACGAAATTTAATCTTTCATTGTTCAAAACACTGGTGAGACAAAAACGTATAATTGGGTTGCTCAATTGTCTCATAATCGGTCCTGAAGTGTTGTTTTAAATTCAGAAAATGATATTTCTATAATTCTGGTCTATCTGTGTACTTGATTTAATCTTGTTTCACTTCTAATTCAGAAACTAACGTAATTATTATTATCACCCACTTCTTCTACCTATAAACATATTTAAAATTATTTAGCAATGGTATATTGTATTTGGTTATTTTTATTTTTGAACTTAACTTACTAAACTGCCATTGCAAATAAACATTTTTACGTTTAGAACACTTTTGGTGTTCTAGCTAAATTATTTCGGAAGTATGCATTACATTGCTTAACGAATTATAATTGTAACGAAAATTATATATCCTCTAATACTACGCCTAAAATGTGCTTTTAGCTAAGCCTTGATAATTTATGCCTTTCCTAATATTTTATCATCATTATGAACAGCAGATGGCATTTTTACGCTGCAGTGATATCGAGAAAATTTCTTTATAAATATAAAAGTAACATCATTAAAAGTTTTTTTTAGTAAGAATATTTGTACAAGAATATTTTATTATGCCAGTAACGCTGAATTAGACTAAATATATCGGATTGCGTCGTATGCCAGAGCAAACAACCCATCTAGATGCTTGTCAACGTCTAGAGGAAACGTCAACAAGTTATGTGCAGCATGTAAAGCGAGTGTAGACTTACAAAGTGGGGGAACGAGAGTAAACAAGTAACAAGATACAAACAAGTAACAAGATACAAACAAGTAACAAGGTAAACAAGCAACAAGCCGCTCTGTTCTCTCTCGATAAGGTAAACAAGTAACAAGTTACAAACAAGTAACCAAGTAACAAGATACAAACTTTAACAAGAGACAAACAAGTAACAAGGTGAACAAGATATATACAGATACAAACAAGTTTTTGTTCAATTGAAAGAAATGTGTGATTTAAACTATATGTGATTTAGTCTGTTCTCTCTCTTGATCTCATTAGTATCTTTCCAATATATTATGAACAAGTTTATATACAGATAAACTTGTTTATATACAGATCTGCCATAAATATTTTGGTATCATCATTAGTACTGTACTAAAGGTCTGTAAATATTTTGTTATTACAAATATTTTTTGGTATGTTTTGACAAAAACAATCAAATATCAAGTTTTACTCATCATTAACTAACTGTATTTTTCGGACAGTATGCATTACATTACATAACGAATTATAACAAAACATTATATATCCCCTAATACTAGGCCGATAATGTGCTTTTAGCTAAGCCTTAATTATAATTATGCCTACGTTAATATGTTATCATCATTACGAACAGCAGATGGCGTTTTTACGCTGCAGTGTATCGAGAAAACTTTCTTTAAAAAATATAAATAACATCATTAGACGTTTTCGATTTGCAAGAATATTTGTATAAGAATATTTTATTATGCCAGATACGCTGAATTATATACGCTAAATATATCGTATGATTGCGTCGTATCCCAGAACAAACAACCCATCTAGATGCTTGTCAACGTCTAGAGGAAACGTCAACAAGTTATGTGCAGCATGTAAAGTGAGTGTAGACTTACAAAGTGGGGGAACGAGAGTAAACAAGTAACAAGATACAAGCAAGTAACAAGATACAAACAAGTAACAAGGTAAACAAGCAACCAGCCGCTCTGTTCTCTCTCTTGATCTCGAGTTACAAAGTAACATCTATCAAATATATTATGAACAAGTTTATATACAGATATGTTCGTTCAATTGAAAGAAATGTGTGATTTAAACTGTATGTGATTTAGTCTGTATCATCATTAGTACTGTACTAAAGGTCTGCCATAAATATTTTGGTACTATTACAAATATTTTTTGGTATTTTTTGACAAAAACAATCAAATATCAAATTTTACTCATTATTAACTAACTGTAAGCATCAAATACGTTGTACTTGGGAAAACAGATACACAACTTTGTTATTACAATTCCACGAACAAATCTGAAATATGTATATATAGGAGTCTTGTTTCAAACTCACATAACAAAGGAATTGCTTGATATTTCACTTGGATTACAATAGTCATTTTCTTATCATTTAAATGAAAATGAACTATTTTATTTTTTAAGGACTGGCCATTCCCCTTGTAGTCTTATTTTTCCCGCCCTTATTGGCCACTGGCCTGTGCAACGACCTTATCAGAGTATAAAGAGGAGAGTCGATACAGTACAAGGTCGATGGTACTGACAAACAATCCTATGGTCACGGACAGGATTTGGACCTGCGCTATCTCTAACTCGGACTCAAAAGTCCAATGTCTTAGACTTTTCGGCCATCGGCACTCCCAAATAAGTCAAAAGTAATCTTTAGTTCAATTACTCCACCTGCTTTTCTCCTTGCCATTATTCCAAACGGAAAGATCTTATGCCACCGAAGTGTTTGAAACTCAAGAAGACGTTTTGTATTTTAACAACCTTTGATTTTTTAATTTGTAACTAATCTCTTAGTTTCAATAACAATAATTTTAATTATAACGATTAATTATAACAATAATTTGGATATTCTTTATATTCCGGGTAAAAAGATATCCAATTGTTTATCGGTATACAATAACTTCCAATAACCACAATTATATGCAAAGATGCAGGATATATTAATAAAATAGATGCGATAGAGTTTGACCGGATATGAGATATAGAAATTATGTATCATTTGACTACATTGCACATCTGAATATGTCGCTGTCCAAATAAAGGGAAATGGTAATGTTAACCCATTGTCCTAATGCTCAACAACACTTTTCATGCACTTTTAAATGTACAACGTCACAAAGATATGTCCTAGAATGCGGTTTTCCCTATACTTTCTACTAAACTATTGGATGTTAGGATTTTTTTAACGGTACATGAAGCATGGGTAATAAAAGGTCATTGAGTACACATAGTTGAACTTCCTCAATGTCAACGAAAGGTGTTTTTCATTTGTTTCAACTATCTACGATTATAAGGGCTAAAGTTCTTTACTAATTCAAAAGTTCTGATTGTTGGAATGATTAAAAAAAATAACAATATATGAAAGCAATGCAATTCTGAAGGGATGCAATAACAGTTCTAATAGGGGTTTTTGAAAAATTACTCGCATTTGGTTTTTAAATTCACATTTTACCTAATACTATTTCATTTGAATTATTTTTTAAAATAAATAAGCGTTTATATTTAACTAACCTTTTATTATTCAATACCATTTTATTTCAAGCAATTTGTAATAAAAAATATGAAAATGTTCTAAAGGTATTAAACTGTCTCATACAACTTTACACAATGTATTACATTCAGGTAAGACACGCTTATATATAAATAAAATACTAAGAAGATTAGTTTTTCGTTTTATATACGATTAGTTTTAGTTTTTGAAATGTGTTTAAATCCTATAATTAGTTTACATACAATGTATTTAATATTGTTGTCAGTCAAAGACGTCATGCACTGCACTTTTAACAAGGTGAATTGCTAAGGTAGAACATGGAGTTGACTATAACTTGGTATAAAGTTCGGTTCAAAGTTTGATACAAAGTTCACAGTTTGGTACGATATAAGGAACTGATTGGAGACATTTACAAAGTTTGACTTATAAATTTGTAAGAATTTGTCAAAGATCAGAGTGAATTCTTTAAAAGTTGATTGCGTAGTTATTAGTTATTTATTATTCACATGCATGCCGAGAAAAATATTTTTTCCGAAATTAACCATCTTAACTGATTATTTCAATGCATGGTTGCACGTAATACAGAACTATCATTTACTTTTCCATGGCATGCATTTATAATCTAGAAATATGTGCTTATAAACAGACATACAAGGTGTTTTGCAAGAGGTTAGCACAACTTGTCCTATCAGTTCTATCTAGTTTCGCTTTAGTGTCTGTCTGTCCTCGCATGATTTTTATTGACATTAATGTATTCTTAATCTTAAAGTTAAAACCTACTAAAAGAGCGTTTATGAGATTCTTAAATCTGACAACATATTCTTGTCATTAATGTCTTTTAACGTCCCGAAACTCGTCACTACTCTTTTTGAATACTCTTGAACTTAAAATTAGAAGGGATTTCCATACTTATTCTTTATTTGAAGGTTGTTTTTGACGATGGAAGGATTGTGAAGAAAACAGGACTTTTCCGGACATTTGCCATTGTTCAGTGATGCAATACAATCAGTAACACTACGTTTCGAGATCTGCAATCTGATTTTTTCTTCAAGTAAATTACTAAACTAATACATTACTAAAGTCTAGGTTAAATTAATCAAAAAATATCAGAGCGTTGTGACATCAATAAGTCATGAACAACAACAGCCAATTGCAGATCTCAAAACGTAGTGTTACTGATTGTATTGTATCACTGAACAATGGCAAATGTCCGGAAAAGTCCACACTTATGTTATACGAGGCATCTCCCCCAGTCGGTCAGTGTGAGTTATTAAACCCAAAAAGGAATCAGGCGTTTGTAAATGGCATGACATCTCACAGACAAGTGGTCTCAGCTATTCATGATGAGATTATTAACATGGTTGAAGATAACACATTATTAATACAACTAAAATTATTAATTCTGTAGTGTTATTTCCGGATATTTTCTTACTGTTGTAAAATATACCAACAAAGCTCTGTACATATATTAATTTGACATGTTAAATAAATACTATTCCAAATCTATTAGACGCCATTGTCAACACAATAATTAAACTGAGGCCAGAGTTAAATTATGAAACCACGGAATTATTTTCTCCTTAGTTTCTCTTTTGTCTGCCTGGTTGGTACCGCAGTTTCAACTCCGAGTCGGGCAATGTAATTTATCTGACGGTCAACCAGCATAATTTTATGTGATAAATTAATCGCGTTTACTGAAAATTGTGATATTTTTGAAGGAAATAGGATTTTCCGAACTTTTCCATCGTTCAGTGATATAAATAACTAACCTAACACGTAATTACAATGTTGTGTTTTAAACGCGGTAATAATTTTAAACTTTCTACCTATTCTTATAATTTTCTCCGATAATCCAGGCACATAAGGAGGAAATTGATTATCCATACTGTTTTTCTGACTCAGGAATGATTTTTCAGGTTCATGTGCACTTATTTATTACTATTTGAGATTATGCATTGTGTCTAAGATCCGATTCAACTTTCTTATTGAATTTTAAGTTTTGCTCCAGTCCACCTTCCTGAGAGAGAGAGAGAGAGGGAGGGAGAGAGAGAGAGAGAGAGTGAGGGAGAGAGTGAGTGAGAGAGAGTGAGTGAGAGAGAGAGAGAGAGATTTTGAGCTTCTTCGACGTTTCTTTCTTTGGATGCCTTCTGGTTGATTGAAGATAGTTGGGCATCGAATTCACCTATTATGTCCTGAAGTTCAGTTTTAACAATATGTGTTGTGTTTTGTTTTTCATTCATTGCATGTTTTAGAGTTTGTGAAGTTGAAACACAACATAGTAGTTTGGATTCCTGACTTATGCATGTTAAAACGCTCTGGTATGATTAGTTTATTTTCACATAGTTTTTAATAACGTTAGGTTAATTATTTACCAGAAGATAAGATCAGATTGTAGATCTCTAAAAGTAGTGTTACTGATTTTTTGTATCACTGAACGATGGCAAATGTTCGGCAAAATCCTGTTACCTTCACAATCCTTCCATCTTCAAAAACAAAACTTAAAACAAAGAAACAATATTTTTTTTCAAAGTTGCACCTAGTGCATATTGAAGCTTTAAGCTTCTAATGATATTTATTTTAAGAGTCATGTATGTTGATTATTTTCAATCCTGTCATTTTTATGTTTTACTTCCGCATAACCACGTTGAACAAAATTTAAGTTCTTTTCAATAAAGCTTAACTACTAACTACTATAACTACTAACATTTACATTAGGTTTTTAGAAAAACCCGAGTCATTGTCACGTAAACAATTACACCACAAATTTACATCTCAATTCTACTTGCGGTGTCTATAAACAAAATATCTAAGTCTTTGATAAAAGACTATACACAAAGGGTAGAGACAAAAGGTAAACAAACAACCTTCTTTGAGTAAGCCTCTTAGATACCGTATTGCTTGTGTTGCTTCTTCGGAAACGAAAACACTAAAATCATTTTAAGTTGGAAATGTTTCTTTACTTACAGAATTTCCATTGCATGTTGTGATAAATACTTTACCATTGTTTTGCTCACCATATAATGTAGACCTCGACCTCTTTTCTTGACAGAATTCTTCGAGGAATCGTACTTGAACGTTAGACCATCATTATTTTGTTTTGACTATAAAATATTTGAAAATGTCCTCTTCTATTTAAAATACAATCCATTGGTAACTAATCACCGACATGTCTGTACGGCGATACGTAAATACGTAGCACTAGCGTTTAATCGATACAAATGTTTAATACTACATTGTAATATAATTACTGCTTCTGAATTGGATTTGAGTTTGAAGAAACAATAAACGCAATGAAGGAAAGAGTTATGGTTGTTTCTTTATCTCTATTCAAAATAAAGCTGGAACAACATTTCAAGCAAACTAATTATAGTGGAAAAGGAAATGTTGTCTCCAAACCCCACAATCCGAGTCCGATTGTGAGTAAACTGAGCAAGCCAATTATAACTTATAAGTCTCCAGTTGTGAACAACGGCATATTAAATCTCATTGAAATAACTTTAGTGACAGAAGCAACTTTGTAAGCTCATTATCAGTTTTGTGCCGTATTAAAGTGTTTAAGTAAGCGACTTGTCCAATTTAAGGCTAACTTCTGAAGTTTGTTTTCTTGTTAATTACGATTACGTTTATCATAATTATAAAGCTTATTGTAGTGATACTTCTACTACTACATTTATTAAATATCCAACTCAAATTGAATGTCACTATCATATTTCAGTTTTGTATCTCCCTACGGCTCTCAAGGGATATTTTAAGCGTGACATTTTTATTCAGAAAGTAAACCTAAAAAACTAAAAATGTTTTAAAAAGTATTTTATTCACTATTTCATGTTTTCACAATAAAAATTATATATTATTAATACAAGACATTTAAAATGTTAAAATTTTAATATCTGTATGTTTGGAAGAAGTAGCAAGTAGAGTAGAAGGTTTTTGTTTTTAATATTTAGTATAATACTCCTTGCTATTTTTGAAATAGTTCAGGATATAATCAATAATGGTGAGAGCTAAACCTTGGTACATATCGTCCAAATTCACGGTAGTCTCTCATTGGTGGAGACATCGCGTGATTCTGTCAGTCCACTGTCTAAGGACAGAGCGTTAGCTGTTAGCACATCGTAATTCAGAGGTAATTTTTAAAGCATTATAAACTACCCGAAAACATTATATGATTAGTTGAAATAATGAACTCTGTCAGTATCACTTTCTCTCAAATAGGGGAAATTGCCCAACTGCAACTTTTAACGATGTACAACTCAACAGGATAGTCCAAGATACATTGTGACATCTCACACTGTGTATCACGACTAGTATAAATTATTTCAATTCAAATCGAAGCTTTCTAAAATGTTTTAGATCTTCTCGAAAACCCGTTTATCACATAAAATAAATGAAGCTTGTATAAAATTATGTTTAAGCCTGGGTATTATGTCCCATAATGGCGAAGTACGTCAAAATCATACCTAAACATAATCCAGTGTTTCCAGAATTCGTCAGAAAGATAATGCAAGCTCCTTGATAGATTAAAAACGAAGCTATTTTTAAAGAAATCTCTTTCATGAAAAACGAAACTTGGAGGACGAGAGAAAGATATTTGTTGAAGTTACAGTAAAACGACAACAATCTGTGAATTTATTGGAGAATAGTCACCACAAATAGACTGAACAGAGGGGACTCCTCGACTTAATATGTTAACGCCTTGAATAGACTGTCAGTTTGATTCATAATGTAATTTTGTTTTTAATTCAATTTTGATATTCTTTGAATGTTAGTTGTAACAAATGGGGGACTAAAATTTAAAATAAAAATGTTTAACTATCCAACTTTATGAATAACCAAGATGAGGGCGACCAGCTTGTGTAGTGAATAGTAATAGATAGAACTTGTGTTAAGTTTGCATCAAACAGAAAACTGTCGAAGACTGTCTGTCAAAACAAACGAACGTGCTCTGCTTACATACGAGAGTCGTCTGGGCTTGCAACTGCCGCAACAAAATCTGCTTGAATATCAATATTGATGAATCTTTGTGCCTCCTTGTCAATAGTCACCCAGGGAAAACAAATATTATTAGATAATCCAATTTTGCTAAAAATAAAAATATAGCTTACTACTTGTAAATTTGTGAATAAAAAGGTAAATAATATCATAACAGTTTAAAATATATTTAGTTATCAAATAACGGTACATTTATAGTTCAGAACTTGGGACTTCGAACATGGACTTATGTATCCATATTCGACTAATTTCATTCTTCTTTTAATGGTCACCATAATTTTATTCGTATTCCAAAAATGAACCATTGTGGCCATCTAGAGAGTTATTATCCGTACGAGAAATCAGTTTAAATTATGTATGGGGTCCCCCAAGAGTCAAAATTGAATCCAATTATATTTATTGTGTTTTTAGACTAAATCTTCTGCAGACTGATCTATGCTATTTAATACTTATAATTTGATGAATGTTTTCTACTGATGTGTGCCATTAGTTGAAATATGACAATGGAATATGACATTGAAAGGTCAGAAAGTTTAACGTAGGGCTTGGAGACTTTTCATCAAGAGAAGGACTATTTTTGATTCCTAAGGGCTATTTACTTTAACAAAAATACAGATGCAAGTTCCACGTAAAGAATTAGTTTTAATTCGTATTTGCACTGCAATTCCTTTTCCTTTTTAATATGAAGTTGTCATTTTCTCAATGCTAAGTATAAACCCTATCAGGTGAGAACTAAACAAGTTTTATCATATCATGCTATCAATATATTTTCCAAATAAATATTCCTATCATAACTGCCATTAGCTTTTTCAATACCATCCATCATATCATGAATTAGTAATGGATTTGAACATATAGAGATTGATTTTGAAGTCTTAAGACATCTTGGTACCGTATTACTGTAATGAATAACTATTCAGATGAGATAAATTTATTCAGGTACTTTTTTTAGTATTGTATAGTACGAATATTTTTGTTTTGGATGGTCTTGCTAATTTTTTAACAATTTTGTCAGTGAGGAATGGAACTGTGTTTGCAAGGCAAGAACATGATAGCAAACATATTTTCACTTACAGTGTACAGGGAGGCGCTTGGAGTATTGAGTTAGCGGAACACAGCTGGTATAAAGAGACGAGCAAACAAACGCTTGGATAGAATATTAAGATGGAGATGTGTTTTCTTCATCGATTACCATGCTGTCTAGTGATAAAACTTGTGTATTCATACAAGCTTTTTTGAAAAACTGAGATTGCTACATCATCAGACATGTACACTCATACCAGCACGTAGTTTTATTTTATGTGTTATAAATCAATCTATATTGATGGAAAGATTTAAACGGATGCCAATAATTAAGCCGTTCCCATTTGAGAGCGACTGAACACTGGGTTTTAGTTTGTTCGTCAGAAAACATATTGAAAACATATCAAAACATTTATATAATTTAACGGAATATGCTTATTCCAAATAAATTAGGACTTGTCCTTTAGACTGGAGTAGTGGGTTCAACAATACTTAAAATACCTTGTACATATTTTCGAAATATGAATTAAACTACAAGAGTGAGTAGGAAATTGTAACATTTTATTCTTTTAATGTTGGCAACAATTGATCAATTGGTATATATCACGTACAAATGCATACGTATTACTATTTCAAAGCAATCTACATCGTACGTTATTATTATGTGCGTGTGTGTGTGTTTTGTAGGCTACTTTCATATAATCTCTTCCGAAAGAGTTTGCCAATTAATTAAATGTTTATTTATAAAGGGATACTTGGCGTAATGACAGACCTGGTAACCTTTCAGCTATTATTTTAACACGGCAACCACTGAGTCAACTCAACACAATAAAACATTATCAGCATGTAAGCGTACGTTAGCATGAACCAGTCTGATAGGGATATCAATCACAAATTGTATAAATATAATTGGTTCTAACTTGAACTCTTGAGGGACACCAAACGTTTTTGAATTCGTTTCTTGTATGACAATTCACTCCGCTGACACCCACGATTGGAATACTCGTTGAATGCAAACAAAATGGTGGGATACAAAAAATAAAGAATGAAATCAATGGAGAAATGTTACCTTCAACCAGATTTCTAAGTAAATATTTAATTATGAGTTACTTGTGAGTATGATGTGAGTGTGCGTGAGATTATAAACTACTAAGATAAATATTTCCTTTATATTAACGAGTTTTATACATCATACGTAATATTTGTATTTTATCTTCAATTAAGACGGCATTCTCCACCAGAACAAAACCTTCAGAAAGACTTTCTCGGTTTATGAATACGTTAATTGGCTACATTTTAAATGCAAATGTTTAAGAATTACAGAGAAATACGTACAAACAATCAAGTTACGGGGCTGTGAAAATAGCAAATATATCTCGTTTACATTTTTTTTTTAATTTGTACAAATGTTGATATTTAAAGTTTTAAGTACAATATCTATGGTAGTGAAAGGTATAAATATAGTTTGAAATCATTTATTTGATACAAATGCAAACTTGTGCAGGTTTTTATGTTAAAAAATGCAAACTTGTGCAAGTTTTTATGTCGAAAAAATTATTTTCGGTCTCTTAGAAGACGAACATTCTAAATTTAAAGTCCTCTTCCGTCTATATAATTAAATTGTCCATAAAAATTTACATTTATTTGAATTTTAATACATTATACAGAAAATCATCTAAATTAGATTCCGGGTGTCTTCAAGCAGTGAAGGTGTTAAATATACCTGTGAAAGGCAAAATTAACGAGCTTTATATAATAAAATATTGGTATGGAGATGAATATTGAAATAAAAGTTTTTTTTAATGTTGGAGGGGTAAGTCACTGTAATGAATTTCAAACACCTGCTTTTAGACGTTCCACGTTCTCAGCAAACGTGGAAAAACATAACTAACTTCTTGGGTTTACTGCTACATACGACTGCTACATCATCAGGCCTAAAAGATTTTTTTTTGTTCTCTTAGGACAAGAAGCTTATCAATTGCACTTAGTCCTGTAAGAACCTTTGCGCTGCTTCCGGAGTGATAGGATATTCAGGATGGGTAAGTTTAGGGAGTAGGGACCGCCTCCTATCGAGATCCATGAGGAAGAATTAGGGCACTACATCTCAAAGTCATCCCGGAAGAAGGGAGGCCAGCTGTAAACCAGCCTCTCCAGTCAAAGTAGGCAGGGGGTGGCACACCCATGTTGAGGTTAACAAGAACCTCTGAGGTTAGGGAACAAACCCCACCAACTCCAACAGTCATCTTCCACAGTAGACTAGACCTATCGAATTGCCCATTAACCCCAGAATCTCAACATTTGCTGTTAGTGATGTGCCGCTACTGGACATCCATAAGGTTGCCCAGATTGAAGTGGCACATCGGTTTTTCCTGTGCCCAGTGGTGGGTTCAACTGGTAGGTATAAACCAGCCAGAAGTGATCCCTGCTGGGTGGCCTAAACGATTAGTAAACACAACATTCTTTAATGAAATCAACGATCTATAAATAAAAATAAGTACTCTAAATTGTTTGAGACGACATAGCGGCGGAAGGAGCAGAGCGGAAGTTGAAACAATGTATGAGTATCGGTTTCATATCTGAAGATTACACTATGGAGACCACATCCTATGGATCTGCTATGGATCTGCTATGGATCACTATGGATCTGCAGCCACATGGAGACCGAAATATTTCAATATCAGTAGAGAAGCAGTTTAGCTCCTTAATAAACGAGGCTGCTTGTTAATTACTCCTATCAATTCACCGGAGGTAATTAACGATATTGCTCTTGCTCTAATTACAGCCTTCCTCGCACTACTGAGAAAATTGTTATATTGTTGATTTTGAGTTAACCTTATTTAAAAACTGGTTGCTTGGTTCAAATTTGTAAATATTGAATATTCAACATTGCAACATTAATAACGATATTTGAGTTTCCATTGTATTTAATTTCAATAAAGCTTTTTAGGAAAATGTTATTTTTGTTTGCTATACACGTCCTTGGTTGTTTTGAAACTTCAAGGCAAATGTTCAAATATGACGTCATGATAATAACCAACTTAATTTTAGATGTGTTATATAATGCAGCAATTAAATGCTTGATTAAATAATGGCTATACGAAGGTCTGTTCCATAAAGAAAATAAGTATCACAATAATACTTTATAGACCAACAGCGTTACCCAGTTATAGTTTATTACTTAAGGTACGACAAAGGAAGACATTAGAATGGTGCGGTGGTCCGACTGTAAATTTACTGGCCTTTTAATGTCAAATTTCAATGGCATATTCCACTGTTATATTTCAATCACTGGCACACATCAGTTAAAAATGTCCATCAGTTTATAAGCATCAATAGTACAGGTCAATCTCCAGAAGATTTAGTCTAAAGATTAAATCAATATAATTGGATTCAATTTTAACTCTTGGGGGACCCCATATACAGTGAAATATTATTTCTCATTTGGCAACTAACTTTCTAGACGCTCACAATTGTACATTTGTGTAATACAAATAAAACTGTGTTGATCAAAATCAGAATAAAATAAGTCGAATATGGATACTTAAATACATATTCAAGAAGTTCGTCTAAATGTACTGTTATTTGATAACTAAACATATTTTAAATTGTTATAATAATATTTTTCTTATCACAAATTTACAAGTTTGTAAGCTAACTTTTTAATGTTTGGATCTGAATTAAGATATACTATCAGCTAACGTCGTAATTTCAGTTTCTGAATCGGACGATACGTTTCTACTTAGTGTTAATACAAGAGTTAGCTTACCAGTATTTATGTTGTCCTGAACTAGTTTAAAAATGCAAGCAGTCTTGTACTAAATTTTAAAAACAAATTTTAAATATTAGCTTAATGTAGCTTCTTCCAAACATAAAGATTTGAAAATTTTAACATTACAAATATCTCATATTGCTAATTTATGATATTTGTTGTGGAAAAATTTAATATTAAGTAAAACACATTTTAAGTATTTTTAAGCTTTATTAGATTTATCTTCAGAGTAAAAAGACTCCTACTAAAATATCTTTTAATAGCCGTGAGGAGATACGGCATTAAAATAAGATAATGATATTCAATTTACGTTAAATATTTAATCAACTAAATTAGTATATGTATCACGACAATTAGCTTTATAATTATGATAAACGTCTACGATTAACAAGAAAAGCACACTTCAGAAGTTAGCCTTAGATTGGACATGTCGCTTACTTAAACACTTTAATACGGCACTAAACTGATAATGAGCTTACAAAGTTGCTTCTGTCACTAAAGTTATTTCAATGAGATTTAATATGCCGTTGTTCACAACTGGAGACTTATAAGTTATAATTGGCTTGCTCAGTTTACTCACAATCGGACTCGGATTGTGGGGTTTGGAGACAACATTTCCTTTTCCACTATAATTAGTTTGCTTGAAATGTTATTCCAGCTTTATTTTGAATAGAGATAAAGAAACAACCATAACATTTTCCTTCATTGCCTTTATTGTTTCTTCAAACTCAAATCCAATTCAGAAGCAGTAATTAAATTAAAATGTAGTATTTAACATTTGTACGAAGCACTAGCGTTTAATCAATACAAATGTTTAAAATCAATGAAGAAGAATCTTGATTTTAAACATTTGTATTGATTAAACGCTAGTGCTTCGTATATACGTATCGCCGTACAGACATGTCGGTGATTAGCAGCTACCAATGGATTGTGTTATAAAAAGAAGAGGAACGTTTCAAATATTTTATTATCATGAGAAAATAATGATGGTCTACAGTGCAAGTTCGATCCTCAAAGAATTATGTCAAGAAAAGACATTGAAGTCTAAATTACATGGCGAGCAAAACAATCGTAAAGTATTTATCACAACATGCAATGAAAATTCTGTAAGTAAAGAAACATTTCGAACTTAAAAAGATTTTAGTGTTTTCGTTTCCGAAGAAGCAACACAAGCAATACGATATCTGAGAGGCTTACTCAAAGAAGGTTGTTTGTTTACCTTTTGTCTCTACCCTTTGTGTTTATATGGTGTTTTATCAAAGACGTAAATATTTTGTTTATAGACACCGCGGTATGACTGAAATGTGAGTGTGTGGTGTAAATGTAAATGTGGTGTAAACGTGACGTTGATGTGGTTTTCACTAAAAACCTAATCTAAATGTTAGAAGTTATTTTTGAGCTTCATTGAAAGAAACTTTAGGCAATGTTGTTATCAGGAAGTACAACATAAAAATGACAGGATTGAAAATGATTAATATGTATGACTCTTAAAATATATCAGTAGAAGAAGCTTGAAGATTCAGTATGCACTAGATGTAACTTTTGAAAACGATATTAAATTCTCATTAAAATTTATTAATACATTGCATCCAATTCATGATGATGGCTGATTGGCCATCAGATGAATTCTCTTACATTTTACTAATCAGATTTGACATTGTGGTGCCTAGCCAGGTGGAAGAAGAAACTTAGTAGAACAAGGTTTTCATAATTCAACATGGCCTCAGGTTTAATTGTGTTGACAACGGCGTCTGATAGATTTGTAGTAGTATTTATTTAACATGTAAAATTATTACATGTACGAGGCTTTGTTAGTATATTTTCAACAGAAAGAAAATACCAGTAAATAACACTACAACGGCGTCTGATAGATTTGTATTAGTATTTATTTAACATGTAAAATTATTACATGTACGAGCCTTTGTTATATATTTTCAACAGAAATAAAATACCAGTAAATAACACTACAGAGTTAATAGTTTTAGTTGTATTAATAATGCATTATCTTCAAACGTTTTAATGCATCATGAAGAGCTGAGACCACTTTTTCAAACATGTTTGAGATACGTTATAGCATTCACAAACACATCCTGTTTGGACTTAATAACTCTTACTTTCGACTAGGGTAGATCCATCGTATAACATAATGATGGAGTTTTCCGGACATTTGCCCATTGTTTAGTGATGCAACCCAATCAGTAACACATGTTTCGAGATCAGTAATTGGCTTTTGTAACTTCAAACAAAGAATAAGTATAGAGCTCCCTTATAATTTTAAGAACAGTACAACGCGTATTCCTAGATAGTACTGTCGAGTTTCGGGACGTTGAAAGACATCAATGACAAGTATCTGTTCTCCTTTCTTTTAGTAGGTTTTACCTTTAAAATGTAGAATGAATTCAGAGGACAGACAGACATTAATCGGAGCGAGATAGGGGATATGTTTTTGTATGAAATTCTTGCTTGTTTTTGTGTCTACTGTAATTTCCTGAAGTGCTAACTTCTCACAAAACACCTAGTATATCTGTTTATACGCATATATTTATAGATTATAAATGCATGCCATTGAATGATAGTCGTATTGGAAATATTGGAAATATAAGAAAAAGTAAATGTTAGTTTCAGAACCATATATTGATATAATCAGTTAATATGGTTATTTTTTTAATATAATATTTATGTCGGCATGCGTAAGAATAATAACTAATTCATACGTGATAAACTTTTAAAGAATTCACACTGAGCTTTTGCAAATTCTTACAAATTTATAAGTCAAACTTTGTGAATGTCTCCAATCAGTTCCTTATATCGCACCAAACTGTTAACTTTGTATCAAACTTTGAACAGAACTTTATACCAAGTTATAGTCAACTCCATGTTCTACCTTAGCAATTTACCTTGTTAAAAGTGCAGTGCATGTTGTCTTCGTCTGACAACCGCAACGTATTAAATACATTGTATTATTAAAATCGTATAAAAAACGAAAAACTAATCTTCTTTATATTTTATTTTTATATAAGCGTGTCTTTTCTGAATGTAATATATTGTGTAAAGTTGTATGAGAAAGTTACCTTTAGATCATTTTCATATTTTTATTTCAAATTGCTTTAAATAAAATGGTATTCAATAATAACAGGGTAGTGCAATATAAAAGGCTTATTTATTTTTAAAAATAATTCAAATGAAACAAATATTATTTGAAATGTTTATTTAAAAACCAAATGAGAGTAATTTTTTGACAAACCTCCTCTTCTAATTTTTATTGCATTCCTTGAGAATTGCATTGCTTTTATACATTGGTATTTTTTTTTATCACTCCAACAACAAGAATTTTTGAATTTATAAAGGGCCCTTCAACCCTTATAAAATCGTAGATAGTTCAAACATATGAAAGACATCTTTCGTTGACATTGAGGAAGCTCAACTATGTGTACTCAAAGACCTCTTATTACCCATGCTTAATGCACCGTTAAAAATCCTAACATCCACTAGGTTAGTAGAAAGTATAGGGAAACCCGCATTCTAGGACATTTCTTTGTGACGTTGTACACTTAAAAGTGCATGGAAAGTGTTGTTGAGCACTTGGACCTTATGTTAACCTTAAATAATCAGTTAAGATGGTTAATTTTGAAAAACATATTTTTCTCGGCATGCATCAGAATAATAATGATAATAAAAAAAAACTATTAACTACGCAATCAACTTTTAAAGAACTGACTCTGATCTTTTACATATTCTTACAAATTTATAAGTCAAACTTTGTGAATCTCTCCAATCAGTTCCTTATATCGTACCAAACTGTGAACTTTGTATCAAACTTTGAACCAAACTTTATACCAAGTTATAGTCAACTCCATGTTCTACCTTAGCAATTCACCTTGTTAAAAATGCAGTGCATGTTGTCTTCATCTGACAACCACAACATATTAAATACATTGTATGTAATATAAATATGGGATTTATATTCATTTGAAAAAGTAATCTTTATATTTTAATTTTTAATAAGCGTGTCTTATATAAATATAATATATTGTATAAATTTGTAAGAAAAAGTTTAACACCTTTAGAACATTTTCATATTTTTAAAACAAAACTGCTTGAAATAAAATGTTATACAATAATAACAGGCTAATTAAATACAAAAGGTCCATTTATTTATTTTTTTTAAATAATTCAAATGAAATATAATATTAAATGAGAGCAAAATTAGTTTAAATTTTAATTTAAAAACCAAATGAGAGTAATTTTCGACAACCCCTCTTTGAATTTTTACTGCATTCTAACATAATTGCATTTCTTTCATAATTTTTTATTTTTGAAAACATCATTCCAACAATCAGAATATTGGAATCAGTAAATGGCTCTTTAGCCCTTCTAATCGTAGATAGTATAAACAAATGAAAGACTTATATTTCGTTGAAATTGAGGAAACTAAATTTTGAGTACTTCAAAGACCTTTTATTAGCAATGCTATATTGCACCATTAAAAAATTTTGAAGGTTTCAGATTAAATAATTTGAAATATAATGCACTGGAATACAAAGAGGTCTAAACTTTTAGAAAATTAATAAAAAAGGAAAGACTATTTCTAATTATGTTAACCATTTCACGGTGCCAAAAACGAAGCATTGAAGAGTTTTAACAAACTTGTTGTTTACAAGTAATGTGGATAAGTTCACAATGAAAACAATTGTTATTATTAACTAATGAATAAAATAAAGAATATATTCAAACTATTGTTATTAGAGAAACTTAGAGTTGACTAAATGTATAAAAATGAAGAAAATCCGAAGGTTGTTAAAATCTAAACGTTTTCTAGAGTTTCAAGAACTTTGGTGACATAAGACCTTTCCGTTTGGAATAATGGTGGGCAAGGAGAAAAGCAGGTGGAGTAATTGAACTAAAAATTACTTTTAAATTATTTGGGAGTGCCGATGGCCGAGCAGTCTAAGACGTTGGACTTTGAGTCTGAGTTAGAGTTAGCGCAGGTTCAAATCCTGTCTGTGACCATAGGATTGTTTGTCAGTGCCATCGACCTTGTACTGTATCGACTCTCCTCTTTATACTCTTTGATAAGGTCGTTGCACAGGCCAGTGGCCAATGAGGGCGAGAAGAATAAGGCTACAAGGGTAATGGCCTGTCCTTACAGAATAAAATAGTTAATTTTCATTCAAACGATAAGGAAATGATTATCGTAATTTAAGTGATATATCAAGCAATTCGTCATGGTTTGTTACGTGAGTTTGAAACAAGACTCCATATTTAAGTTTTGTTCGTGGAATTGTAATAACAAAGTTGTGTATCTGTTTTCCCAAGTACAATATAGTTGATGCTTACAGTTAGTTAATAATCGATATAATTTGTTATTTTATTATTTTTGTCAAAACATACAAAAACTATTTAACAGTACCAACATATTTATGGCAGACCTTTAGTATAGTACCAATTATGATACAGACAACAGTCCATAAAGTTGAAATCACACATTTCTTTAAACTGAACGAACATATCTGTATATAAACCTGTTAATAATATATTTTAAAGATGTCACTTTGTAACTCGAGATCAAGAGAGAGAACAGAGCGGCTGGTTGCTTGTTTACCTTGTTACTTGTTTGCATCTTATTACTTGTTTATATCTTGTTACTTGTTTACTCTCGTTCCCCCACTTTGTAAGTCTACACTCACTTTACATGCTGCACATAACTTGTTGACGTTTCCTCTACAGGTTGACAAGCATCTAGATGGGTTGTTTGTTCTGGCATACGACGCAAAGCGATATATTTAGTCTCATTCAGCGTATATGACATAATAAAATATTCTTATAAACATATTCTTGCAAATAAAAACGTCTAATGATGTGATTTATATTTTTGTTAAGAAATTTTCTCGAGAAACTCCAGCGTAAAAACTCCATCTGCTGTTCTTAATGGTGATAAAATAAAAAGGCATAATTATCAAGGCTTAGCAAGAAGCACATTATAGGCCTAGTATTAGGAGATCTATACTTTTCGTTATAATTATAATTCGTTATGGAATGTAATGCATAATGTCCGATATAATTTAGCTATAACACCAAACTTGTTAGAATACTTGTAAAACATTGCAGTTTAGTAAAGAAAGTTCAAAAAAAAATAACTAAATACATTATACCATTGCAAAATAATTTTAAATGTGTTTATAGGTAGAAGAAGTGGGTGATAATAATAATTAAGTTAGTTTCTGAATTAGAAACAAAAAAAATATTAAATTAAGTATCACTGACAGACATTATAGAAATTTAATTTTCTGAATTCAAACCAACACTTCAGGACCGATTATGAGACAATTGAGCAACCCAATTATAAGTTTTTGTCTCACCAGTGTTTTGAACAATGAAAGATTAAATTTCGTTAAAATGACTTGAACTAACAGCGAAGTGACATTTACAAGCTGCTTGCAGTCTGAGTCTCATTAAGATATTAAAGTAAGTGAAATGTTAAATCTAACTTCTTACGTTTCCTTTTCAAACCGTTGAAATTTCCGTCTTCTTTTCCTCATAATTTTTAAGCTGGTTAGAGCGGTAAAAACACTACTTAGCATTAGCAAAATGTTTATTTTAATGCTTGTTTTTATGGAAAAAAGTTATAATGGATGCACGTTGAAGAGACATCTGAGTGTATCACTATTGCATCTACAGGACCAAAACAGTAGTCCTAATCGACTTTGAATCTACAATTAATTGCCACTTTGGCCCTTGTTTATAGCTAGCTAGAATATGCTATTTGAAGAAGTACTGAGTAGTATGATGGCAATGTGAGGTGAGGTGCTATTTATACTACAACAACTTTTACTGCTATTGTAAAAAAAAAAAAAATTGAGAAAACTATGTTGGCATAGTACACACTTTAGAGTCTTTGAATATATTTCTATGTTCAACCGATTTTGACAGATTTTTAACATTTTATATAAAAGCACGATATATACATTTCGCCTCGAAACTCGATATTCCATGAAGAAAACACTTCTCCCACTTCGTATCCAGCTGAGTGTTTGTTTACTCGTCTCTTTTTACCACTTGTGTTCGGTTAACAATAATCTGTTGTACGTGATACATTTCACACTGTCAAAGTCCATCTAAAATTTCCATAGATCTGTTATAGAGTCTATAAGATATATTTACTTTTCAAATCACAGTCATGGGTTTAGGGTTTAAAACTATGCTGTAAATTTGTTTTGAGTACACTATAATCTTAATTTTACAATGTACATAATAAAACTTGTATCAGTTTTGTTTTATATTTAAACAGGACGGCTGACATAGATTATTAGGAGTTCAAAACTAGGAGAAAGACTTCACCGTCAAAGGAGTCCTCCACTCTCGAACAGGCAAATTGGCTGCCTTTGAAATGCAAATACTTGAAGAATCACACGCAAAATGTTAACAGGACTAGCTAGTTACAGAGTAGGAAACATAACATGATTGTCTCTTTAACCAACTTTTGCTATGTAGTACATGAATAGTATTTTAGGTTACTTGAAGAATCACAGGGAAATGTTAACAGGACTAGTTAGTTACAGAGTAGCAAACATAACATGATTTTCTCTTTAACCAACGTTTGCTATGTAGTACATGAATAGTATTTTAGGTTACTTGAAGAATCACAGGGAAATGTTAACAGGACTAGCTAGTTACAGAGTAGCAAACATAACATGATTTTCTCTTTAACCAACGTTTGCTATGTAGTACATGAATAGTATTTTAGGTTACTTGAAGAATCACAGGGAAATGTTAACAGGACTAGCTAGTTACAGAGTAGGAAAAATAACATGATTGTCTCTTTAACCAACTTTTGCTATGTAGTACATGAATAGTATTTTAGGTTACTTGAAGAATCACAGGGAAATGTTAACAGGACTAGCTAGTTACAGTGTAGCAAACATAACATGATTTTCTCTTTAACCAAAGTTTGCTATGTAGTACATGAATAGTATTTTAGGTTACTTGAAGAATCACAGGGAAATGTTAACAGGACTAGCTAGTTACAGAGTAGCAAACATAACATGATTGTCTCTTTAACCAACGTTTGCTATGTAGTACATGAATAGTATTTTAGGTTACTTGAAGAATCACAGGGAAATATGAACAGGACTAGCTAGTTACAGAGTAGGAAACATAACATGATTGTCTCTTTAACCAACGTTTGCTATGTAGTACATGAATAGTATTTTAGGTTACTTGAAGAATCACAGGGAAATGTTAACAGGACTAGCTAGTTACAGAGTAGGAAACATAACATGATTGTCTCTTTAACCAACGTTTGCTATGTAGTACATGAATAGTATTTTAGGTTACTTGAAGAATCACAGGGAAATGTTAACAGGACTAGCTAGTTACAGAGTAGGAAACATAACATGATTGTCTCTTTAACCAACGTTTGCTATGTAGTACATGAATAGTATTTTAGGTTACTTGAAGAATCACAGGGAAATTTTAACAGGACTAGCTAGTTACAGAGTAGGAAACATAACATGATTGTCTCTTTAACCAACGTTTGCTATGTAGTACATGAATAGTATTTTAGGTTACTTGAAGAATCACAGGGAAATGTTAACAGGACTAGCTAGTTACAGAGTAGGAAACATAACATGATTGTCTCTTTAACCAACGTTTGCTATGTAGTACATGAATAGTATTTTAGGTTACTTGAAGAATCACAGGGAAATGTTAACAGGACTAGCTAGTTACAGAGTAGGAAACATAACATGATTGTCTCTTTAACCAACGTTTGCTATGTAGTACATGAATAGTATTTTAGGTTACTTGAAGAATCACAGGGAAATGTTAACAGGACTAGCTAGTTACAGAGTAGGAAACATAACATGATTGTCTCTTTAACCAACGTTTGCTATGTAGTACATGAATAGTATTTTAGGTTACTTGAAGAATCACAGGGAAATGTTAACAGGACTAGCTAGTTACAGAGTAGGAAACATAACATGATTGTCTCTTTAACCAACGTTTGCTATGTAGTACATGAATAGTATTTTAGGTTACTTGAAGAATCACAGGGAAATGTTAACAGGACTAGCTAGTTACAGAGTAGGAAACATAACATGATTGTCTCTTTAACCAACGTTTGCTATGTAGTACATGAATAGTATTTTAGGTTACTTGAAGAATCACAGGGAAATGTTAACAGGACTAGCTAGTTACAGAGTAGGAAACATAACATGATTGTCTCTTTAACCAACGTTTGCTATGTAGTACATGAATAGTATTTTAGGTTACTTGAAGAATCACAGGGAAATGTTAACAGGACTAGCTAGTTACAGAGTAGGAAACATAACATGATTTTCTCTTTAACCAACGTTTGCTATGTAGTACATGAATAGTATTTTAGGTTACTTGAAGAATCACAGGGAAATGTTAACAGGACTAGCTAGTTACAGAGTAGGAAACATAACATGATTGTCTCTTTAACCAACGTTTGCTATGTAGTACATGAATAGTATTTTAGGTTACTTGAAGAATCACAGGGAAATGTTAACAGGACTAGCTAGTTACAGAGTAGGAAACATAACATGATTGTCTCTTTAACCAACGTTTGCTATGTAGTACATGAATAGTATTTTAGGTTACTTGAAGAATCACAGGGAAATGTTAACAGGACTAGCTAGTTACAGAGTAGCAAACATAACATGATTGTCTCTTTAACCAACGTTTGCTATGTAGTACATGAATAGTATTTTAGGTTACTTGAAGAATCACAGGGAAATGTTAACAGGACTAGCTAGTTACAGAGTAGGAAACATAACATGATTGTCTCTTTAACCAACGTTTGCTATGTAGTACATGAATAGTATTTTAGGTTACTTGAAGAATCACAGGGAAATGTTAACAGGACTAGCTAGTTACAGAGTAGGAAACATAACATGATTGTCTCTTTAACCAACGTTTGCTATGTAGTACATGAATAGTATTTTAGGTTACTTGAAGAATCACAGGGAAATGTTAACAGGACTAGCTAGTTACAGAGTAGGAAACATAACATGATTGTCTCTTTAACCAACGTTTGCTATGTAGTACATGAATAGTATTTTAGGTTACTTGAAGAATCACAGGGAAATGTTAACAGGACTAGCTAGTTACAGAGTAGGAAACATAACATGATTGTCTCTTTAACCAACGTTTGCTATGTAGTACATGAATAGTATTTTAGGTTACTTGAAGAATCACAGGGAAATGTTAACAGGACTAGCTAGTTACAGAGTAGGAAACATAACATGATTGTCTCTTTAACCAACGTTTGCTATGTAGTACATGAATAGTATTTTAGGTTACTTGAAGAATCACAGGGAAATGTTAACAGGACTAGCTAGTTACAGAGTAGGAAACATAACATGATTGTCTCTTTAACCAACGTTTGCTATGTAGTACATGAATAGTATTTTAGGTTACTTGAAGAATCACAGGGAAATGTTAACAGGACTAGCTAGTTACAGAGAGTAGGAAACATAACATGATTGTCTCTTTAACCAACGTTTGCTATGTAGTACATGAATAGTATTTTAGGTTACTTGAAGAATCACAGGGAAATGTTAACAGGACTAGCTAGTTACAGAGTAGGAAACATAACATGATTGTCTCTTTAACCAACGTTTGCTATGTAGTACATGAATAGTATTTTAGGTTACTTGAAGAATCACAGGGAAATGTTAACAGGACTAGCTAGTTACAGAGTAGGAAACATAACATGATTGTCTCTTTAACCAACGTTTGCTATGTAGTACATGAATAGTATTTTAGGTTACTTGAAGAATCACAGGGAAATGTTAACAGGACTAGCTAGTTACAGAGTAGGAAACATAACATGATTGTCTCTTTAACCAACGTTTGCTATGTAGTACATGAATAGTATTTTAGGTTACTTGAAGAATCACAGGGAAATGTTAACAGGACTAGCTAGTTACAGAGTAGGAAACATAACATGATTGTCTCTTTAACCAACGTTTGCTATGTAGTACATGAATAGTATTTTAGGTTACTTGAAGAATCACAGGGAAATGTTAACAGGACTAGCTAGTTACAGAGTAGGAAACATAACATGATTGTCTCTTTAACCAACGTTTGCTATGTAGTACATGAATAGTATTTTAGGTTACTTGAAGAATCACAGGGAAATGTTAACAGGACTAGCTAGTTACAGAGTAGGAAACATAACATGATTGTCTCTTTAACCAACGTTTGCTATGTAGTACATGAATAGTATTTTAGGTTACTTGAAGAATCACAGGGAAATGTTAACAGGACTAGCTAGTTACAGAGTAGGAAACATAACATGATTGTCTCTTTAACCAACGTTTGCTATGTAGTACATGAATAGTATTTTAGGTTACTTGAAGAATCACAGGGAAATGTTAACAGGACTAGCTAGTTACAGAGTAGGAAACATAACATGATTGTCTCTTTAACCAACGTTTGCTATGTAGTACATGAATAGTATTTTAGGTTACTTGAAGAATCACAGGGAAATGTTAACAGGACTAGCTAGTTACAGAGTAGGCAAACATAACATGATTGTCTCTTTAACCAACGTTTGCTATGTAGTACATGAATAGTATTTTAGGTTACTTGAAGAATCACAGGGAAATGTTAACAGGACTAGCTAGTTACAGAGTAGGAAACATAACATGATTGTCTCTTTAACCAACGTTTGCTATGTAGTACATGAATAGTATTTTAGGTTACTTGAAGAATCACAGGGAAATGTTAACAGGACTAGCTAGTTACAGAGTAGGAAACATAACATGATTGTCTCTTTAACCAACGTTTGCTATGTAGTACATGAATAGTATTTTAGGTTACTTGAAGAATCACAGGGAAATGTTAACAGGACTAGCTAGTTACAGAGTAGGAAACATAACATGATTGTCTCTTTAACCAACGTTTGCTATGTAGTACATGAATAGTATTTTAGGTTACTTGAAGAATCACAGGGAAATGTTAACAGGACTAGCTAGTTACAGAGTAGGAAACATAACATGATTGTCTCTTTAACCAACGTTTGCTATGTAGTACATGAATAGTATTTTAGGTTAGGTTACTTGAAGAATCACAGGGAAATGTTAACAGGACTACTAGCTAGTTACAGAGTAGGAAACATAACATGATTGTCTCTTTAACCAACGTTTGCTATGTAGTACATGAATAGTATTTTAGGTTACTTGAAGAATCACAGGGAAAATGTTAACAGGACTAGCTAGTTACAGAGTAGGAAACATAACATGATTGTCTCTTTAACCAACGTTTGCTATGTAGTACATGAATAGTATTTTAGGTTACTTGAAGAATCACAGGGAAATGTTAACAGGACTAGCTAGTTACAGAGTAGGAAACATAACATGATTGTCTCTTTAACCAACGTTTGCTATGTAGTACATGAATAGTATTTTAGGTTACTTGAAGAATCACAGGGAAATGTTAACAGGACTAGCTAGTTACAGAGTAGGAAACATAACATGATTGTCTCTTTAACCAACGTTTGCTATGTAGTACATGAATAGTATTTTAGGTTACTTGAAGAATCACAGGGAAATGTTAACAGGACTAGCTAGTTACAGAGTAGGAAACATAACATGATTGTCTCTTTAACCAACGTTTGCTATGTAGTACATGAATAGTATTTTAGGTTACTTGAAGAATCACAGGGAAATGTTAACAGGACTAGCTAGTTACAGAGTAGGAAACATAACATGATTGTCTCTTTAACCAACGTTTGCTATGTAGTACATGAATAGTATTTTAGGTTACTTGAAGAATCACAGGGAAATGTTAACAGGACTAGCTAGTTACAGAGTAGGAAACATAACATGATTGTCTCTTTAACCAACGTTTGCTATGTAGTACATGAATAGTATTTTAGGTTACTTGAAGAATCACAGGGAAATGTTAACAGGACTAGCTAGTTACAGAGTAGCAAACATAACATGATTTTCTCTTTAACCAACGTTTGCTATGTAGTACATGAATAGTATTTTAGGTTACTTGAAGAATCACAGGGAAATGTTAACAGGACTAGCTAGTTACAGAGTAGGAAACATAACATGATTGTCTCTTTAACCAACGTTTGCTATGTAGTACATGAATAGTATTTTAGGTTACTTGAAGAATCACAGGGAAATGTTAACAGGACTAGCTAGTTACAGAGTAGGAAACATAACATGATTGTCTCTTTAACCAACGTTTGCTATGTAGTACATGAATAGTATTTTAGGTTACTTGAAGAATCACAGGGAAATGTTAACAGGACTAGCTAGTTACAGAGTAGGAAACATAACATGATTGTCTCTTTAACCAACGTTTGCTATGTAGTACATGAATAGTATTTTAGGTTACTTGAAGAATCACAGGGAAATGTTAACAGGACTAGCTAGTTACAGAGTAGGAAACATAACATGATTGTCTCTTTAACCAACGTTTGCTATGTAGTACATGAATAGTATTTTAGGTTACTTGAAGAATCACAGGGAAATGTTAACAGGACTAGCTAGTTACAGAGTAGCAAACATAACATGATTTTCTCTTTAACCAACGTTTGCTATGTAGTACATGAATAGTATTTTAGGTTACTTGAAGAATCACAGGGAAATGTTAACAGGACTAGCTAGTTACAGAGTAGCAAACATAACATGATTGTCTCTTTAACCAACGTTTGCTATGTAGTACATGAATAGTATTTTAGGTTACTTGAAGAATCACAGGGAAAATGTTAACAGGACTAGCTAGTTACAGAGTAGGAAACATAACATGATTGTCTCTTTAACCAACTTTTGCTATGTAGTACATGAATAGTATTTTAGGTTACTTGAAGAATCACAGGGAAAATGTTAACAGGACTAGCTAGTTACAGAGTAGGAAACATAACATGATTGTCTCTTTAACCAACGTTTGCTATGTAGTACATGAATAGTATTTTAGGTTACTTGAAGAATCACAGGGAAATGTTAACAGGACTAGCTAGTTACAGAGTAGGAAACATAACATGATTGTCTCTTTAACCAACGTTTGCTATGTAGTACATGAATAGTATTTTAGGTTACTTGAAGAATCACAGGGAAATGTTAACAGGACTAGCTAGTTACAGAGTAGGAAACATAACATGATTGTCTCTCTTTAACCAACGTTTGCTATGTAGTACATGAATAGTATTTTAGGTTACTTGAAGAATCACAGGGAAATGTTAACAGGACTAGCTAGTTACAGAGTAGGAAACATAACATGATTGTCTCTTTAACCAACGTTTGCTATGTAGTACATGAATAGTATTTTAGGTTACTTGAAGAATCACAGGGAAATGTTAACAGGACTAGCTAGTTACAGAGTAGGAAACATAACATGATTGTCTCTTTAACCAACGTTTGCTATGTAGTACATGAATAGTATTTTAGGTTACTTGAAGAATCACAGGGAAATGTTAACAGGACTAGCTAGTTACAGAGTAGGAAACATAACATGATTGTCTCTTTAACCAACGTTTGCTATGTAGTACATGAATAGTATTTTAGGTTACTTGAAGAATCACAGGGAAATGTTAACAGGACTAGCTAGTTACAGAGTAGGAAACATAACATGATTGTCTCTTTAACCAACGTTTGCTATGTAGTACATGAATAGTATTTTAGGTTACTTGAAGAATCACAGGGAAATGTTAACAGGACTAGCTAGTTACAGAGTAGGAAACATAACATGATTGTCTCTTTAACCAACGTTTGCTATGTAGTACATGAATAGTATTTTAGGTTACTTGAAGAATCACAGGGAAATGTTAACAGGACTAGCTAGTTACAGAGTAGGAAACATAACATGATTGTCTCTTTAACCAACGTTTGCTATGTAGTACATGAATAGTATTTTAGGTTACTTGAAGAATCACAGGGAAATGTTAACAGGACTAGCTAGTTACAGAGTAGGAAACATAACATGATTGTCTCTTTAACCAACGTTTGCTATGTAGTACATGAATAGTATTTTAGGTTACTTGAAGAATCACAGGGAAATGTTAACAGGACTAGCTAGTTACAGAGTAGGAAACATAACATGATTGTC
This sequence comes from Homalodisca vitripennis, assembly GCF_021130785.1. Taxonomy (NCBI): domain Eukaryota; kingdom Metazoa; phylum Arthropoda; class Insecta; order Hemiptera; family Cicadellidae; genus Homalodisca; species Homalodisca vitripennis. The sequence continues at coordinate 8,538,829 of NC_060209.1, forward strand.
TCTTTAACCAACGTTTGCTATGTAGTACATGAATAGTATTTTAGGTTACTTGAAGAATCACAGGGAAATGTTAACAGGACTAGCTAGTTACAGAGTAGGAAACATAACATGATTGTCTCTTTAACCAACGTTTGCTATGTAGTACATGAATAGTATTTTAGGTTACTTGAAGAATCACAGGGAAATGTTAACAGGACTAGCTAGTTACAGAGTAGGAAACATAACATGATTGTCTCTTTAACCAACGTTTGCTATGTAGTACATGAATAGTATTTTAGGTTACTTGAAGAATCACAGGGAAATGTTAACAGGACTAGCTAGTTACAGAGTAGGAAACATAACATGATTGTCTCTTTAACCAACGTTTGCTATGTAGTACATGAATAGTATTTTAGGTTACTTGAAGAATCACAGGGAAATGTTAACAGGACTAGCTAGTTACAGAGTAGCAAACATAACATGATTGTCTCTTTAACCAACGTTTGCTATGTAGTACATGAATAGTATTTTAGGTTACTTGAAGAATCACAGGGAAAATGTTAACAGGACTAGCTAGTTACAGAGTAGGAAACATAACATGATTGTCTCTTTAACCAACGTTTGCTATGTAGTACATGAATAGTATTTTAGGTTACTTGAAGAATCACAGGGAAATGTTAACAGGACTAGCTAGTTACAGAGTAGGAAACATAACATGATTGTCTCTTTAACCAACGTTTGCTATGTAGTACATGAATAGTATTTTAGGTTACTTGAAGAATCACAGGGAAATGTTAACAGGACTAGCTAGTTACAGAGTAGGAAACATAACATGATTGTCTCTTTAACCAACGTTTGCTATGTAGTACATGAATAGTATTTTAGGTTACTTGAAGAATCACAGGGAAATGTTAACAGGACTAGCTAGTTACAGAGTAGGAAACATAACATGATTGTCTCTTTAACCAACGTTTGCTATGTAGTACATGAATAGTATTTTAGGTTACTTGAAGAATCACAGGGAAATGTTAACAGGACTAGCTAGTTACAGAGTAGGAAACATAACATGATGATTGTCTCTTTAACCAACGTTTGCTATGTAGTACATGAATAGTATTTTAGGTTACTTGAAGAATCACAGGGAAATGTTAACAGGACTAGCTAGTTACAGAGTAGGAAACATAACATGATTGTCTCTTTAACCAACGTTTGCTATGTAGTACATGAATAGTATTTTAGGTTACTTGAAGAATCACAGGGAAATGTTAACAGGACTAGCTAGTTACAGAGTAGGAAACATAACATGATTGTCTCTTTAACCAACGTTTGCTATGTAGTACATGAATAGTATTTTAGGTTACTTGAAGAATCACAGGGAAATGTTAACAGGACTAGCTAGTTACAGAGTAGGAAACATAACATGATTGTCTCTTTAACCAACGTTTGCTATGTAGTACATGAATAGTATTTTAGGTTACTTGAAGAATCACAGGGAAATGTTAACAGGACTAGCTAGTTACAGAGTAGGAAACATAACATGATTGTCTCTTTAACCAACGTTTGCTATGTAGTACATGAATAGTATTTTAGGTTACTTGAAGAATCACAGGGAAATGTTAACAGGACTAGCTAGCTAGTTACAGAGTTACAAACATAACATGATTGTCTCTTTAACCAACGTTTGCTATGTAGTACATGAATAGTATTTTAGGTTACTTGAAGAATCACAGGGAAATGTTAACAGGACTAGCTAGTTACAGAGTAGGAAACATAACATGATTGTCTCTTTAACCAACGTTTGCTATGTAGTACATGAATAGTATTTTAGGTTACTTGAAGAATCACAGGGAAAATGTTAACAGGACTAGCTAGTTACAGAGTAGGAAACATAACATGATTGTCTCTTTAACCAACGTTTGCTATGTAGTACATGAATAGTATTTTAGGTTACTTGAAGAATCACAGGGAAATGTTAACAGGACTAGCTAGTTACAGAGTAGGAAACATAACATGATTGTCTCTTTAACCAACGTTTGCTATGTAGTACATGAATAGTATTTTAGGTTACTTGAAGAATCACAGGGAAATGTTAACAGGACTAGCTAGTTACAGAGTAGGAAACATAACATGATTGTCTCTTTAACCAACGTTTGCTATGTAGTACATGAATAGTATTTTAGGTTACTTGAAGAATCACAGGGAAATGTTAACAGGACTAGCTAGTTACAGAGTAGCAAACATAACATGATTTTCTCTTTAACCAACGTTTGCTATGTAGTACATGAATAGTATTTTAGGTTACTTGAAGAATCACAGGGAAATGTTAACAGGACTAGCTAGTTACAGAGTAGGAAACATAACATGATTGTCTCTTTAACCAACGTTTGCTATGTAGTACATGAATAGTATTTTAGGTTACTTGAAGAATCACAGGGAAATGTTAACAGGACTAGCTAGTTACAGAGTAGGAAACATAACATGATTGTCTCTTTAACCAACGTTTGCTATGTAGTACATGAATAGTATTTTAGGTTACTTGAAGAATCACAGGGAAATGTTAACAGGACTAGCTAGTTACAGAGTAGGAAACATAACATGATTGTCTCTTTAACCAACGTTTGCTATGTAGTACATGAATAGTATTTTAGGTTACTTGAAGAATCACAGGGAAATGTTAACAGGACTAGCTAGTTACAGAGTAGGAAACATAACATGATTTTCTCTTTAAACCAACGTTTGCTATGTAGTACATGAATAGTATTTTAGGTTACTTGAAGAATCACAGGGAAATGTTAACAGGACTAAGCTAGTTACAGAGTAGGAAACATAACATGATTGTAACAGCTAGAATAGTACTAGGTTACTGAAGTTAGACGCAGTTACATGACATAACATGATTGTCTCTTTAACCAACGTTTGCTATGTAGTACATGAATAGTATTTTAGGTTACTTGAAGAATCACAGGGAAATGTTAACAGGACTAGCTAGTTACAGAGTAGGAAACATAACATGATTGTCTCTTTAACCAACGTTTGCTATGTAGTACATGAATAGTATTTTAGGTTACTTGAAGAATCACAGGGAAATGTTAACAGGACTAGCTAGTTACAGAGTAGGAAACATAACATGATTGTCTCTTTAACCAACGTTTGCTATGTAGTACATGAATAGTATTTTAGGTTACTTGAAGAATCACAGGGAAATGTTAACAGGACTAGCTAGTTACAGAGTAGGAAACATAACATGATTGTCTCTTTAACCAACGTTTGCTATGTAGTACATGAATAGTATTTTAGGTTACTTGAAGAATCACAGGGAAATGTTAACAGGACTAGCTAGTTACAGAGTAGGAAACATAACATGATTGTCTCTTTAACCAACGTTTGCTATGTAGTACATGAATAGTATTTTAGGTTACTTGAAGAATCACAGGGAAATGTTAACAGGACTAGCTAGTTACAGAGTAGGAAACATAACATGATTGTCTCTTTAACCAACGTTTGCTATGTAGTACATGAATAGTATTTTAGGTTACTTGAAGAATCACAGGGAAATGTTAACAGGACTAGCTAGTTACAGAGTAGGAAACATAACATGATTGTCTCTTTAACCAACGTTTGCTATGTAGTACATGAATAGTATTTTAGGTTACTTGAAGAATCACAGGGAAATGTTAACAGGACTAGCTAGTTACAGAGTAGGAAACATAACATGATTGTCTCTTTAACCAACGTTTGCTATGTAGTACATGAATAGTATTTTAGGTTACTTGAAGAATCACAGGGAAATGTTAACAGGACTAGCTAGTTACAGAGTAGGAAACATAACATGATTGTCTCTTTAACCAACGTTTGCTATGTAGTACATGAATAGTATTTTAGGTTACTTGAAGAATCACAGGGAAATGTTAACAGGACTAGCTAGTTACAGAGTAGGAAACATAACATGATTGTCTCTTTAACCAACGTTTGCTATGTAGTACATGAATAGTATTTTAGGTTACTTGAAGAATCACAGGGAAATGTTAACAGGACTAGCTAGTTACAGAGTAGGAAACATAACATGATTTGTCTCTTTAACCAACGTTTGCTATGTAGTACATGAATAGTATTTTAGGTTACTTGAAGAATCACAGGGAAATGTTAACAGGACTAGCTAGTTACAGAGTAGGAAACATAACATGATTGTCTCTTTAACCAACGTTTGCTATGTAGTACATGAATAGTATTTTAGGTTACTTGAAGAATCACAGGGAAATGTTAACAGGACTAGCTAGTTACAGAGTAGGAAACATAACATGATTGTCTCTTTAACCAACGTTTGCTATGTAGTACATGAATAGTATTTTAGGTTACTTGAAGAATCACAGGGAAATGTTAACAGGACTAGCTAGTTACAGAGTAGGAAACATAACATGATTGTCTCTTTAACCAACGTTTGCTATGTAGTACATGAATAGTATTTTAGGTTACTTGAAGAATCACAGGGAAATGTTAACAGGACTAGCTAGTTACAGAGTAGGAAACATAACATGATTGTCTCTTTAACCAACGTTTGCTATGTAGTACATGAATAGTATTTTAGGTTACTTGAAGAATCACAGGGAAATGTTAACAGGACTACCTAGTTACAGAGTAGCAAACATAACATGATTGTCTCTTTAACCAACGTTTGCTATGTAGTACATGAATAGTATTTTAGGTTACTTGAAGAATCACAGGGACATGTTAACAGGACTGGCTAGTTAAAGAGTAGGAAACATAACATGATTGTCTCTTTAACCAACTTTTGCTATGTAGTACATGAATAGTATTTTAGGTTACTCGAAGAATCACAGGGAAATGTTAACAGGACTAGCTAGTTACAGAGTAGGAAACATAACATGATTGTCTCTTTAACCAACGTTTGCTATGTAGTACATGAATAGTATTTTAGGTTACTTGAAGAATCACAGGGAAATGTTAACAGGACTAGCTAGTTACAGAGTAGGAAACATAACATGATTGTCTCTTTAACCAAAGTTTGTTATGTAGTACATGAATAGTATTTTAGGTTACTTGAAGAATCACAGGGAAATGTTAACAGGACTAGCTAGTTACAGAGTAGGAAACATAACATGATTGTCTCTTTAACCAACGTTTGCTATGTAGTACATGAATAGTATTTTAGGTTACTTGAAGAATACAATGTATTGACATGCATGGATTGAAAGTTATATATAATTGAATTTGTCGTATTTAAGATTTAAATAAAGCGTTACGTTGGGAAAAAACAGGATTTTCCCGGACATTTTTCATCGTTCACTGGTACAAAAATCAGTAACCTTACTTTTCAAAATCTGAAATCTAATCTCTTCCTCAGGTGAATAACTAACCTAACACAACTACAATCCAGGTTATAGTAAACTAATCATACCAGAGAGTTATCATATACATTTTAAAGAATAACAAGAACCATATAGTATGCCAACTCTATGCTTACTCACTCTACAACATCCATACATCCTAATATCCATACATCAACTATAGAATAAGGTTCACAATATGTCTGAATGATGGTAAATGTCCGGAAAATCCCGTTTCCTTCACAATCCCTTCATCATCAAAACAAACTTTCATAAAAATTAAGTTTTATATCACATATATTTCGATTTTCAACAAAAGTTTACTGTACAGAAATAATCTTTCTTTTAATTTCCACTCCACTGAGTTATTTAAAGCAAACTATCATATTATTCCATATTCAATATTTTACTCAATATTGCATGTAATTAGTAGCATGACAAATTTAAAAATACATAAAATTGCAATTTTTCAAGTTTTATAAGAATATCATTATTGTGAAAATTAAAACAGTAGAACTGCGAATAATAATGCTTATAAATGCTTACTCACTGCATAAATGATTTGAAATAATTAATTTTGTGTATTTTAAAATAAAGTATTTTTACAACATGCTGTATGATAACTAAACAAAGGTTTGCATACTTCATCAATATTGGTATTCCAGCAGACTCCACTGCGTACTTCAGCCGTACGTAAGCCGAGCACGCGCGCTTGTTTGACACACAGCCTTTGACAGTTTTCTGTTTGACACAAACTTTGACACGAGTTCTGTCAGTTTTCAATTTCAGTGTCGCTAGTAACAGACGGGAAGATATCTTTGTGTTTTTTACATACTATTACAGCAATACATTATTCAATAGAGATCAAACCATGTACCTCGTCAGCTGAATCTCATCAAAATAACGGTGTACTAAGAATGAGTTAATTACCACATTTGGTTAATTATATTGACTCTGTAAAATTTATCTTTATTTTTAAAATAAAATAATTCTGTAATGATTTTGTCGAATACTAATATCAACACCATATACAATAATTTTGGGCTCTTACATAAAGATTAATTTGCGCAAGATAATTTGCGTTATGGCCACTAAAAGGCGTCTTTTATATTTATAGTCTGTGACTTGATTTTGGAAAACACTGCGATCGACGAATAGCGGTCGCGCAACTGATGGGTGGTCGGAAATGCACAGAAAATTAAATGAAGTAAACATTTTTAAATCTAATATTTAAATGTTGGTTAAGTAACATTGTAATTATCGCTAAGATAGTATTATACATAATCTGATTACGTTTAGGCTGCTTTACAATCTGGATTAGAGAACTGCCGAACCCAGATATAACATCAACTGGGCTTCATATTTATATACAGTAATTCTTTTTCGCCATTTTAATATTTCCTACATACATTGGCTTATGCACATCCTAGCACTATTAATACTGTATAAGTTGTATGTTAATTGAACCCACATGTATTTGTGTTGTTCCAAGATATTTCTTTTTCAGATACTATAGTTCGGTGTTCCTCCAAAATCAGTCTTAGCCAATGTTTTACCATTTCTAATTGAGGAATTATAATTTTAATTGCGACTTTTAAACTGGTATAAGTTAAGTGCATAACATTGTTTTGCTTCTTACGTTCTTGCTGATCTATTCAATACACAACTTTCGGCATGATTTATACAGTCTTATTCATTTATTAACATGTTAATTTAATGTATATTACACTATGTTGTATTGCATTAATTGTTATAAAATGTTGGCGTCAACGTTGATTTTTCATCGATATTCTCCTATACTATTTTATTGTTTACTCTATAAAAATAATTAAACAATGTAATTTTCGTTTTTATACCTATTTAGATTTTTATTGTACTATATAATTATAACATTGTTAAAAATATCTCCTCATTCTTTTTTTGTATCTGTTTCTATAATGCAATGTCAATTTTGTTAATTGGTTTATTTATGTTTTAATGTAATTACCCATTATTCACAGAAGATGGATTATTAAAAATAAACTAAGTAGGTCGCAGCATTGCATGCACTTTTAGAGTGATTAAAAACAAAAAAGTTGAAAATAGCAACGGACACATTTCAATATTAAGGTTTACATACATAACGTAGCTGGTGAGGAGAAAGTTATTATAAATTAATATTTCAAAAATCGTAAGTTATTACATTTAAAACCAGTAATTTACTTGATAAAAATGGAATGCCAGCATGTTTGTAGTATAAGTAACAAAATAATTAAAACCTTGTTACGTAACTTCCAAGTTTAAACATACATATTAGGTAGTAGAGGATACACATTTTTCATTATAAAATACCGAATGATTTGCGAAGAGTTAGTTACTTGTGAAAATGTTTCAACAGAAACAAGAATTGTTATTGAGTTTTTACTTGTTACTGGAGAGTTCTGTACTCATGTACACTTGCCACTGCACGATAAATGGAGATGTATCGGGAATGCAGTGTATAATGTGCAGGAGTAGAGTCTGTTGACATGCAAATGTTGAGGTTAAGAGTTAACTGCCAATGCTGATATCTTCATCTGGACTCAGGGTTCATCTCAGCATAAGTAGCCACGTCTGGATTTACAATGTAAGTAAGTCTTACATCTGTACAAATTTGTTCTTTCATTCATAGCTCATTAGAATTCAGAACATAAATATAAGATCCTATAGAATAATATAATATTACAAGATTTGAGACACATTAGGCAATATTTACATTATTGACTAGATTGAGTATGTCATTTTTATTATATATTAGTTGATATCAAACAGATTTTTTTCTTGTTTTTTACGAGAAAAAGATTAAAAAATACAAGCAATATAAAATGAAACGTATTAGTTACACTTCTTATACTTTATTACAGAAGACCAAATTGTTGTTCTTACCTCAGTTAAAACTAAAAAGATTGCAGGATACTAAAAGTTCTTGTTATATTACCAAAAAAGAACTATTATTATTAACGATTCACAAAAAATTAAAACTTCTCCGACTGTTGTTTAAAATGGGAATAAAGGTGTCTCAACATTTATAAGGCTACATAAATTTCACTGTAGCGCGAGGAACGCTGTAATAAGGAAAAGAGCAGGATCGTTAATTAACTCCAGTGAAATCCGATCAGCAGCTCTGTTTATTGTGGAGCGGTTTAATCTCTAATGATATTGTTTGAGCTTCGTCTGTTCTCTTTCCGTCTTGAACGTCTAAAATTAGATATGAACAATCAGTGTTAAAGAGTTTATTATTGTCTGTAAAATTCTACCCCTCCAAATTAAATGATATGCGAGGGATGTTCAATAAAGACTGACAGTAACGTACATGTAAACAAACCACGCACAATAATTCGATTTTTGCAAGTTGGTATGAAACCTTGAAGTATTATCAACAACCAAATCAGCTGTTAACATTATTGCATATTTATTGCTGTCATGGCATTCGATTAATAAACAGTTGCAAATTTTTGCCTCTAAACTATGGCTGATTTTCGTGAGCAAAGATATGAGATAAAGTTTTGTGTAAAACTGGGGGAAAGTGCTACGGATACTTAAAGCGACTTGATAAAAACTTTTGATATTGATGCAATGAGTGAAAAAACCTGTTTTAGGTGGCATAAAGACTTATAAAATGGACGGGAATTATGTGTGAGCCTGGCTCCCCTGTTTCTGCCTTTACCGAAGAAACAATCAACACTGGGGGTGTTATGATTCACACTGACCCACATTTGACTATTAGACAGCTAGCTATAATGCTCGCTATATCACTTGGCAGTGTCCATATACTTATGCATGATCATTTGAATATGTCACGTGTCTGTGTTCGTTGGATACCACGTCTGGAAAACCAGTTCAGAAACAAAATCGCGTGGAAATTTGCCAACTTTGGTTACAGTGCGTGCGTCGAGAAAGTTTTACTGTTATAATCCTGCAACAAAAATACATAGTACAGAGTGGGTGGAAAAAGGTAGACCGACGCCAAAAAACCTCGTGCTCAAAGGTCTGCTGCGAAGGCAATGGTGATTACGTTCTTTGATTATCGTGGTATAATGTACACCCATACTGTACCTCAGAATCAGGCAATGGGGAATACTAAATTTTAGTATTGAAGGAATTAATCAAAGCTCACATCCCAAAAAAGCGGCCAGACCTCGTCGGACGCTTGAAACTGCATCAACGACAATGCTCGCCCTCATGTTGCTAATACTGTGCTTCAGTTTCTAGCTAAAAAAGGAATCTAAACTGTGACCCTACAGCCCTGACTTAGCTCCAAATGATGTTGTTCTGTTTCCTCAGGCCAAAAAGGAGCTCAAAGGCCGGTTTAAGTGTATTAATATGGAACTTTAATATTCTACTGGATACCTGCAATTCCTCAAACAATTTCATCTACACTACTAATATTTTTTTATTTTGTGATGCAACTTGTGTTTATTAACTGTTCCTTTTTTGTTTTCTTACGCCAAGAAGCTTAGAAAATTGCACCTAGTCCTATAAGGACCTTTGCGCTAGTTACAGGATATTTTGAATGGATAAGGTTGGGAGTAGGAGCCGCCTCCTGTCGAAAGTCATGGGAAAAGTTTAGGATACTAATCTGAAGTCATGTCTCCTAGGAAGAAGGAGAAGCCAATTTTGTACCACCCTCTTCAGTTAAAGCAGGCACGGGGTGGCACACACTTATGTTAGGCTAGCAAGACTCTTTTATTCTTACGGAACAAACCCCACCAACTCCAATAGTCTTCTCCCACAGTACACTAGACCTATCGAATTACCCTTGCGCCTCAGAATCTCGACATTTGAGGTTAGTGATTTGCCGCTCCTGGACATCCATAAGGTTGACCAGAGTTAAGTGACTCATTAGTTTTTGCTGTACCCACTGTGGGTTCAGCTGGAAGATATAAGCCAGCCAGCAGTGAACCCTCCTGGGGATAACTATTCATTACTGGCCTCTCAATCTTACACATTCAGAAAACCTGTGACTGGAGGTTGTGTTGGACCGCGTTACAATATAGAAACAGAAAAGTTTAGATGTTGAGGACAATATTGAGAGACCTGTGCATATAGCGCTATTACCGAATCTATTTCAGATTTTCAGATGAAAACTTTTTTACCAATATACATTAGTTTATAATTAACAAAATACATGTACTCCGTTTCCCAAAAAGGAAAATCGCCCCGGAGAAGCTCAGGTTTTTCGAAAGTACTATGAAGCAAGTTTAAGATGACTTCCGGGTCTCCATCAATAAGTAAGGGACCAGGTAATCTTTTTGTTGTCACCAAACCCAAGAATACCCACGCTGGTGGTTCTCTTATCTCGATGGATCAAAGAGAGTGTGTTGTTGAAATATTATACTATTGTATCACAAATCTAGAAAAAGAATATGTTTAGTGGTTTACAATTATGCCAATTCCATTTTTCAATTGATTTTGCTAAAATTATTTAAGAGAAACTGTGTCCAAACTCATTAGCAAAGTTTAGTTCGCCTCCATGAGAATTGAACACGTGAAATTTTAGAAAGAGAGACTCGAGCCTTCTTAATGCTAGGCTATAGTGGTGTTAAAAATGAATTATAGAACAAAGTTTCCGAGAAAAATAAATCAGATCTCATTTGCTCTTTTGGCTATTCAAAATTAAAATAACCTCACTTTTTGTGAAAAAGAATATCCATGTTTTGGAAGTCTCAAAGAAAGTTAGCGAATGATGGAATATCGGAAACACTCGTTACAAAGTTTCTTGCTGGTTGTACGAGGAGGGTTACACCCAAGTAGCGACCCAATAACATATCTAGTCTTTCTTCTCTCGGTGTCTTCACTCTTCACTTCAGTATCTTCATTACTATGTCAATTTGCAAATGTTTGTTCATGTATTCACGAGATTAGGAAACATTACATGTATAGAAATATACAGTAAGAACTCTGTAAGTAGTGAAAAATCAATTTTGTATTCAACTGAAATGTGAGTGACAATTTGGAATTTAAATATCCAATGTTTCAAGAAATGTCCGCAACCGAAAAAAGAACCAGTTTTGGCAGAACTTGAACAACTTATACTGGATATGAAAGAGACCACTCAGATTGTATGATTGTAAAGATATTCAGGTGGGAAACATTCATGTATGAGTACAGCTAGATAAAAGTTTTATTTCAAAGTTATTTTAGTTTGAATCTTATTTAAACAGAAATATTATGATTTCTTATTACTAATACACTAACCGTTTTAGTTAATTTTCCGGCAGCAATGCACATGTAACCATGTAAATCGAATGTCAAATTTCAAATTTTCTTTTAACGTATAACCTTTTGTAATACTCTATTGAGACATTGAATTTCGTTTTACATAAATTGTAATTGCCCAAAAGGTTTGTCCAAAAAAGCTGAACCCTTTTACTGATGAAATTAAATTAGAAAATTAGTTTGATAACACCATAAAGAGTTATAGGAATTTAATCCAGAAATTAAAAGAATCTTATAATTTAGCTATAATAAAAATGGTTGAAAATTAGGTCAATTTGTTTTAAGGTATCACATTAAAAATGACTCAAGGAAGATTTTAAATTTTTATTACGGTAGGTATGAATGTTACATAATTGCTATCTTAGAAATAAAAATAATTTTACACACACACACACATATAATATGTGGATTTATATAATTTCTCTCCTGCATTAGCAAACATACCCATCTGTCGTCTTAGTCCCATAGCATGTAGTACAAAGTCGAGAGACCAAAACCACATCAGACATGTTGAGCTCTCCTCCATAGCCGTTGGCAACACTGCTTCGTCCTCATCACATTAGACACCACACTGAACCGAGATGAGTGAATTACTACACCGGGGCCTCATTACTCTCATGGCGGTATTATCTGTTCTTGCTCCGGGCTCAGTATTACTCTTGTCACTTTTGTCACAAACAGAAATAAGGAATATAGAAATAGTGCAACTAAGATAGGCACTTTACAGAGCACAAAACATTGTTGATATGATGGTGAACATTTATAAATGATGACATTACGTAGTTACACTTACAATCCGTATAATATTGGTTTACTTCATCGGTGAAACTCCTAGTTGAAATACAAAACCTAGAGGAAAGAAACATGTGTTAACACTGTACAAATTATGAAAATGTATAAAATGAGAGGATAAACGAAGGAGTTAAGTTTATTCTTATTTCGTTATAGAAATGTCTGAAACATCTTAAATCATCTTAAACGACTATTAATATTTTAACGTAGCGCAATCACAGTTCCATACTTTCTAATTTTTTATTCCCAATCACATTTTACTATCATTACTATTTTACTATCTATCAATCGCCCTTTTATTCGTAATTCATTGATATTTCTATTAATTATTATTTGTTACTACTGCTTGCTTTGTATTGTTGTTCTTAGAAGCAGAGTTTATCGCTCTTGAGAATATTTTACAATCTATATTATGTTTTATTTTGTTGTAATGTCCAGAAAAAATCATTTCTGCTTATGATACTCTTTGTTGATATTTATGTAGTTTTTGTAAGTTTTCTGGTTCTATTAGTTTACCACCACTCATTTTCACATTATGTTATGTTTATAACAAATTCCAATTGAAGGTTAGACCCCAATTACTCCTAAATGACAAGCGTAATTGAAATAAAATCTTGTAATAAATAATGTTATTTCTGGTTATATTTTCCAGCTTATAACATGTTAGGTTGGAGGAGGTAAGGTTTTGTATTATTTTATAGTAAAAAAAACCATTATGGGCAAGATACTAAAAAAAGTAATAACAGTTTTCCTACTTCAAACGCACAATGAGTTAACTATTATTGAAACATCAGGTATGATTTATAGGTGATTAAAAACCGACAATTTATTATACTCTCTAAAAATAATAATTTAACAGCTGTTTTCATCTTTATGCAATCTTTTACCTTAGGATATTAGTTACTTTAGTTTAGTTTCAATTTTTTTCGACTTTTGTCTTTAGTTTGACATCCGCACTCTCTAGACGGAGAGGTAACTGGTAACTCTAACTGGTAACAGTGATGGGTAACTCTAACTCTAACTGGTAACAGTGATTGGTAACCGATGTCTGTTTTAAGGTAGTATTATAAAAAAATGAAGAAGGGATTACTAAGTCAATTAATAAAGATATACATAAGTGAATCTAAGCGCATAAAATAGGAAGTACAGTAAAAGAATTTAATAATAAATTAAGAAAAAACTAACAGAAAAATAAAACTTTTAGGCCACTTAGTAGTAAGATTGGAGGAAATACGATACGCTTAAAAATAAAGCAGGCAACTTATATGATAAAGAAAAGAGGTTGTAATAAAATAAGAAGACTGTTTTCTAATCTAAGAAATTGTGGTAAACTAAACGTATAGTGACGTTAAATGTATTCTGAGAAACAGTTTAACTACTAAAAAGAATATTTAATGTATTTAAATAAATTCCTATATATTACGACCCTAAACTTGTAAACCTGTTTTTTGTATTATCCACGTAACCTAAATAATAATAACTTCCCTTAAGGTAATATCGGCTATTAGTAACATTTTGACGTCAGAGGCAAGGTGTTATTATAATTTAATTGGTACCTTAATTGGTAATTGGTATTATTTTATAAATGTAAAAAGATACCTCATTATTGACAACATCAGTGTTCGAGTAACTTTTTAACAAGGCAATAAAGCTTGCGATGTAATTTGTCAAATAAAGTTGAGACTAGCTGTTATCTCTACTTACATAATGGTTTTTATTTTGTACCGAATTTCATTACGATAAATCTGAAACTTTCCAAACTTCGAAATAGTGTTCCATTTTAACAGTCTGAAATGATCCTGATAATAATAGAAGTTAATAATGATGCCCTTTGGGAAAGTGCTTATTAACAAATTCTATCTTGTTGGATTAAATCTGTAATCTTAAGAGGCCCACAAGAATGCCTTTGGACATACTTACCTTTACGGTGAGATATGTTTGGGCATTAGTGAGTTCAGTGATAGTTAATTTCCGCAAACTTAATCTCAATGGTCGTATCATTTCTTTAGACATTTTACGGCAATAAGATTATTCTTTGTAAGGAAATGCACATCCTCTAAGGAGTTTTATCGGTTGACCACAAGTTGTGTAGGTATTAACATCTCAAGCTGTTCCCTCAGGTTCATTGATTGACTGACCTTCTACAGGAGCTACTAGGAAAATTACTGATTTGACTTCAGTAAAACATTACCATATAAACACACAATAGAGGCTATTTCCAATCATTCTTGTTGAAAAAGGTGGCGGAAATGAGATTTAATTGAATAAATTTTCTCTCCACAACAGTATGAATATTGGCTACTCTGAAAGAGAGCAACTTTTTAGTGAGGGTTCTAATATTTTTACAATTGTAAAACCATTAAATAATTAGAGAGCCGATGGCTGATCGGTCTAAGAAAGGCCGGACTTGATATCTGAGGTAGAGATAGCACAGGTTCAAATCCTGTCTATGACCATAGGATTTTTTATCAACAATCGACCTAGTTCCGTATCGACCCTTATTCTGTTTGATAAGATCATCGAACAGGTAATGGCGTATGTGGATGGTCAGAATATGGCTTAAAAAAGGAAGAGGTGTCTCTTTAAAATCCAGTTTTACGAGCCATTTTCAAAAATGTTTTACTAATAGCACTCTTGCATTGATTTTATTATAGTTTCCAAAAAAAAATTTAATTTAATGTAGGTCACTTTTAGGGAATTACACTAATCGTAAATGTTATTAGTAATTCTGAACAGTTTGAAACACACGCGTCTCTTTGGGTTTTGTGTATATGCTCGCATTACTTTTGTATTAATACACTTCATCTAGAAAACCCTTTAACATATTTGGAAGAGATTTAGCACCAATGTGGGTCTATTCAAGGCTAAGACACAGGCGGTGTTAGGACTTTTCACTCTCCCCGTAACACCCAAAGTGGAATACAAGCGTAGATGTAGCTGCTTTTTGACTACAGAAGGCTTCTCAGTCAAACATATGTATGTATTTTGGTACGCGTAAATCTGGCCCAAAGATTTCAATGGTAAAAATTTTTAAGTGTAAGAATATATCCCGTTAGTTTCAAATTGATGAAAATAATTTTGAGCGACCATTACTATGTACATATAAAATTCAACATAAACAACTAACTTCCTATCTGAAACTGCAATAACCTAAGAAGAAGAATTCAGAACCACATTTTGTACACAATTCAAATTAAAGCATTGTTGAAATGAGAAATCAGCTAATTTAAAAATCTAGGCAGCCAATGTACTTAAATATAAATAAGATCAATTTATAATCTTCGTTTTTATTTTATTTCTTTGTCGAAATTACATAAAACCTATTAGAAAATTAGTTTTGGAATCTGAATACATAAACATGATTCACTGATTTTTATGTTACGGTTTGAATTTAACTTCACTGCAAAAATTATACATCGGCTTCTATATATTGTATATCGGGATTAAAATCAAACTCGAATTTGGCGTCGGAAATAAAATTATTATGAACAAGAAGTGCTCTCAGAAGCGTAAAACCTGAAATAGAGTCACTCGCAATCTGTGATCTCTCAACCATAAAACTGAATAGTATGTATATTAGAAGCGTAGGTTTATTTCGATTTTGATTTTTAAATATTTTGTTGTAGTTTAAAATTAGTACAACAATTTATTATTTCTTAAATCATTGTATAGTACAGTATATTACTCCATTAACTTAATTCGGTTTATGCTGTAGTTTATGAAAGGTAATTTCAGAAGGAGAAACATGACTTGCTAGATATGGAACTAATAAAAAGTTAGCAAGTTTTGTTTTTATGAGCCACGGCACTTTATTACACTTGGTTGAAATTGAAAGAATGATAAATTAACTTAGTCTGTTATTAATAAAGTATTTTTTATTTGAATTAAATTAAACTGGATAATATGAACCGATATATGTCTCCTTCCATATTATATTTTTATGGAACTTCACGGAATGATTTCACAAAGAATAAAGACTAGGATTCCTCCGCCTATATTTAGTTATTATTTAGGATTTTCTCTTATATATAATACATATTTAGTTTAATATGGTTTAAGTATTGCAGAAATCGTTGGGGCTTTTAAATTAATTTCACTGAATGCAGAGAACATCGTTTTAGTATTTGGTTGGTAGGATGCAATTTGTTACACTCAATTAGGAGCGCAAAAAATGTACTTTTTACGTGTAGAGTCCTATTTTCAATTAAGCATTTTACTTCCCGCCGTCACAGGCCCTGTGCGAGGATCTTATCAAACAGAATAAAGGGGAGAGAATTCACTGTTTACAAATTTAAAGTCCAAATATTCGTGTAATAAGATTATTTTTTGGTTGAAAAATATTTCACATTTTCACATGCCTTTATAAACACTACCTATAAATCAATTGTAGCTGTAAGTTTGAGCTAAATAGAGCTATATTTGTTTAAATGACTTATATTGACATATATGCACTCAGATTTGATGTAATGAGTATTAAGGGAAATGTACCTTATATATAATTTAAAAATAAAAGAAAATTTACGGTTTGTACCAGCTGTATACTGCATTTAAATAAAAATATGTAAATAAGGTTTCTTATGTTAACAAGGTTACTTGAGGAAGTTATTTAAATTAAATTAGCTTAGGGTTGTTGCTGTATCGACTCAAGCCATATTGTTCACCGTGTGTTAACTAACTACTACACACGCCCAGTGTCGTGCTGTCATATTAGCACAGGACAGTAGTTACGGTACTAACTAATTATGTACTACTATAGTACACAATGGAGACATGCGACATAATCATACTGTCTGTCATGTAACTAAATAGTCTATGTAACGTTTACTGCAAAGGCTGCCAAAATGCTCTTCTTAGAGAATCACACAACAAAATAAGTTTAGTGTAAAATAAATTTAGGTATTTTAGGGTAAATAAACGTTGAAGCATATTAAGTTTCTTTTTTACATTTATTTATACATGTCAGCTTAAACTGTGAAACTTTGTTTTGTAGTAAAATCAATTAATAGCTAATATAAGAAGATTGTGAAAATACGGAATACTGACTGAATTTTTTTAACAATATTTATATTATTATCAATGGGTTTTTCTGTCCCTATCTTACAGAACTGACAGACTCCTCACTATTGCTTTCTTGCGTAGATCCGTAGAATTCTGAGCAGCAATAAAGAAGAGACTGAAAGTTCATTCAGAACTAGAATATACAGTATTACGAATATGTTAGAAACCCATATCAGAAAGCTCTTATATTAAGAACGAAGATAACGTTTCTGATACAATCTTGCATGGAAATGATATAGGATGATTTACTTTGGTAGAGATTATAGGGTTTTTTTTTAATTTATAATCATGACCCTGATAATAATGCTAAGAGGGTACGCTAGTTAGTTCCCGACTACATATCTGAGGCACCCCTTAGGTGCATAATGCAGTATGACATAGACATAAAGAAATCGGTATTAAATATAATATATTTACTAAATTTGTATAATAGGCAATAGCCTGATGTAATATTCAAGAAATATTGAATATATAGACTTTTACTTTAGACTAAACATAAAGAATTTTCATTTTTTTTTTTTACGTTTCTTGTTTTCTTTTCATTTTAATTAAACATAAAAATCCTGAACATGTTATAAGCGGGACTTCATATGCACGGGTGCTAGTTAATCTGTATGCCCTCTTTTAAGGATATATTTGTTGATATTTATGCATCATCTATGTTCTTGCACTACCTCAAAAATTGATAACAAAAATCACATTTATCGTAATGGGAATGGAAATATCAATATTTATATCGTTGTCACGTTTGGATATAAATAAAACAATGCAGACGATTATAATCTTATACACGTTCTATACCGACATGACGTACTGGTTATGACGTCATGTAGTGGCGGCTAGGAGATTGAACAGTCTGTCTGACACAGTTACACATATGTGGGGTACATTTATATCCTAAACACATATTTTCCCATTACTAACATAGAGCATTTAATCGTTTAACGCTACCAGTAGAAAAGACAATACTAAGTATAGGAGGCATTAGTATTCTGTGGGTGCTGAGGCAGTTTGTAGCAGCAGAGCTCAGGTCATTGGATTCACATCAGCAGTTGCAGTCAGCACACGTATTGGATGGAACTGCTGAGGCCGTCACTGAAAGCTATCAGCAAGTACTATGAAAGAACCTGTTCTCTTCGAAGTACCAACTTACCAACTTTATTGTGCGTTATTGTTGTACAAAGATAATAAATGGTTACTTATTTAGTTACTTATGTTAGTTACGGTACCCATCAATACAGTTTATGTACAAGTCATGTAAAACATGTTTCAAAATTACGTTATAAATAGTGCAAGGGACCTATTGCTTACAATGGAGTAATATTTTAACTGATACTAGACAAAGTAAAATTGTTAAAATTGTTTACCCATTTTCTAACAGATTTGGTTTAAGTAATAATGAATATTAGATCTAGCAGTACTATCAGTAGTATTTATTTATTTTGAATAATAAGTACTAGCAGTAGTATTTATTTGTTTTGAATAATAATTACTATCAGTAGTACTTATTATAGTGCCCAATGGAGAAAGGTTTCTAAAACATTAATGAAGATACGTTATTTGTAAAAAAAAACTACAACTCTAACTAGTGTGAATGGAGTTGTTTTATGATTGCGAAGGGACAATAAGAATGCCTATTCACCTACAATACACTATACTTACTGTTAAGGTGTCTCAGATGTCAAAACGATGTAATAAATTCATTTTGAGTTTCATCGTCGTCGACTTCTGTATTGTATCTCTTCAGGTGAACATGTTTCCAGATTCCAGGATTCAAGTTTGTGGCAGCGTCAAATTCCAGAGGCTACACTAAGAGGAAGATGAATTGGAGCTAAACTGTACTCTCAAACTGAATTAATCATTCCCACCACGGCTACATTTTGAGTAGAAAACTCAAGGTCGTATTTTATTTAATCTTGATTGACCTCTGAACTTATGTGTGCACATAGTTCTTTACAATATGTGAGAATTGTTAACCGGGCAAAAAAATCGCCAGCTAAAAGTGTATGTTTTTAAGAATGGAATGGTTCTAAATCTCGTCAACTTAAAATAAAAAAATAATATAGTTAAATGCCAATATTAACTAAAATAAAAATACTAAGGCCTAATATCTATATTTAAAATTTTTAGCAACTTACTACAAAATTAAATAGATTTCTTTATTTGCGTAAATTAAAGTTAGAAAACACGATTTCTAAGGTTCGTTGGCTAGGAGCTTAGTTATCAATAATTAGAAATCGTAGACGGTAAACTACCCACTATTACATAATTTATTACGATCTCTATTTATCACGGTGTATAGTAAAAGTGAGCAGGCAATGTGTAAAAACGTGGTCTTCTCTGTAAAAAACTACTGTGACGTTGATGAATGGATTACTTGCTGATGTCACAGCTCATGACGTCACGAGGATTACAAGCTTAGTGAGACTCTCCGTTGCCGCTTCCTCAGCAATGTGTAAAAACGTGGTCTTCTCTGTAAAAACTACTGTGACGTTGATGAATGGATTACTTGCTGATGTCACAGCTCATGACGTCACGATGATTACAAGCTTAGTGAGACTCTCCGTTGCCGCTTCCTCAGCAATGTGTAAAAACGTGGTCTTCTCTGTAAAAACTACTGTGACGTTGATGAATGGATTACTTGCTGGTGTCACAGCTCATGACGTCACGAGGATTATAAGCTTAGTGTGACACTTCGTTGTCGCTTCCTCGGCAATGTGTAAAAACGTGATCTTCTCCGTAAAAACTACTGTGACGTTGATGAATGGATTACTTGCTGGTGTCACAGCTCATGACGTCACGAGGATTATAAGCTTAGTGTGACACTTCGTTGTCGCTTCCTCGGCAATGTGTAAAAACGTGGTCTTCTGTGTAAAAACTACTGTGGCGTTGATGATGAATGGATTACTTGCTGGTGTCACAGCTCATGACGTCACGAGGATTATAAGCTTAGTGTGACACTTCGTTTTCGCTTCCTCGGCAATGTGTAAAAACGTGGTCTTCTCTGTAAAAACTACTGTGACGTTGATGAATGGATTACTTGCTGGTGTCACAGCTCATGACGTCACGAGGATTATAAGCTTAGTATGACACTTCGTTGTCGCTTCCTCGGCAATGTGTAAAAACGTGATCTTCTCCGTAAAAACTACTGTGACGTTGATGAATGGATTACTTGCTGGTGTCACAGCTCATGACGTCACGAGGATTATAAGCTTAG
Organism: Homalodisca vitripennis; assembly: GCF_021130785.1. Taxonomy (NCBI): domain Eukaryota; kingdom Metazoa; phylum Arthropoda; class Insecta; order Hemiptera; family Cicadellidae; genus Homalodisca; species Homalodisca vitripennis. The sequence continues at coordinate 8,559,457 of NC_060209.1, forward strand.
TGTGACACTTCGTTGTCGCTTCCTCGGCAATGTGTAAAAACGTGGTCTTCTGTGTAAAAACTACTGTGGCGTTGATGAATGGATTACTTGCTGGTGTCACAGCTCATGACGTCACGAGGATTATAAGCTTAGTGTGACACTTCGTTTTCGCTTCCTCGGCAATGTGTAAAAACGTGGTCTTCTGTGTAAAAACTACTGTGACGTTGATGAATGGATTACTTGCTGATGTCACAGCTCATGACGTCACGAGGATTACAAGCTTAGTGTGACACTTCGTTGTCGCTTCCTCGGCAATGTGTAAAAACGTGATCTTCTCCGTAAAAACTACTGTGACGTTGATGAATGGATTACTTGCTGGTGTCACAGCTCATGACGTCACAAAGATTACAAGCTTAGTGTGACACTCCGTTCGTCCTGTCGTCGCGTCTCTGGCGGTGATCCTTAGCCAACAGTTTATAATTCTAAGGTGGTTTAGTGAAAATTAACATCAGTGCAATAATTATAAATTTCAAAAAGAAATATGTATCAATTAGCTATTTTAAACTACAGCTACTTAATATTTATTTTATATTGCATCATGAAGTATTACTTCTTCCTAAAGTTGCAATTTTTTGTCTGGTATTTAAAATATAGTATAATTATAAAAGCGGTTCTCGGAACTTAATTCATTTCTGTCCTTATTGTTCGGTAGAAAATGCAGCGAAACACATTGCGTTGACTTTGTGATATGCTTTTTACTACTGCAATATATTACAAATACTATCGCGTCCCTGTTTTAGGTCAGCTACTTAGTCATCAAAATGGGCTGAACGTTAGCGAAGCATCACTCGAGAGGCTGGAATATTCATATCTGTCTGGATCTCTCTGCTTATTTGTTTGCACGAAATCTTCAGAACGAACTGACCTGTAGGCTTTAAATTTCGCATGAAGTTTTATTTTCACATAGGCAATGTTGATTACAATTGGGGTGCATGTCACACTTTGGGATTTGACTGGACGCTAGCGAATATCTGTAAATTAAATTCTTCATGAAACCTTATTTTCTACATAGAATAACATTAATTCTACGATGGACGTGCGGCACTTGTTGATCCTTTTTCCCATATGACCATGAGTTCCGGAAATATTAAAAAAAAAATACTCTAAGTTGGGGAATAGAGATAAAGTAGTTGTGTCTACTAAAACATTCACAATTGTATTTACAGCTATTTCATTGATCATATTATTTTTAAAAAATTAATTTTTAGTCTTTAAATAATGATAAAGAAAATTGAATCGAATTTGTTAGCTGTAAGCTGATCGCTAATATTTTTAGCTGTGGCTTTCCGATCTGCCGAAGATGGCTGATATCATTATTGCGCATGGGAAGGGCGTTAACGTGGTCCGATACCTATGGGGATATCAAAGTATCATCATTCCGTGAAATTGAGTGATGATGGGATATCATCAACATTAACTGAAGTTCCTGTTTCAGAATGTATTTCCTTTACTTTCATGACTTTTTCGATTGGGTAATTTTCAGGCAGAATATGTCCACCGGGAATGGTAGGTTTAACGCTAAGATTTTGAGGTGTTTCGAGTGAGTGACAAGAGGGTAATACGTATAACAAGTCGTGATAACAATACACCAATGTAATTCATATCTGCTTACACACTGAGCACTTGCTTTTCCCATTTAAGTTGCATGACCTGTATATTAGGTGGCTATGGTTGAAAGGGTTGATTTAATTGAATTTTGAGTTTGGCTCACCTTCCTTTTACCGCAGAATCTGGTATCTAACGCTGTATCAGACTTGAGTCCTGGAATCTGTTCATCTGAGAGCCTCAAAGAAATTAGACGACGAAGAAGCTCATAACGAAATAATTGCATCATTTCGACATCAAAGACAATTATAAATAGGTAGTGTCATTGTCTCATCAGGTACACAATTGATGAGGATATTAGGAGCATAAATCATTTTCTGTCACGAGCATTTTTTGTTTCCTGTTTTCATGTATGGCAATATAAAGAAAGAAAGTATTTATTTGCTCACTCCAATACAGTAATAAGTTTTAAAATGTTCCAAATCGTCTATTTATAAATGATTAACCTAGATATGTATTTGAAGTTGAAAAATAAAAAGAAAAAAATATATATATATATGTTACAACCCTGTATATATATATATATATATATATATATATATATATATATATAAGTAGATATGAATATGCCGGTTCTAGACCACTTTTGGGACAGACAGAAAATCAATGTAAAATACTGTCCATTGAACCATAAACAAATCTAATAAAATCTAACAGGAAAGCACGAATGTTAAATAACCGAATCTTTAGCTGTTTTACTGTTCAATGTTTGCTTCTACATTTATAAGCTGTTTTAATGAAAAAATCAAAAAAATCTTAATAAAAAATCTTTATTCTACAAAGTTAATTGTAACACAGTCTTTATCTTTTATAGTCTTCTTTCCAGTAACAATCAAGTGTAATTTTTCATTTTTGTTTAATTCTTTAATCTTTTTCTCATCCAAAACAGTCAAAAATCTGTTCGGCAAGTGTACTTTACAATCTTCCAACTCGGCAATTATTGTAAACCCGAATTTATCTTTTATTTTCTCCAAATTCAAAATTTTGTATTTCTTTATTTTCTTCCAATTCATTTAACTTCTTATACTCTTTGAATTTACATTCTCCAATATCATTTAACTCCTTCAAGAACTCCATTTAAATAGAAAAAATTTAAAGACGGAAAAAATGAAATTTGCTAACAATCACTCGAGAAGTCGGGGAGAATGTGAGTAAAACCGCATTCTTTCACGAGGTTCTTCGTTTAATTTCTCCAAATGTACTATAAAAATCATCGAGGATTTCTGGTTCAAAATCATAAACAAATTCAACATCCAGATAATGAAAAAAAATACAGGTAATATCTTTTCATAATAAACGTGTGTATTTAAACCAACAAACCTAATGTATTCTTTGAAAAGGAAAAATAATTTTTTTCAACGGTTCCAAGAATAAGTAAAAATTTTTATTCTGTTTTCTAAATTCTGTAACAAATTTTGTTTGTTTCTCACCTCCGTATTGTAATTTCATAAGCAGATTATTCAAATGTGTTAGTTTATTTCGAAATTTCTTAGGTTTAAGGTCTTTCATACAAAATTAAATTACAATCTCTACAAACGAATCTTTTATCAACAATTTCTCCTCTATTATAACACTTGTAACAGTTGGCATTATACTCTTCCATTTAAACAAAAAGATTTTTTTATAAATGGAGATTATGGAAACTAAGTCTGCCGAGATATAAATTTTTCAGCGCAAATGTTTATGTTTATATTTTCAACTACCGAGATAAAGAGAAATGATTTTATTTTATTATTCAACTATTTAGGATATTTTGTCTATGATTACAAAGATTATTCCGGAAGAAATCGAGATTTTTCATCAGCGAAAGAGTATATTTTTGAAGTTTTTAGAAGGAATGAAAGAGAATAATATGAATTTAGCAAATTATTTTTCTTAAATAAAAAACTTTTCTACTAAATAGTCACCAAACAACATGAACTCTCCAAAATCACTTCAGTTTCTAGCATTTAAAGAACTTACCACAGGAAATAGTTATAAAGACTTCTTTGAATTACCTAAATATGTTAAACAAATGTTGATATTTTCCTTAAGTGAAAACGAATCCTTAAATGAAAACGAATTCAGAGAACTTTTAAGTACTAAAAAGTGTTCAATGCAATTATTACAGACAACTTAGATAGTATAAATATGTTAAATGTAATAGGAGATTTTTAAATTAAATAATAGAAAAATAAGAAAAATATTCCGATTTTTACAAAATAAACTAAAACACCAACAATCTGACATTTTTCATCGCTTTTTATGCTAAATTTCATTGTTTATTTTGTTGGAATATTAAGAAGTCAAAGGAATATCTACACAGCCAGTTTTTTAAACAAGTCTTTGTAAACAACAAGATTTATCAAAGGAATTTATAAGAGATCACGCTTTTGTTGTAGATTGGGATAAATTGTATGGAAAAAAAACATTTACGAAACAGATATATTGTGTGTGTGTGATTCTGACGAAGAAAAGAGAAACGTTTGTCATTCAGCAATTCAATACGATATAATGAAAGACATACAAAATGAGTGTTGTTAGTGTGCGTGTTTTTGCGATATCTACTTAAACTTCTAAGAAATTGGGAAATGGGAGAAGAAGAAAGGTATCATATATTTTATTTCAATCAACTGTAGATTTGTGACGTCTGCTGTGAGCGTTTGTACCACTAACGCTTGACCTCGAATCTCATTTTATTGAAACATGTGAGAGGCGTTTGTGTCACTAACTATGACGTAGGCGTTACCACTAGGAACGCGGTGACCTCGACTGTTTGTTTCACTAACTATGACGTAGGCGTTACCACTAGGAACGCGGTGACCTCGAATCTCATTTTATTTAAACATGTGAGAGGCGTTTGTGTCACTAACTATGACGTAGGCGTTACCACTAGGAACGCGGTGACCTTGATACTTTTCGTCGTACAATTCAATCACTTTAACATCACTATTTTCACACAATGTTTATAATCACAGTTTAGAATGTCTACACAAATTCACAATCTTCTTGTAATGTCTTTCTTCGAGTCCAAATATAAAAGTAACTTATAAAATATAATAACACTATGAATGGCAACGCCCAGTGGAACACTTCACTTCACTTTTAACAAGAAACACAGAACATCACACAATCTTCTTACTTCATATAAAGTCCATATCTTCTTTCTTCAACTTGCAAATACATTAGAATCTTCTAAAATAATGATATATCTTGTTAATATTTCGTTAAAATAGAGGAGGATCACACATGGCTAGCTATACGTGGCCAACACCCAGCAAGAGATGAAGACGAGATGTAGTGTTACCAACATGTTTTAAAATGAAATGTCTCAATTCCCTAGAACTGTTATAGTTTCCAATGTATATTAAATAAGTATATATCAATATATTCTTTCAAACCTTGTTGTTCAAAAAACCACTCAACCGATTTTAATGAAATTTGGTACACATATAGTAAATACTTAACTCTTTCGACTTAACTTATCCATAAGGGTGAAATCATCCCTATTTCTTAATATTCAAAGAAAAATAAAAAATTTTTATCGGAAAAATCTGAAACTTCAAAAACAAGCGAGTTCAACTTAAAATTTCATGAAACAACAAAATTTTCAAAATCTACCCCAATCATCCCTTATCTTTAAACTCTTATATCTCGAGAACTATTGGAGCTTTTTTGATGAAATTTGGTATATAGGATCAGTAAATATTAAAGTATTTTTTTAAATCACCACTTCCGGTCCATGACCTTGAAATAGTTTTTTTCCTAATATCATCCCTATTTTTCAAAATTTTTTAATGCAATTTAAAATGTATACTTTTATCAATGTCTTTAACAATTCTGTAAAAGTTTTAAAACTATCCGACGAATAACGCGATTTTTTACTGAATTTCTCTAATATCGTTCTTAATCACATCATAGGCTAAAAATTTCTCAGAAACCACAACCACATTAACATGTCGAGTTTGTAACAGCTTTTTGAAAATCCATATTGATAATTATATCGTTCTTTGAACCAGAAATATTTGTCAAACTCTTTGTTGTATCAATGACATAAATAGGTCTATTCGCTAAAAATTCTTTAGGATTGTAATACATTTCCTTATTATTACAGTAAACTTTCTTAAAATCTTGATACATCTGATACATGATTCTGAAAAAGACCTCCTGAAATGTTTAAAATTTTGTAATTCATCTGGATAATAAGAACCGTTCAATTTTACTCTGATATTTTTTACATCCAAACTATCAAACTTTGAAGGATTTTTTTCTTGATTATTCTGTCTACCTGTTTGAAAACCTATAATAACGAACTTGGGATTGAAGATATTTCTATAAATGTTTGTAATATCGAACGAATAAGTTGTTCCGGAAATACCTTTTTGTTCAATACACTGCCAATCTAGAAAATTAAACATAATGTTTTGACTTTTTGTAATTTCATCAATCAACCTTATTTTTAACTCGTGATTTTATAATCAATCATTGGAACTCTAATAAAAAAATCTGTAATTGTTATTTTTTCCATCAACAGGCATAACATTTCCAGTTGCAGTCTTCAGAATCGCATCATCGTCTTCTGCTCTTATAAAACTTAGATAAAAATCCTCCTTATAGATCGGAATAGTAACATTTTCAAAAAATCCTAATCCAAAATGAGATAAATTTCCAGCTGCTTCAAAAACACCAAATTTAAAATCTGATTCAAAGCCATTAGAAGTTTGAGAAATAACATCACTTTTTGAATACGAAATAGTTCCTTTAATTGTGCTTAATTGGCCACAGTTTTCGACTTCTTCTATCAATTTATTGTGTTTTTCTTACTTCAATCTTAGAAAATAAAAACGGTATAAAAATTATCGATTAATCTAACATTATCAGTTCCAAGATATGCTTGAACCATCTTGTTTTGTTAAAGTTCCAGAAATATAAAACTGGAAGTTAGACGAGCAAAAGTTATCTCCAAAATCAATATTAAACTCAGTTCTTTTATTCGGTTCATTCAAATGTTGTTTACTAATTGGATAGAAATTTTTAAACTCCGCCCTTTCAATATCACTAGCATATTTTTCTGTAGTCCGCCATTTAATAAGAGAAAATTTAGAAATTTTAAACATCATGTATAAGAAAGATATCATTTTTTCATCGATCTAATGTACGTTTTTATAAGAAAAAGATATAAATTTTTAGTAAAATAATTAAAAAGATTAGAGTCATTTTTAATGATCTACTTCGTCATATTCAGGATTCTCTTCCTTAAATTTTGCGATCTCGGTCACATATTTCAATAAAATTTGCACAGGATAGTAAACCGCTATCTATAATATTGTTCCAATCAACTGTATCTTTATTTTCATCCAAAAACTTTATACTCAAGTGTTGATAGAGACAAAGAAACAGACATATGATCTTTTAATTTGATAATGTATATTTTCTTGAATGAACTCTGATGATAAAGTTTGATATTTAGCAATGTTATACCAATTCAATTTGTTTACGTATAATCTCATCATATCTTCGGATAATTCATATTTTTGAGAAATGTCATCCCAATGTTCTTTTTTCAAATCTCTTTCGTGTTGCATGATAAAAAGATCGAAAGCACTGTAATGTCCCGCCATCTCTATTTATTAAGAAAAAAAATTTCAAAATCAAGTTTTTTATAAATTGGCTCTTTTTTTGAGTTACATTCAGCACATTTTCCCGAAATTCTTTTAACTCCGTTAATGTTTGCATAGTATTTTATATCGTTTGTGGCAGTTTTTTCTCTTTACATCTCACACAATATATGAGCGCCATTTATATAAGGAAAATTAGTCATCGTAACCACCTACTCCATTAAATCTGTTGTCGATGTTTTCAAAAGTTTTATCGACATCTTCTTTAAATTTATTAAAGTTTTCTTCTAGTTTATTTACTTTATCGAGATATAAATCGTTGTATTCAACGAGTTTATGATCAATATTCTCAATAGTTTTTGTGGCATCTAAACTAAACTTATCAAAAGACTGCTTTATTTTTTTATAACTTTTTCATTAATTTCGCCAAAGTTTTCTTCTAGTTTAATTAATTTATCATGAAGTAAAGATTGATTAGTAACTACTCTTTTAAAAACTTCACCATTTTTTCTATCGGTTTCATTAAAACCCTCTTGAAATTTAGCGAAATCTTCCAAAAAGTTTGTTATTTTTTTTCCATAAAGATCGCCTTTATATAGATTGAAATTTTCCTCAAAAATTTGTAAATTTTTCATCACAATTTTCTATAGATCTTTTACTTCTTTCTTCAAGTTTTTCATAGACTTCTGTTGTAAAATCTTTAACATGCTGTTTATGATTCTCATAATTTTGTTTTAGTTCATTAAACATTTTAATAGGATCTTCTAATTGAATCATTACAACAACATCAAATGGATTAATTCCTTTACTAACACCGCTAATTCTTTTTCCTTTAAAATCTAAGGCATTTTTAACATTCGGAATCATGTAAATCAACAATATCGATGTTTTCTGATAATTTTAGAGGTTTTAAAATTTGTTCTTTAACAACAACATCATGTTTGTCAATACAGGTCGAACACCGACAATTCTTTCTTATTAGCCAAACTAACATAAATTCTTTTCAACTTTGATCGCTTCAGTAATTTCATCAGCTTTTTCGATGTGAGACATTAAATTGGTAAATAATTTTTTTTACACCATCATCAACTTCTTTTTCCAATGTTTTTATTTTATCAGCAACTTCATTTGAACTCATGAAATTTGCAAGTTTGTTATCATATTCTGCTTTAAAATCTTCAATCTCGACAGCAAACATATCTGAATCTGGAAGGTTTTGTAATACATTTTCTAACTTGTTATCAAACTCATTTCTCAAACTATCAAAATTCAAACTATTATCTACATTTTGAATAATTTGTGTTCCAAATACGTCAAAAATATTTTGTGAATCCATATTTATTAAGCAATAATTTGTTAACAACTTCTTTAAAATCTTTACCATTACTCAGTTCATTCAAAACAAAAAACACATAAATGACCACAAATTGGGGGATCTTTATAGTCTTGAATCTGAGAAATCATTGTAGTAGACGCTTGATTTTTTTAATATATTGGATCAATTCTCTCGGTGGTTTGTCCTCAATTCTTCCATACGAATCAAAATAACATATTCTTATCATTTTTATAATAACAAATCAATCCATTTCCACTTCCCATAAAATCGTAAATTCACAACAATTCCACATTAAAATTTCTTAACTTTTTCAGGTAATTTATCTCTCATGAAGATTCCTCTAAAATGTTTAATATTTTTGCAGATTTCTTCCAATTTCCCCGAATGTTTAAAGGTTAACAAATTTTTTTTTTTTTCAATGTTTGATTTCACGTAATTCAGTTTTTTCCAAGTTTTTTCATTAATCCAGATCCTCTAACATCTTCCAACTCTTTATTAACCAATTTAAAATGTTTCGAACAATAGGAATTTATTTTTAACGAGCAGCTTTACGAACATAAGAACAACATTTTTAACAACTGGAATATTTTCTCCAAAAATCTAATAAATCTTTTCAAAAGTCCACCATTTTTGAGTTCTTTCAACTGATTATAAGAAAATTCTAATTCTGGTTCCTTTATTTGTTTTTCTTATGTTTTTCGAGTTTATTGTATTGTCTATTGTTAAAAATATCTTATCTTCGCCATTTTTTAGTTGATCTATTTTAAATTGAATACTAACGGGTATTTTCTTCTTAAAAAAGCGGATTTATTTTTTCTTTCTGATTTTTGCTGAAGTTTACGCTCACCTCCATTTATATAGTTAAAATTTCAAGTTCTCTTCGATTCCCATTCCTAGTTTTTCTCTTCAAAAACATTGCTCCAGCTGTTGGAAAAACAACATCTTTCACCCAAACTAGCATCTTTTGATAAAAATCTATCCATTGCCTTATCTTGCAAAAACTTTATCTGCGATATGTCTGGAATTTGTGTCTCTATGTTTTGCATAAAAAATATCGTGTTCCATAGCAGCATCTAATTATTTATTTATACCAGGATCTCCTCTTTTTAGTCTTTTTTTCGAGTTTTGTGCAGGCCCCAGATACTGATAAGAGGTTGGTACGTGTAATTCAAAAGGTAAATTGTTGATAAAAAATCATTCAAAAGTCCACTAAACCCTCAATCATAGATGAACTTATTGCCGCAAAACTCGTTTTAAATATTTAATTCCATCAGGTTTTTCAATCATTTCATCAAGTTTGTTTCGAAATAAAATCTTTTAATCGCTTTCTTCGTTCGTTCAAAAAAATGTTGTTTCCAGCCTTTTCTTGAGCATAGAGATAAATTTATAATTCCATCGAGTTTTGTCAAATCGTCGATATATCTGTATTCAATCTATTATCACTGTATTTTCTCACACCTGATCCTTCGATTCTTTTTTCCCAAATTGGTTTAATCAAATTGAGATATTTTTTTAATATTTTTTACTTTACTTGACTTGACTGGTTTTCTTAGTTGATGGATCATTATTTTTTTGTAAATTGAATCAGATTTCCATAAAATTTCAGTATACTTTTTCAAGTCTTCTTCAGAATATAAACCGTCTTTTTGAACATCAGTGCCTGTTAATAATCTCCATAAACCTTGAGTTCCTTCATATGTTTTTTTCATTAATAATGATATCATTATGCTCAAAATTCACGGGCAAATTTCCAATCATAAAACTTTTCTTTTTTCTGTCCCAATACAAACCAAATTTATCATCCTTTGCTCTAGGAAGTAATTTTTTACCAATTTCACCAATTATTATATCCGTTGTTCCAGGACTTATTGGTTCAACTATGGTAGAGGTCTCAATGAGGTCTAAATGGTGTTGAAGATGGTAATTTTGGCAATTCAAACTCAGATTCTGGTATCGAAATATCAGCAAAATTGTCGTACAACTGGAACCAAATTCATCAAATTTTGATTATCGCTTAAAACATTTTCAATTTTGCCCTCAACATTTTTTATTGCAGAAGTGACTGTTGATTAATTTTTTGAATTAAATCTTTCTTTTTCATCAATTGATTAATTTCTTTCGATTTGATCAATTTGATTAAGTTCTTTTTCGCATTTAATTAGTTCGCTGATCAAACGTAAACGTCGTGGAAACGTGAAACGCCGTGAAACGTGGAACGTGGAACGTGTAAAACGTGAACGTGGAACGTGGAAACGTGAACGTAAAACGTGAACGTGGAAACGTGAACGTGAACGTGGAACGTGAAACGTGAACGTGGAACGCAAAACGTGAACGTGGAACGTGAAACGTGAACGTGAACGTGAAAACTGAACGAAACTAGATTAACACACGTTTTATTGGAAAATTTATTCAAAAATTTTACCACTTTTTAAGCTTCAAAGTTAGATTAATAGTTAAAAATCCGTAGTCTTCCAAATTATAAATTTTATACATTATAATTCCATTAAAGTTTAAAATCATATCAGATCCTACATAATTGTTGTAAATTCTTTCTCGAATAGTGATCATCTTGCTTAAAATACACAACATATTCAGGTTATTTCTTTAACTTTAACTTGTTTATATCAACCTTTGAAAAGATACATGATATGTTTTTTGGGAAAGATAGATAATATTCCAAGATAATTTAGTCTTGACGGGACATTACGAAATATCAACGTCTTGATTTTAAAATACATCATCTCCATAAATTGGGTTTACAAAATTTTTCACATTCGCTTAACGGAACTATGTCCTCAGAAGCATTATAAAAATGTGATATTTTTTTGTTTAAGTTTTTCTCAATATTTTCAAATTTTTTAATCTTTGTTTAAAATTACTAAAAAACAAAATTTTTCAATCTTGAAAAAACCTTTGTAGATAAAATTCATAGTAAAGTTGTTTTTCTTTTGAATCAACAGATTTACAATCTGATTGTTTCGACTTTCTTGATTTACTTCAAACGTTTTGAAGTTTTATCTTGATCTTTTTGCTTTAAAAAATTTTCTCCATTTTTAGAAGTCAACGCTTGCGAAAATGAAATTGCTGTTCAAGTTGACTTCAGAAAGCTCTAAATTAGTTTTAAATCTTGGAACATCCTAATACACTTAGAGGAAGAATCAAATTATTTTAATCGGTTTAAAGCGGTTTTTATTCTGACAATTTTGTAATAAATATTAGTGAAAGTTCTCCTTATTGTATAGGATTTAGTGAGAAGAAACGTAACAAAATATTATGGTTTTAAACAAAGGATATTATACTTTCGATCAAAATTAAATCCCTTAAAAAAATTAATCACGAAAAACATTCAAACAATCAGATAAATCTTTAAACTTTGACGAAAACAAGTTTGAAATGCAAAAAAAATTATCTCTCTAATAAAATTCAAATAACCAGTAAGAATAATGTTTTCAGCAATTATAGTAGATTTTTAGGGTTTGTTCAAGAAACTATTGAGCCAAATCAGGTATATTTAGGAATAAAACGCCCAAAATTTAGACCGTTTGATGTAATTGAAGTACATTGTAATCTCGTTGAACCTAGTTTTGAAAATCATACCGAACATTTACACAAAGAATCTGAAATTTTGTACACTTTTTTCCCAAATGTTGCTTATGGATCATAAAAATCAGTGAAAAACCGAATGAAATCGATTATATTCCAAATTAGAAAATAGATATGAAAAGAATTCAAAAAAAATCGTCTTAACTGTTTCAAGACTCTGAAGGAAATCTATTAAAATAATGAGAGTAAAACAACAATATATTTAAGATTGTTCGAAAAGAATGATGAATCAAGGGGGGGAACGAATCGTTCATTACCTTCAAATTTTCAAGAAAACAACTTTTGAATGTATAAAATTACAAGAGTCTATCCCATAGACCCCTTAACAATCTTCATCCTACCCTGTTTTTATCAATGAATCTGGACTTTATACTGAAATCAAAATTACTAGTTAAATTTTATTTCTATCTAAATGGAGTCAGTTGGAGAAAATAATCACTAAAAATTCATAACAAACATATCTTTACGATTGTTGACGAAATGAAGCTAAAGACGTAGCAAAAATTCTAGAATATGAAAATACTATGCAAACGATCCAGAATAAACGTTGACGAAGATGATAATACTTCTATTTTAATCTAAATATAAGGGGGGCTATAAATAGCTTACCTTCAAACTTCCAATAATAACACTGTTTTCGTTAATGAATCTGGACTATATTCTTTAATTTTGAGATCGCATAACAGAAGCGAAATTGTTTAAACAATTGGGTTTACGAAAGAAGTATTACCTTCCATTAGAAAATATGGTGAGTACAAACTCAAAAACGGAAAATAAAGCAGTTTAAAAGATGAAATAAAACAGTTACAAATTTCAGTCAATGAAATCCTTGAAATAAATCAAGAATTGCGAATGGAATTAATGAAGAGAGATATGGTATGTAAAGATTTTGCTAAGAAAAACAAACCATGTTTTTGTATTAATTAAGAAGAATCACATGTGGGAATATCCTTATTACGTTATCAGAGCTCAAAAGAGAGAAATATACCGAAAAGATTGAAAGAACTTGAAATTGATTACCCAGAAATTGGAAATTTTATTAAGACAAGGAGATCCATAGTAAAATCTCTACAACCAAATTGAAAGAATCTTTGAATATTTTATACAACGGAAATCATTTTACTACAAATATGATGGCAGAATCTCGACTGATTTAAATAGAAATTACACGATGAAACATGTTTCTAAATTTAAATACTATTACTAAAACTCTCGATTTATTATTTTATTTGTTTGTAAATGTTTAGCATAACTAGGTAACCATTGTAAATTCTTTTTTCATATTCACAAGGCATTTCGTTTTTATAACTTTCGCTGAAAATTTTTTTAGCACAATCTTTGCAAAAAGCATCTTTTCTATCTTTACTATACTGCCAGTTTATTAAATTCAGAAATATTTTTAATTTCTTTACAAAAGTAACACTTTTTCTTCTAAATTAATTTGTTCATTTTATCAATAAAATTCCTTACAATAACCAGTCTTTCTATTCTCTTCTTGACACTTTTGTACATTTCTTTTGAGACTTCCATTTATATAGAAAAAAATATTACTCGATGAAAATGTTAAACTCTTGAATTATGATATTTTGTTTGTAAATGTTATTATAACCATTTTATAGTTCTTCCACATTCACATTGAGTATCTTCATAATATAATCTATGTGATTCTTTCTTTACACAAACAATCTTTTATATATTTTCAGAGTATATTCTCCTGTGATCAATATTTTGAAATTTTTTTAGTTTTCTTTACATTTAAGACAATTCTTTTCTCTTCCAAAGTTAATTTTTCTATTTTTAACAGCTCTTCTATGATACTACTATAACACCATTCTTTGTATAATTAAAAATCATCTTTCTATTTATCTTTATAAAAATTCTTCAAAAACCTTTTAATTCTTTGCACATTGAAATTCTTCTTTCCATTTTATAGAAAAATCTTTGACTTTCTCAATTCATATTCATAAAACGGTTTCTTCGGTTATTTCTCATTAAAATCTTTTTTACTACTATAGTTACAGGATCTGTGTTTATTAATTTGATAAATCACAAAAGATTTCTCTTGATCAATTGTTCTTATTTGTTCTCGAAAATGTTTGTTTTTACTAACTAACATTTTACATGATCATTGACTTTAAATTTAGTTTTCGTGTGAATTTCTGGTGGAAACATACTTAAAAAATCTGTTTCTGCATCTTTATCTACGTCTTTTAGGCATCATTTTTATTGTGCTATGAAACATCGTTATCGTTTATTTCTTCTAAACATTTTTGTTCATTTTATCGATCCATTTCCTTAGTTTTTTAATTCTCTTATTAATCCTTTTCATTCATTTTCTCATTTTGAGTTCTGTATATATCTCTCTTACAATACTTGATTTCTCTTCGTTTGTCAGTAATATAAATTATAATTTTATATGTTGTATTTCCTCAAAATCGTTTAATTTCTTTATTTTTAAACTCTAAACCCTTATCTGTATGTTATAGGAGGTTTTTTGATCCTTATGGCATCTTTTACTATATCTTTCGAAACTTTTGAAATATCCTTGCCGTTTTTCTTTGATAGCTCTTGACAGCAAATTTTAGAAAGTATCAATAACATTTAACATATACTTAAATTATGAAATTTTGAATTATAACTCTTAGACATTATAAAACAAAATTCTGCCCATTTAAAATCGTCAATTCCTTTTTAAATTTTTTCGTACTGGTGCATGAAAAATTTTTTTCAATTCCATGAATTTTAAACAGGTTTTGGATCTTCATTCTTTATAAATCTTTGTCAGTCTTGCTTAACAGGTTTTGGATTTGGATATCCATTATAGTTTGAACGATTTCTTGATTTGTCTTATATTTTTCGTTTTTGTTTTATTTACAATCTAAAATTTCTACATACAATTCCATTTACAAATTTATTTTTCTATATTTTCGTATACATACTTACCAAAACCACTGTATCGATCTTATTTTCTACATCTTTATCAAAGTTTTAGCGTTCAGTGCAGCTATCAGTTTTGCATTCATAAGCCAGTGTACAAACTCATGTTTATTTTTAGGACTGTCAAAAATCTCCCTTATCATCTCTCATTTATCTGTTTTAACATCTCTTCAAGTTTATAACGTCTTTATTTTTGTATGTAATAAACTCTTTTTATCTTCGAACAAAACTGCGTTCAAGTTTCGATATTTATTTTTTAAATTTAGACAACGCTTCTTAAACCACAAAGTTTTTCTTCTATTGACTATTACATCTTAGGACCTTAAACCACAAAATTCTTTGAAAAACTTCGCTATTTTCATCTTGTAGTCATTCCCATTGTTCTTATTTTGGATAATTCGTCACTTTTCGCAATACTTGTACAAGTCATTTTTTTTTAATTTAATAATTTTAAAAGGATCGTTCAATTCTAGAAAATAACTGTCTGTGTATCCATGTAACACAGATTCAAATCTGGATCAAACTTCTTTAATTTGTTGTAATAAAACTCGTACATTAGCAATTTTGAGAGGTCGAGAACTGAAAATCCTATGTAGATCGGTTTTGTTAAATTTAAACTTTTTGTTTGTACATGTGACTTGCTATAACAGTTGTCGTCAAAGATATTAAAGCATTTGAAATTTGTTTTCTTAGCTTGTTTCATTGAAAATTCTTCATTTCCATAGTCTAATATCACATTCCAATTCGCACATTTTCATAGATTTTCCAAAAACTGAGTTGTTCATTAACTTGTAAAAGCCTTTTCAAAGTCGCTCTGTAGCTTTTGGTTCTCATGTTTGTGTTGGTAAAATCAATGTAATCATTTCATAAAAGGCTTCTTGATCGAATGCGATACACTCTATTCACATGTTTTAACAACCATTCCTTGTTCCAGATAGAATTTCAAATTTTCTCGAATGAACAACGTATTCAGTTTATTATCCAGTAGAGTTGTGCAAGTTTGTTTTTAAAATGTCTGGAGCAAGAGGTAAATCCTTGTGATGTTCGTGTAATTCGTTGGAATATCCATCAATCAACTTTCGAGAATATACCGCCAGTGAGTTCAACTCATCGTTTCTTTCCAGTGAGTTCAAAAATTGTTCTTTCCATTTCGTGCTGGATCCAATACTTAGGATCCATCCACGTTATATTTCGTTATAATGGTAAATTTTGCAAAGAGACCATACCCAAAACAAAAGGTTTGTTTCATCGACGTACAAACAGATAGCTTTTCTGGTTTTGTCTTATCAAATCTTTCAAATATTTGTTATTGCTTTCACATATCGTTTAATACACTGAGAAATGCCTCGCGAATGCCTTTTTCAATCATTAAATACATGTTATAATGTTAATTATGCTGAGCTCAATTTTCGTTAATTTTAACATAGCATCCCAAGCAAGACTAGGAGCAGTCAGATAGTGTGCTGGATCAAGCTTATAGCAATTCAAACAAATATTCCTAAAATTTTCAAAGATATCAGCGAGCAATAAAACATCTTGAATGTTGTACAAATCAGAAAAGATTCCAGATTTTTCTCTTTTAATTTGTTCCAAACATTTAAGTAGTGTTGATAATCTTTCTCAGATATGCTCTCATCTGTCAAGAGTGAATAGAAATCTTGAATTTTCAGCTCTTCTTTGTAATCAAGTTTTTCTATACTGTCGATACAATTCATAGGGAAAATATTCTTTTCCAGATAGAATTTTGTTTTTAAAGATTTCTTCTTCGTCATTTGGCTGTCTTTCTATTATCTCATCAATTCGAGAAAAGATCTTGTATGTTTAAAAAAATTTGTATGTTTGAAGTCTTCTCTCTCTTTAGATTTTTAGCTAACTTTTCTATAGACGAGGCCATGAATCTGAACGTGTCTACAAACGAAACACTTGATGAACTTTCTAGGTTTTGTCACCATCAAATTCATACCCGTATCCAAATTTTACAGGTAGTAATATATTTTCATCGGTGTTTGCAATCAAATCATTATATGTTTTGCCTTTGTTCAATTTATGTGTACACAATGCGTATCGTAATTAGACATATTGTGACAGAAAACGGGAATATTTTGAGGAAATTTCAAATTCAGATTACAAATTCTATGAGTTGCACCTCGAAATTTTCCAGTCAAATGACATGATCTCTGCATTTTTTGAATGCATCATGCATCCAATTATGACAGAACCCAAAAGTTATTTCAGTTGTCCCTTTTCAGATATGTTCGATATTTCTTCACAAATGTGGCAAAGATTTGAATTTTGATACGAAAGTTTCTTCTTCGTCGTCAATTTCCATGGGCTTCATGTTCTTTGAATTATATTTTTTAGCTAGTGTACTTCGATAAATTTTATTGAGTTCTTCAACAATTTTGCAGAACGTTCGGCAACTCTCTTTCATTTTTTGCTCGATAACATATCGCTTGTACATACGATTGGTCACATTAGACGAAATATAGAGTAAAAACCATAAGGAATATGCTTCTGAATCTGGTTGTAGTCGATTTTTGCGATTGTTTTTTGCATGTGGGAATCTTCTCTAATATGCTCTCAAATCCATATAAATTACGTATGTGATGGTTAAATTTCTTTTGATAATTAGTAAATTTAGACATATTGTTTGACCTGAGAAACATTTTAACAACTTCATGATTTTACAAATTTCTATGATCTGTTTAAATCTCAGATTTGTAAAAATGGCTTAAAATTTTGACACAAGAACGTCTTATCGGCATTTTTTCAGATATCTGTGAACTCGCTAATCTACTTAAATCTGTTATCAAAACATAATGGGATTATCATCTTGGTTTTGACAATAAATCAACTTCTAACTTGGCGTCATAAACTTCTGAAATTTGCAACGGTACTATGTGTAGTTTTTCATCAAAAGTAGACATTTACAGACATTTTTCGGATACTTTGATCCTGCTTCATTTGCAGCTTCATTTTTCATAAACTATTGTTTACACATTTTAAAGACATATCGATCCGAATATCTCATCGTCACGGAATTTTTGTATTGTTTTTGCGGATTGTTTTGTTAATCGGGTTTTTCAATATCTCAGAGTAAATATAAAGCAATACAAGCATCTTTATTTTTTGATATTTACAAGCTTTTTTATCTTTGATTTCCATTTGGTAAATCGATTTAATGATCCTGCGTTCATAAATTCATGTTTTTTACTCTAATGAACTAGTTGTTTACAACTTTAAACATCCGGAACCTTTATTGGATTATTTGTTTGTTCTCGATGTGTTAATTTATTAAATTGCTTAGTAATAAAGTCGTTTACGTCAAAGATTCGTCTGCTTGATATAAATTAGAGTTTTTTTCACGTTCCACAAAACATACAATTTCACTAAAGTTGTTTTCCGTCAACTTCAAATTTCTCTATTTACATTCATCGAATTTTAACATCTTGTTTTTAAACTTTTAATTTCTGACCGCATAATTGAAGATTTTTTTTAAATTGACATGGGAATTTAGTCGTTCAAGTTTGTTAAAATGTATTGCTTGAAAAGACCGTGTATTGAGGATAAAAACTTCTACATCAAATCATGTATTTTCGATTTTACACAAGTTTTTTATCAATTTCTTCGATCATTTCAGACTTGGTTTTCGTTAGTACCGATAGCCAAATTTTCAGCTATTGAATGAAGTTTTTCATATTAAATAGTTTTAACATTACGAGATTTTTTTGATTTGAACATTTCTTTAATTCACGTAATTTCTCATTATAAACATGTTTTCGTGATCGACATTTTATTTTCTCTAGCCCACTGTCTTAAATAATTTTAGTTCTTTATTATAAAATTTCTTTTGTTCTTCAAATGAGGTTTTCGAATTGTAATGACGAGAGTGATGTTCAAAATGTCCTTTTTTGCAGTTGGGCACTCTATTTTCCGTCCAAATTTAAAGAGCAAAAAATTTGTAAACGATATTTTGAGAGAAGTGGTGATTTTTGTGACAACTTGAACAATCAGCACAATTTCTGGTCAAATGTTTTCAGATTGTTCTATTTAAAGAGCAAAAATTTGTAAAATAAATTTGAGAAGTATTTTGATTAGTGATTTTTTGACACAAATCAAATTTCATCGAACATGTTTTCAGATTGTTCTATTTGTTATAGAATAAAAATTTAATGTTAAACAAAATATTGGCAGCGCTGTTTGAGTTGAATTCTAAGATCAAAGAATATAAAAATTAGTGGAATTGGAAGAAAAAAGAGAATAGAATCTTGAATTTGGAAGAAAATGAGATAAATTCGGGTTTTACAATAATTGCCGAGTTGGAAGATTGTAAAGTACATTGCCCGAACAGATTTTTGACTGTTTTTGGATGAAAAAAAAAGATTAATTAAACAAAGAATTAAACACAAAATGATAAATTACACTTGATTGATAAGAGATGACTGTGTACTTTGTTTGAAGAATAAAATTTTATATTAGATTTTTTTTTTGATTTTTTCATTAAAACAGCTTATAAATGTAGAGCAAACACTTAACAGTAAAACAGCTAGATTCGGTTATTTAAATTCGTGCTTTCCTGTTAATTAGATTTGGTTTATGGTTCAATGGACATAATTTTACATTGATTTTCTGTCTGTCCCAAAAGTGGTCTAGAACCGGCATATTCATATCTACTTATATATTATATATATATATATATATATATATATATATATATATATATATATATATATATATACGTATTGGCCCATCAGCTGCTGATCTACTGTATTTATTTATAATGTTTGTTTTTCTTGTTTGAGTTCTTACCTAGTTATTTGTCACAATTTATGTAAATATTTATACATGTATATTTATCTGAAGAAGTGTACCTAGATACACGAAAATTTATAAATGTTTCAAACCAATATACCGTGGTTTCTTTGTTAAGAAGAGAACCTGTTTCTGTAGATTTTTTACAGTGACGAAAAACTAGCCGTCCACCAAAGTGTTAAACACAGAATTATTCTTCATATTTTTTATATAGTGGATGAGGCATGAGTGAGTTAAATCTTCGAGACATAAGGCCTAAATAATGTAGAAATTACAGAGACGAAATAGTTTGCGAGCAAGGTGCTTTTTTATTGCGGTGTTTAAACCTTAGATAAAAAATAAAATGCAAATGTTTTTAAAAGATTGTGGCATAAACTTTATTTTTTTTGTATAAGATGATAAAAATTCGTAGAGTAGAAATTTTTGACGATAAATGTATCGTTGAAATGTGTGCTGAAAACATATTCTCAATTCAATAGGAAATACATTCGAGAGATCTCATATTCAGGAAACTGAGTTTTCTTTCCCCATGTTCTTTTCTGTAACAAGGTATACTCTTGAATTCTGGTTTTTGTAGCTCTGCAAAATTGTCTGATGTTTCAATTATATTATACTAAGAATGGAGAGTTACTATTAAGTAATTAAAGCTGATGGTATAATAACAAAATATACATTGGGAAGCTATTTAAAATTGCGTAGTATTATGTGCCTCTATTGGTAAAATCAAATGAAAATTTGCTCGAATGCGAATGGCCACTATCTAGAAAACTTATTGGTTAAGACTGACTAACAAACAAATTCAAATAAAATGTAAGTACTGCCTTTTCTACCTAATTTTGTCGGGATACTTAAAAATTACGGGATTTATCGTATTCTGTTATTTAATATAAGCTCCTATATAATATATATGATTAACCTTGCTACGTTCAAAACCGTACTATGACATTTAATGTTTCTCAAAATTGCCTTAAGGTAAAAGAGACTTATTAAAATCCATTCAGGAACTGCCTTAAAAACTCATGAAACATACAAACAGGTCTAAATAAAAAGATATTCTTAAAATTTACATAAAAACGTTCGCTCAAATTAACATGTACCATATTTGCCACTAAAGCACAAATAAAATGAAATTTTTTCTTTCACCCATATCTTAATCAACTAAGTAAATACTACTAGGAGTGTTTAAAATACTCAATAACTTTCAGCCTAGGTGCATAAAGGGTGAGCAATAGTGTATTAATGGTTGATTCGGAGATGCAAGAGATATGTGACATACAGGTCCTTGTTTTTCATTTTAAAACTTTGAAGATTGACAGGGTCAATAAGATTATTGGGGAAAGAATAAAGAAAATGTAAAAGTCTTTAACAAGGAAACGCACTTAAAAAGTTAGATTTAACGTGTCACTTACTTTAATATCCTAATAAGACTAAGACTTGTAATGAGCTTATAAAAGTCACTTCTCAGTTGCTTAAAGTTATTTCAATGAGATTTAATCTTGCATTGTTGAAAACACTGGAGAGACTTAAAACTTATAATTGGCTTGCTCATAAATTGTCTCATCAAAGGCCTCGGAGTGTGGGTTTGAACATTACATTACATTTTATAACTGGTTTGTTTCAAACGTTCTATCAGTTTTTAATCTTAGTGTCATTATTACAAACCTGAAGGAGATATTGGAGACTATTACAATCGTATCCCACTTACATCCACTATTACAATCGTATCCCACTTACATCCGTGCTGGTGTGATGTGTGATTGTGATTCTCGTACTCGTGACTTGTGCTCGGGACTTGCATTCTCTGCAGTGACAACGCCTTGACTAGACTCCAAGCTCTTGGGTATGTTAGAACCCTTTACTTTCCCTTCTTTTCTCTTTATGTTCTTTATTGTTTATGTACTAATACCTCCCCCACCTGATGACGAGGATAGATTCCAATCCTCGAAACGTTGTGTGATACATTTTGTAACTTATAACGATGGCAAGTGTATAAAATCCTGTTAATATGTCAAACTTTCCATTGTCAATAACAAACTGTAAACAAAGAATTAAAATCGTATTACAAATTAATAACGTACTTCATAGATTATTATCCTAGTTTGATACTGTCACTACAAGTCAGAAAATCGCTTATACAATAAATTAATTGCGATTTTCGGGCTCGCTGTGCTTTAGTGTAATAAACTTGTATATATGCAAATTTTATTTTGCTTTGTAATTTAATCTTGCTTGAATAGCACACTTCTCCCACTTAATTAATTCCGAATGTTTATGTGTTTCCTTTTTTGTTTCGTTTATATGTGTCCAGCTAAAAAAATACTCTGTTTTATAAGTAAACACTTATATATGATAATTATTCTAACAATACTGATTTAAAAGATTTCAACAACCTTAGTTGATTTAGTTACAGAGATAACCGGGACGATATGCCTTCTTAGGTCGAAACTATCAGAAATACCGCTGTCAAAGAGGTCCTCGAGATTGAGCAGGTAAATTGGCTTCCCTTGAAATGCAAATACTTCAAGAATCACAGGGAAATGTTAACAAGGACAGCAAGTTACAGGGTGCCGGAATTTACAAGTTTTTCTCGTGACTAAAGTTTGGTATGTGTTTGTGCGCAGGATATAAATCATATTACATGTTCCTGAAATATATAATGTATTAAAGAATATGGTTTGAAATCAATATAATAATTGAACATATGTTTAACTTAAGGAAAAGTAATAAGATCATATTAGGAACATTAATAATGTATCCAGAAGCGTTTAATGTCCATAAATAATTATTTCTTTATTCTTCATTCCGCTGCTTTAAATATTTAATGTATTAGATTTTTACATTCTGAAAAAGTCAGTATTGTAAGTTAATGGAATCAAATGGATAATTATGAAAATTAAAATTAACAGTTCTGCAAATTTACAATAAAATATTATGTATGTGAGTAAGTTTAACACAGTAGAAATGGCAAGCAATATTATGTATGTGAGTAAGTTTAACACAGTAGAAATGGCAAGCAATATTATGTATGTGAGTAAGTTTAACACAGTAGAAATGGCAAGCAATATTATGTATGTGAGTAAGTTTAACACAGTAGAAATGGCAAGCAATATTATGTATGTGAGTAAGTTTAACACAGTAGAAATGGCAAGCAATATTATGTATGTGAGTAAGTTTAACACAGTAGAAATGGCAAGCAATGTTATGTATGTGAGTAAGTTTAACACAGTAGAAATGGCAAGCAATATTATGTATGTGAGTAAGTTTAACACAGTAGAAATGGCAAGCAATGTTATGTATGTGAGTAAGTTTAACACAGTAGAAATGGCAAGCAATGTTATGTATGTAAGTTTAACACAGTAGAAATGGCAAGCAATGTTATGTATGTATGTGAGTAAGTTTAACACAGTAGAAATGGCAAGCAATATTATGTATGTGAGTAAGTTTAACACAGTATAAATGGCAAGCAATGTTATGTATGTGAGTAAGTTTAACACAGTAGAAATGGCAAGCAATGTTATGTATGTGAGTAAGTTTAACACAGTAGAAATGGCAAGCAATGTTATGTATGTGAGTAAGTTTAACACAGTAGAAATGGCAAGCAATGTTATGTATGTGAGTAAGTTTAACACAGTAGAAATGGCAAGCAGTAAGTATATGGCAAGCAATATTATGTATGTGAGTAAGTTTAACACAGTAGAAATGGCAAGCAATGTTATGTATGTGAGTAAGTTTAACACAGTAGAAATGGCAAGCAATGGTATGTATGTGAGTAAGTTTAACACAGTAGAAATGGCAAGCAATATTATGTATGTGAGTAAGTTTAACACTGTAGAAATGGCAAGCAATATTATGTATGTGAGTAAGTTTAAACACAGTAGAAATGGCAAGCAATGTTAATCCATGTTACACTGCTCATGAAGTATTTTTCTTACATGAATGAGCAGCAAACATTCACAGAATCGCTAATATTGGTATTCTCCGATCATCCGATCAATAATAAGAAATTACCATTATTATTATTCCAGCCAAGTATCGTATGTAAGCAAAGCACGTGCGCTTCTTTGATAGACAGCCTTTGACAGTTTTCTGCTTCGCAGTTTTCCCTGTCAGTGTCGATTATTTTATTATAAAATTGACAAACTTAATAGAGACTAAAATAAAAATAATTAGAAGCTGACAACATGTCTAAGTGAAAGGGAAATATAAAGTTTTAACTGTATTGCATGTCAAACATATTCCTACTTTTGGAATAGTAAATAATACAATAATGCCTTTGTTAACCTGTACATCCGTACATACAACACATAATAAACCTCAGAAATGAAGTAAGAAAGGACGAAGGAGTAACAGGATATAAGGAAACGTAATCTCTGTACTTATATTCTGTTACTCTTTATTATCTGTTACTGTAGTTAGGTAGTACATACTTATCATGCAAACAATTTAAGGTTTAACTGTTATAAAATATTTAATCCTCAAAACCCCATAAGCTAATCTAAACTAACATAACCTAAACTAACCTAAAATAACGAACCCACACCTAAAATAATCTAACCCAACGTAACTTAAACTTACCTAACATAACACAACAGACTGTATCGTAACCTAACCTATCTAACCTGACTTAACCTAACCTACATCCTAACCTAACTAAACCAAAGCAACCTAATCTAACGTAACCTAACAAAAACTAAACTAACATACTCTAACGTTACCTTATGTAATGTAACGTAATATATATATATATATATATATATAATTTCAATAAACATTGCATCGCAAAAAGTACTTGCTCCGCCGGGAGTCGAACCCGGATCTCTCACTTGCCGGGTGAATGTGCTACCATTACACCACAGAGCGCTTACTTTTTCCGATTCAATTATTTTGCATTTGGCCGTATCTGTCACATATGCGTTTAAATAAGCAAACTAACATATGATCGGAAGACCAAACACCTGTCAAACGACTTTTATTTACGTTAAATTGTATAAATGGCAATAGCCTTATTTAATTTCAATAAACATTGAATCGCAAAAAGTACTTGCCCCGCCGGGAGTCGAACCCGGATCAGTGTTTGTATATATATATATATATATATATATATATATGTATATTTGTTTCTATTTTATAAGTTCCTAGCGAGGACGCTGAAACGATGCAAGCAACACAACAGCAACAGTTGAAACAGTTTGGATAGGATAATAGTGAATGAGTCAGTGATGTATTGCATGCATGTTTGGGTGAAACAGGTCGTTTATTTTTATATAAAAACAATCTGGAGTCTGTAACACAATGACGCTTGTAATGCAATAAAAAATTCGTATGTAGTAAACTAAACTTAAACGTCATACTTATACAATACAACATTTATTGCTTAAAAACGCAATAACAACCCATACATACATAAACCCATACATATAATAAACCCGTGTGGGATAGGTAAATACATATCAGATATGTTATCTTTGACAGATTTTTGCCGTCAAAATACAAAGGTTTGCTCCTTTATTGAAGTAAACCTTTATTGAATATATGGTAATGGTCATAATTGCTGATGAGTGAAACTAGGAATGTAGTTACTCAGTTATACATGGAGCTGGCGATTTTGAATTATAAAGAGAAATGCATATTTTTACCTAACGTAAAAACAAAAGTACCTTTAAAAAAAAGAATACGTAAGTTGACGCGGCACGGCATGTCGCTGCTGTATCCTACAATAGTAATTAATTCAAAAGGCCGAGGACCACCAAAATGAATTTATTTCCAGCAATATCCAGTTAATTGACAGATACAATTCCCGGCGAGTAACAGTTTTAATGGGAAAAACGTTTATATATTACAATCATGTTAGCGCTTAGTTGTCATGTTTTATTTGGAAAAAAGTATTTATCACAAATTACAGTTCAGTGCATAATAGTGTTGTAACTCAAAACTGTTACATGTACGAAAATGTATACAGACGTATTTATTTTTCTCTACCATTAAATCATTTTATAAATCTAGATAGCGATGGATGAATATCAATTAACAAAACATATTACGTAATGAATGTGAAGATGGAATTCACAATATTACTAATTACTACAGTATTGGAAGTACAGTATGTAAATGTGGAGTGCTACAATTTCATGATAAACATTTATAACAAACATATAGTCAATGAAAATTGTCTGATTTGTAAACGAGGACGGAATGGTATGTAAACAAACGTAATGGCCTATATGCATCAGCGTCTGTAAACACTATTTAAGTTTTCCGCTTCACACTGGAATTGGCAGAATATTTTAGGATTCCAAGAGACGCAATGTTGTTGAAGCCAATATTGGTTACCGAGTATGCATTCCCTTGAGGAGTTGCAAGAATGGATCGGATATAGTTATTAATTGTTTTAAAAACGTGTGTGTGTGTGTGTGTGTGTGTGTGTGTGTGTGTGTGTGTGTGTGTGTGTGTGTGTGTGTGTGTGTGTGTGTGTGTGTGTGTGTGTGTGTGTGTGTGTGTGTGTGTGTGTGTGTGTGTGTGTGTGTGTGTGTGTGTGTGTGTGTGTGTGTGTGTGTGTGTGTGTGTGTGTGTGTGTGTGTGTGTGTGTGTGTGTGTGTGTGTGTGTGTGTGTGTGTGTGTGTGTGTGTGTGTGTGTGTGTGTGTGTGTGTGTGTGTGTGTGTGTGTGTGTGTGTGTGTGTGTGTGTGTGTGTTGTGTGTGTGTGTGTGTGTGTGTGTGTGTGTGTGTGTGTGTGTGTGTGTGTGTGTGTGTGTGTGTGTGTGTGTGTGTGTGTGTGTGTGTGTGTGTGTGTGTGTGTGTGTGTGTGTGTGTGTGTGTGTGTGTGTGTGTGTGTGTGTGTGTGTGTGTGTGTGTGTGTGTGTGTGTGTGTGTGTGTGTGTGTGTGTGTGTGTGTGTGTGTGTGTGTGTGTGTGTGGTGTGTGTGTGTGTGTGTGTGTGTGTGTGTGTGTGTGTGTGTGTGTGTGTGTGTGTGTGTGTGTGTGTGTGTGTGTGTGTGTGTGTGTGTGTGTGTGTGTGTGTGTGTTGTGTGTGTGTGTGTGTGTGTGTGTGTGTGTGTGTGTGTGTGTGTGTGTGTGTGTGTGTGTTGTGTGTGTGTGTGTGTGTGTGTGTGTGTGTGTGTGTGTGTGTGTGTGTGTGTGTGTGTGTGTGTGTGTGTGTGTGTGTGTGTGTGTGTGTGTGTGTGTGTGTGTGTGTGTGTGTGTGTGTGTGTGTGTGTGTGTGTGTGTGTGTGTGTGTGTGTGTGTGTGTGTGTGTGTGTGTGTGTGTGTGTGTGTGTGTGTGTGTGTGTGTGTGTGTGTGTGTGTGTGTGTGTGTGTGTGTGTGTGTGTGTGTGTGTGTGTGTGTGTGTGTGTGTGTGTGTGTGTGTGTGTGTGTGTGAATAGACTTTTTTTAAACTATTGATTGGAAGTTTTTACACATTTATGTATATAGATCTCAAAAAAAATGTAATATTATAGTGAAAATACTGAACAGAATAAGTATAACTGCCTTATGTCATTGTGTTTATTATGAATAGACTTTTAAAACTATGTGTTTTAAAGCATTCTTTAAATAATGAAATTTATGAAGCATTTTAATTATGGAATCTGTGGAACCACCCAACATTTTAAGGTTATGTCTGGTACACATATTTTGCCTTAAGCCTTAGGTGGAACCTAAGAAGAGGGTTAGAAATGTCAAAAAAACACAAATGCTACATTTTCGGTTTTCAACCAAAAAGTCTCTTAAAACTTTGGGAATTTTGTGGTTATAAGTATATTTTGGAAAATAGTTTAGGAAATGTCATGTAACAAACATGTAGAAGGTACCTTCTAAGTCATCCCATAACCAAACTTTTTGAAGGTCAAGTAGGTGCTTCCATATATATAAGTTTGATCATTTGCACATTTTTTAACATATAAATCTGTGAAAACTCAACCAATTACTAACTATGACTATGAATCTCACAGTGTTTCCGATATTCCATTATTTATATATATATATATATATTTATTTATTATTTTATTTTATTATTATTATTATTTATTTATATATATATTGCTACGAACAATTGTAGACATTTTATCGTCACACACATTGTCAGTTATGAGTAGAACTGTAAGTAGTAAAAAACAATTTTGTATTTAATTGAAATGTGAATGACAATTTGGAATTTTAAAATCCGATGTTGTTTCAAGAAATGCCCGCAACCGAAAAAAGAACCAGTTTTGACTGAATTTGACCAACTTATACTGGATATGAAAGAGATCACTCAGATTGTATGATTGTTAGGATATTTAAGGGGGTGACGTTCATGTATGAGTACAGCTAGATAAAAGTCCAAAGTTATTTTAGTTTAAACCTTATTTAAACAGAAATATTATGATTTGTTATTACTAATACATTAACCGTTTTAGTTAATTGCAATGCACATGTCACCATTTAAATCGAATGTCAATTTTCAAATTTTCTTTTAACGTATAACCTTTTAAAATACTCTATTGATTAAATTAGAGACATTGAATTTTGTTCTAAATAAATTTTAATTGCCCAAAAGGTTTGTGCAAAAAGCTGAACCCTTTTACTGATGAAACTAAATTAGAAAATTAGTTTGATAACGCCATAAAGAGTTATAGGCATTTAATCCAGAACTTAAAGGAATCTTATAATTTAGCTATAGTAAAATGGTTGAAAATTAGGTCAATTTGTTTTAAGGTATCACATGAAAAATGACTTAAGGAAGGTTTTTCATTTTTATTACGGTACATATAAATGATTAATAATTGTTATCTTTGAAATTAAAATAATTATACACACACATATAATACTCGTATATGTATTTATGTAATTTCTCTGCTGCATTAGCAAACATATACAACTGTCGTCTTAGTCCCAAAGCATGTAGTACAAAGTCGAGAGACCAAAACCACATCAGACATGATCAACTCTCCTCCATAGCCGTTGGCAACACTGCTTCGTCCTCATCACATTAGACACCACACTGAACCGAGATGAGTGAATTACTACACCGGGGCCTCAATACTCTCATGACGGTATTATCTGTTCTTGCTCCGGGCTCAGCTTTACTTTCTGTCACTTTTGTGATAAACAGGAATAAGGCACAAAAGATTGTAATACTGTATGAGGGTGAAAGTTTATAAACTATGACATTAGTTACACTTACTTAATGACTCATAAGTGATATATATATATATATATATATATATATATATATATATATATATATATATATATATAAAATCTTACAATGCCTTACCAATTAATGAAAAAGGACACCTAAGGCATTACACGTGATCACGTTTCATACTGCATCACGTGTTGTTGTTATTCTTCAGCATTCCATTGATTGTTATTTGTTACTATTAAGTATGTGCTGGTTTTGAATTATTGTTATTTATCAAAGTAGAGCTTAATTTTGTTTACGATATAATCTGATCTTTTATTTTTTTATTGTTTTACTCATTGAAAAGGTCAGTTTGTTTTATCTTTATTGTTGTATAGTTATCTATTTGTGTTTATATTTATTCCAAGTACTGTAAAATAAAATCTAAATAGCTGCCTCTACTTTCCATCTTTGTTTACCTGTGGTTTCGAAAATTTTTTACACATACAGATACATTAGAATTGAGAGCTGTGTGAATTTTTACCCTTGAATTTTTTCGAATGGGATGAATTCAACGTAATAAACTGAGTAAAGGATGTTGTAATTCGCTGTCTTACTTAAAATTAGCAGAACGATCGCTAATTTATCCTTCATATGAAGTTAGGCCACTTTAGTTAGCATTATTACAAACTAGAATTAACTAGAAAACGCATAAAAGATGTTATTAATCAATCTAACCGAAACCAATAAAAAAATTATGCATAAATCATACAGTTGAGGACAAGGATAAAAAATAAGGCCGGCAGCGGTTGACCTTTACTCCTATTCGTCCTGACCATAGTTCCTCTATTCTCTTTGTTTCAGGTCAAGCTCCGCGATATCACAGGAAATGCCGATATTGTGTTCCTCTCCCCTGCTTCACCTTCGTAAGTTCGAGTGTGACATGCTTTTGCTCTGGTCTCATGTACAATGACATCCCCAGGGTCCATTCTTTCCGGTCTGATCTCCATGCAGTTCACCAGATATCACTTAATTATATTAACTTGAGTGGCAGATTATTACTATAATGTTTAGATTTTAATATTCGAGGGCCCTTTTTATGCCTGAAGAAAAGGGCAGATTTCAATCCTCTGAACGTTGTGTTATATTCTTTTGTAACATATAACTATGTAAAATTTCCGAAATCATATTATCATTTGGTTGTGATGTGTTGTAAACTCAACGTAAGGTATAATGGCAATAGTAGCATATATTGAAGAAGAGGTCACTGCAATGTAACAAATTTTATAAAGGACGTAAATAATATGAATGGAAACAAATATAACCAAGAGCAATATAACAAAAGAGATAGGAGAACAATTTATAATTAAATAAAGGAATGTCAACAGACTCGCGAGTTATTTAAGAAAGATAACATGAAATGTCAGTGATCAGTTTTATGGACTCAGTACGCGAGGTGACAGGAGCGGAGAGATCAAAGATCGGAAGTAAGTTGTTGCAAAGTTTGCGGCTTGAGACCGGCCAAACTCGAACAACGATAGCATCACAGTTGGTTGTGGCGAGACTTTGCTGTGTCATTACTCTCGCTCTAGTTTCTGTTCTTATTTTTATGGATTAGTAACTATTTCTTTGTTACAGTTGAACTGTGTAATATTTCCTTTGTTCAGTTTTATAATAGTGAAGATTGTGATATAATGAAATACATGTTTTCGTTACAGT
The DNA here is from genome assembly GCF_021130785.1 of Homalodisca vitripennis. Classification (NCBI taxonomy): domain Eukaryota; kingdom Metazoa; phylum Arthropoda; class Insecta; order Hemiptera; family Cicadellidae; genus Homalodisca; species Homalodisca vitripennis. The sequence goes on from NC_060209.1 coordinate 8,590,204, forward strand.
AATTCGAGGACACTGATTCGAAATTAAAATTTCTATGGAATATTATGAAAAAAAGTTTTAAAAAACATAATGTGACAACTAGTGATTTTAGGCAAGCTAATACATAAAATAGCGATCCATGGTTATTTCTTTAAATACACCGTTAATATCGTATTACATTTATGGAGCTGTCATAAAATTAATTTGCTAGAATACAGTTACTACTTTTTCTCTCATCTAGCAAAGTATTATCACCGGGTAGGCCTATTTAGTAACGTAACATAGGCTTTACTACAGTATAACAGGGCGATGATGTAACACCCCATTGTTTTGTGATGTGTCTCCATTGTCCAGTATATCAATTCATAATTGACAGATTGTCCTATTCACCTAATATAACAGCACAGGTTCCATGGGGGCATAGACTGGGGCTATACGGTAGTTAGTTAACGCATAGTGTACATTATGGCTTAGACAAAGCACCAATAGAGCTGTACTAATTTAGTGTAACTTATCGTATTAAATAAACGAAAAAAACAAGATTGTTGTAATTGGACTTGTAATTATACTTGATGTTCTCTTAAGTAGTATTATTAGCACCAAACTGATTGCATCATTGCGATACATTTCGATGAATAATTTCAATGAATAAAGTACCATGTAGAATGAGGTCCTTATTCATTCATGCTAAAACAGTAGTTAATAGTACCACCTTAATATTAAATGTAAACAGTCTTGTAAGGAACCTCTCAAGCAGTTGGTATGACTGACTGCCTTGCTTGTACATTTTTGGAACGATTCATGGCAGTGACAGTTTATCTAGAGTATATTATAATAAAAAATACTTTTTATTTTTGAAATAATAGTTATATAATTATTTTTTATACAACTTAGTATTAATGTTTTAGAAGCTGGTCGTTATCAGTTCATAGATTTATTTATGGTTGTATTAAAATGATTAATAACCACATTTTGCCGGCTATATATGAAAACTTGAAATTATATAGAATGTCTCTACGTCACCTCACCATTGGTTTCTAAATATGAATTGAAAACATTGCATTAAACTTATAATGGGACCAAGGGAGATTATTCCAAGGTAATGATGATAAAAATGAAAGCTTAATTCAGTAAAGTCCTAGCCCAAATAAACAGACATGCTAATATTCGCTGAACATTTAGTGTGGTGTATGGCCAGCACATCCCAAAGTCATAGTGTCATTGTAGTGAATTTGAAAAATATCAGGTGAGCTCTTTAAATACTCTAATTCTACTACACTAAGTAGAGCTCTGAAGGTCTTGAAATTGTATTCCCTGAGTTACTAGTGGAATTATTTAGCATGGAGACAAAGACACCAAAACACCTGTAGATCAATCTGTTGCAACTGATTGAGATGATCTGGAGGAGCATTCATTCCGGGCAGAATTCAGCAAAGAGGAAAGTAGAAGACAAGGAGGAAAACAAAGAAGATTCCTCCAAAACCTTCCAAAGATGAAGCTAGGTCATCTGGACAGAAGAAGGTACAATTGTATGGAAGAGAAGGTATAAAATAAACTCTTTTATTGATCATGGAGATGATTAGGTTTGGATTACACTCTGCGCAGGGAGTTCAGCGGAATGAAGGTAAAGGTAAGGTGATACTTTAGCTACTTGGTTAGGGAATGACACCTGCACAGTCCAAGGAACAGGCAACTGTTTACAAGCCCAAGCCGTGACAGTCAGCTGTAAGAACCAGCAAGACGTTGTACACATGGTGATGTCCATGTTCATCACCCCACGGCAGTAACCGTGAAGCAAGAGGAGGAAAGTAAGAGCTCCAACCCAACTCTCGTACATCGCATACCCATATAAACGTCGGAGTAACAAGTCTTTTAAATTATACTCATATAAACTCTATTGTCTATTGTAGAAAATATTTCGAGAATTTGTCACAAGTGCTAATATTATTGATAATCGCCTAACAAAAAAGGATTATCTATGAAGGAGATGAAAGCTTGTCTCAGTTATAGGGAAAATTATTAACATCGTAAGCTTACCTTGTTACCAAGTAACTCGAGCACTGATGACGTCATTAAGGAAGTGATGTCATGCCTCTGACGTAACATTGTTGCCTCTTACACACTACATTATCTTTGATGGTGGTTAACGATTACTTACGCAAAAATTAACTTAACTTTCACGCTTGACAAATTTGGTAATATAATAATTAAAGCTTATTTACATCTGCGTGAGAGAGTAGGACGTTTCGAGAATAAAATTATGTTTTATATTGTTTTAATGTTATTTTATAGTACAAAAATAACACAATCGTTTTGCTATTGCCTACTAGACTGTATATCTTTGTTTTATCAGTAGAAAAGAGTTAGAACGTTCACGTTAAGACGTTATCTTGTGCTATATCTTTCAGTTACATTATTTAGTTAATAAAATTAAATTGTTAATATGATATTTTTGTTTATTTGCCGAGATAATTTGTAAAGGTCTTTTAAAAAGCTTTCGGTGATTAATCCTGTAAGTATAGGTTTAATCGGTTTAAAAAATAATTATTGTAGGTTGTTATATACATTATATCTACTCACTGAATTGTATAAATTAATACAAACCGTGGGGTCTCTCCATCACAGTTTCAACCTTTCAAACCAAAAGTAAAATGAATTTAGTACAATTTATTGTTATTTAAACTAAAGGTTTATTTGAGATCCAAAAATAAAAATATTTCTAAACACCAATATGTTTTTATTCAATGAATTGTTACCCTACGCTCTATTTATTATGCATGGGGGTTAAGATAAAAGGAATTGTTATTGAAATCCTGTAAGGACTGTCTGGAATTTCTCCAATCCTTGAAACTATAAGGGGACCTCCGAAAGGAGAGAGTGATGAAACCACTGAAATAAAGACATTATGGGGAGAAAAACGAGGGATGTTATTGGAACACAAGTTGGGTCTAACTCTCGTCTTACAACTAGGAAGAAACTTTGTAACAAGTGTTTCCGATATTCCATCATTCTCTAACTTTGTTGGAGACTTTCAGTACAAAACATGGGTACGCTTTTCCTAAAATTGAGCCTGTTTGTCTTTGGATAGCATGAACATTTAAGTAATTTAAATGATAATTTTTGTATGTTTTACGCAAATCAAATTTGCCACCGACGATCTTGCCTTGGGTTATTCCAAGATAAACGTGTCGAACAACATGGCTAGGTGACGGCATAGTGATCTTACTCTGGCTTGCTCATTTGACTTCCGTAATAGTTGACGAGTCCAATTCAGCCGTTGCTTCTTATTGAGTACATAAGAAACAATTAGAACATGAATATAAATTTAAAATTTTCTTTAGTTAAGACTGGGTTATAAACTCATCGAGGCTATATACAAATACCGTATCTGTAAAATATCGGCCTGGACCTATTAAATATTTGGTAGTTCTCGTGTCCCTAAGCTGTTACATTATATTGCAAAAGCGCATACATTAATATGTAAAGGTTGTAAAAAAAGTCCCTCTAGGGCTTGATAATTAGTGACCGATTACAGGTACAAAAACTTGGTACTTCATTATTGCTCCTGTAAATCTATATTTGGAAGTAACTACCATTTTTTGTCATATCAGGGGGATGGTTCGCAATTAGGCAAAAGGAAAACTTAGATTAGAGCATAGGTAGATAAGTATATCAAATTAAATTAAATATTTTTAAGGTAGTTATTGAATTTTCACATCCAATGGAAGATGGTTTACAAGGAGATCGGCTAAATAGTTTTATGTAACCATATCCCAAGTTGTACATTATTTCCCAATTTAAACATAAATAAATAAAGGAAAACTTTGAACTTGTACTTGATTAACCTTTTTAAATTATATCCGCTTTGAATAATAACTTCGAATTATCTCACAACTGTAACATTTAGAGTGCCACCATCGATGTGTTTTGACAACTGAGGAAGTCCTTACATAGATGGAGAGACTTTGTTGAGGTAAATATCAGAGTTAATTAATAGGGTGATGCCGATCAGTTGAAAGTTGGTTACTCAGAAAGTTAGGTTTGAACACGTCACTAGAGCAATAGCTCTCGAACTCTTTCGAAACTGTAGTATGCAGAGTTCCACCATCCATGTATGATGTATGGATTGAGGAAATCTTTTATAGATGGCGAGACTTTTTTGAGGGAAACATCTGGAGATGATCAATATCATAAAGATAGATGAGTATATTATTGTAACTGTATTTGTTCAAAACATATATCGATGAGTAGAAAGTATTCTCTCCGCAGCTTCTGCATGTGTCACCAGGTGAGAAATGTACAGGGTGTCAATTAGTCTGGAACCTCTTTTTTAATTTTTAAACCACAATATAAAAAAATAACAAAGTTCACACGTGCTTACTGGTGATAGTAACGCACATATCTGCCCAATTACCGACCAGATAATCCCTTTGGGGGACGGTCCACAAGGAGTCAGACATGGAAATCTTAAATAGCAGCATAGGTCAAGTTTGGTATCAAATTAAAGGTCTTACTTAGCAGAGTACAATGCCGCAAACCGGATTGAAAAAGGTGGATTCATTCAGTATTTATAGGTATTTGAATTTTAAAACAATTGAACAATGTAAATTATTAAGTATTACAAGTAAACACCAATTTTTAAGTACCTGTGATCAAAGTAAGTGTTCAAAATGTTCCCCTACCATCGTCTTTGGTTTTATATAAAGTTCATAATTTCATATTCCATAACGTTAATATTCAATAATCTGTATTTGAATGTGTAAAAAATTTAGTCACGAAATATTACTGATATAGTAAACACAGTTGAATTATTTGTATGTATTTTCAACAGTTACTCGAAATATGAGCGCAGAACAATTATTAAATCTCATTTGGTGTTTGGAAACAGTCTTTTACGACTAGTCTCTATAGGTAATCCATGAGCCAATAAAAGAATTCATGTTAATTTGTTAATAGATCTGACAAATATTTACCTACTTATAATTGTGCAGTTTATTACGTGTATTATAAATAACATCAACTGTTTGGTAAGGAATAAATTGGCTTGAACAGCATTGCGGCTCTCAGAATCTACAAATATTCAACCAGATTGAATGTGGAGCGGAAACTTAAATTGTGTTTACAAACACTTTTGCATTACGGCCCTTACATTTGTACACACAGCATTCAGTTCCTATCTGTATATGAGAAAAGCTTTCAGTGAATATATATTTATGTTTATAAATTTAAATTCTAAAGTGCTTTGTAAAATATTGAAATATTGCTTTGTAAAATTGATTTTCCATTTTATAATATTATTATTGAAATTGAAATTTGCATGCGAAGCCGTGTGTAACATTGTGTACTAATAAAACTGTTTAATATATTTATAGTAAATCTGTTTGTACAAATAAAACGTAAGAACTAAGTGCTAACTGAATGGCGAGGCAGGGAAGTTAACCGCATTAAAGCTGTTATAAACCAGGTGGTGTGTTTGGCCACGAACGCTCTGTGATGTTTTTTCACCCAACTAACTCTGTATTGCTGGAAGTAATTCCATTTGGTGGCCTTTGGCTTTTTGAAGTAATTACCACCACAGTTCGCTGCAGGTGGAGACCAGCCCACACATTCTCATATTCAATTTTACTTTGATTATTGCATTAAGTAAAAATATTAATTTCTTTTTCTGGCTAAACATTTAAACGCGGTTCGCACTGTATTATTTAGTTCCAGGATTAAAAATTTGCAAATTAAATTGTTGAACAAAATTTCACATGACAGATTAATTTATTTTAAGCCAAATTTAATAAATGAATAAATCAAGTTAGTCCGGTATGAAAAAAATTGTTAACGATTTACATATGTGAACGAATATTTATCTACTTAAAATCGAGTTAATTCCTAATGTGCATTATATATTACAACAAATGTAATGTAAAATACTAGTGGGCGATTAAAATTTAGATTTTAGGGTGATAACAAATTAGGAATAAGTGAAAACCAATGTACTTTGATGCCACGAGTCTAAAAACATGGCAATAACGCTATACGATCATAACTATCCTGTGAACTGCTAAGAATGGAACGCGGAACTGGCAGACTTTACATGTATTGATTTAAATAAAAGTATGTGCGATAACTGTTGATGTAAAGTATTGATTTTTTTGCTAGCAAATATTATTAACGATCCGACAGGGCATTAAAATCGTGTAGTTGTCCGTATGTGCGATAACTGTTGATGTAAAGTATAGATTGTGTGCTAGCAAATATTATTAACGATCCGACAGGGCATTAAAATCGTGTAGTTGTCCGTATGTGCGATAACTGATGATGTAAAGTATTGATTTTTGTGCTAGCAAATATTATTAACGATCCGACAGGGCATTAAAATCGTGTAGTTGTCCGTATGTGCGATAACTGTTGATGTAAAGTATAGATTGTGTGCTAGCAAATATTATTAACAATCCGACAGGGCATTAAAATCATGTAGTTGTCCGTATGTGCGATAACTGTTGATATAAAGTATAGATTGTGTGCTAGCAAATATTATTAACAATCCGACAGGGCATTAAAATCGTGTAGTTGTCCGTATGTGCGATAACTGTTGATGTAAAGTATAGATTGTGTGCTAGCAAATATTATTAACGATCCGACAGGGCATTAAAATCATGTAGTTGTCCGTATGTGCGATAACTGTTGATATAAAGTATAGATTGTGTGCTAGCAAATATTATTAACAATCCGACAGGGCATTAAAATCGTGTAGTTGTCCGTATGTGCGATAACTGATGATGTAAAGTATTGATTTTTTGTGCTAGCAAATATTATTAACGAGCCGACAGGGCATTAAAATCGTGTAGTTGTCCGTATGTGCGATAACTGTTGATATAAAGTATAGATTGTGTGCTAGCAAATATTATTAACCCTCCAACTGTTGTTCATCAAAATTTTGATAAACACAACCCATTGTGGATTGTTGTTCGTCAAATTTTTGATGAACAAACATTCCCTTGCATAATTACTCATTACAGTACATTCCGGCAACGTATCGATTCGATTCATGCACCATTGGATTCGGGAAGAAAAAGCCTAAGGAATACTATAGTTTTATTCCTCTTTTTATTGTAGTTGCAACGTACCAAGTTCGTAGTTTGGAACGTAAAAGAAAACGATGCAGTTTATTGTGACCGCCATGTTGTCGCTGCCGTTCTGATTTGTTTCTGTGACGAGTCGTGTTTATTAGTAAGTTTTATTTGTGTTTTAGTGTTGTGTTTAGTGTGTGGTGCAGTTTCTACTGAATGATAAATGATATGCATTTCTAATATTTTAAATATATAATTGTAATATATTATCGTAAATTATACAAGAATTATATCTAATGTGTAAGTTGTTGTATACAATTAATATATGCTGATGATCTGCCTCCATTGACTACTTACTATGGAGAGTACTATGAACAACTCACATTAGTTTGCAGTAATTCCTCATTTGACAATATGATACATCATGTGGATGTGAACCAGAAATATCTGGAAATATCCTGATAGTCGATCTCCTGACAAATAGAAAGTATACTATTTAATATAGTCAGTTGGACTTAAATTCTCTTAATCCCTACATATGACCAAGCGCTCATTTATTCACTATTCACTAATCACCCAACTTCCATATATCTCAGATAGTTTAAATTCGGTACACGTATGATTCGTACCTTAAATAGAAAAACTAAAGCATTTTCATAAATATCAAACTGCCATAGGTGTTGAAATGGGATCTCAGCCTCTAAAAACTATTATTCTCAAACTCTCAATGTCCTTAGACAGATGAGATTAGACACACACGTGCCTCGTGGCTCACATTGAAGCATCTTCAGGGGCTCTAATTAGTTTGTAACCCCTAGAAAAACGATATGATTTGCTTTTAAACTTATCGATGTCAAAAGACAAATCAAAGATATTTCATGAAGGTCAACCTCTTATAGGGGATGAAATTTTATTGAATCTTAAAAAAAACTATGACTGCGTTGATGGATTTAGTACATAGCCTGTATAAACCCGTATTATCTAAAAAAACACTATCGACATGATAATCGCCTAGAACAGTTAATTGTGGTAATATTTACTGATATCTTCAGGATACGTCATCAGCAGTTCCTTCCAATAGGTGTGCTGACTACAACTGCTGATATGAATCCAATGCTGTTACAAACTGCTTCAGCGCCTTAACAATATTAGTACCTACTGTAGAATACTTAGTATCGTCTTTACTCTCAGTTGTGGTACATGATTAAATGCTTCAATGAAATACAACTGGAGTTATTTTCGCAATGGCAATGCTTGTAAGACTCAGGATTACAGATGTACGTTCGGAAGGATTACTCTATTCGTGCCAGACACGATGAACGTGACCGGGCACGTGACGCAATTACGGACAACACTAAGCCTTGCTTAAGACACTAATTCACAAACGTCATGACCTGCACGTCGGCAAAGTGAGATTATAATTTTCTCGACGATTCAATCGTAATTCAATTCAATCTTTCAATTTGAACATCAAAATCACACAACAAACAATTGTTGCCTAATGTTATTTACTGTACCCAATCAATTCAATAAATACTAGGCTACATATATATTACAATAGTATTATAGCTTTTTTACATTAATTTTGACGAAATATGTACCAATTGTACCAATTGACCAAAATTTATTATTTACCTCGGTTATGTAGGGACATTTGAACAAGTTACTCCTTACTTGAGGTATTTATTTAAATTTACACCTGGCTGTTACAAAACCAATTTGATAAATTTTGGCAAGTCAACAAAAAGTGATTTAATATTATTCTATCAAATATTTTTTTATATCCCCCTAAACTTACGGAAATACTCTAAAATGTATATAATTAAACATTTACATGTATTTGCATTCAGCGAGGAGAGTAATATAACCGTATGCATAACCTAGGCTCCATTAACAACATGACAGGATGATGATGGAATATTGCCTCCATTGTCTACTGTAGCAGGACATAATTATTAGTTAGTACCATAATTTCCTGTCAAAGCAATATAACAGAATGGGTTCAATGAAGCTATAGACCGAGTCTATGTAGTAGTTGGTTAACACATAATGTACATTATGGCTTTAGTTTAAAGCAGCAATATCTGTACTATAGTTCATTTTAATTATTCTCTTTAGGTAAAAAAAAACCTTTGGTATGCATATTTTTTATACATTGAATACATTTTTGTGTGAATATAAATCGGTATAATGAACTTTAAAAAATTATTAGTTCTTAGCTTGAAATTTCGTGCGATGATGATCTCTCAGCGAAACGCTCGTATCATCGAAATCTGAGTGCAATTTGCAAGAAAAAGGTGTATGTCCATATTGAGAATGAAAACTGTGTAAGTAACAATAAGTACTGTAATAAATTAGTACCGTGCAAGTTCCTAATTTTTATTGCTGAAAAGAGGAAATGCCACAACCTTCGAATTGTAAAGCAGGAAATTTAACGGAAATTAAGGAATTTTATTAATTATAAAACTAAACATTACCGTGTGAGAAAAGGCCTAATTAATTATTTTATATAAGTAATAGTGTACTAGTAATAGTTATACGAAATAAAATAAACATAAAATGTTTATCTCTTCACATAGATTAAACTATATTTTATAGTCTGTATATCTCTGATAGTGAAACGATATAAAGAGTTTTGAGCTTCCTCGTCGCCGCCTTTTTTGGATATCTTCAGACGAACTGGGCTCCAAATTCCAGGGGTAAAAAATGCAACAGCATCAGATTTCGGACGCTGCACTAAGAGATTGTGAACTGGAGCTAAACTCAACATTCATATTGAATTAACTCTGTCCACCATTGCTGCGTTATGTACATAACCATTCGTCAGTTATATACATGTATATTCCAGTGAAGTTATGATTAAGTACCCAATATAGAAAGAATTCATCAACATTACGGGTCATTTCTTTTAAATATTTTGTTAATTAAAACGCGGAGAGGAAAACTATAAATTATTTTTAGAAACAATGAAATACCATTAAGTCTATTGACATTTCATCGATTCCTATTTGTATATACATCATGACTTTCAGTGATAACATATTTAAATCTATAAAATAGTTTTACTATACATTAGGGATTGGCAATATCGTATCATCGTATTTTAGAACACTGAGCATAGCACCATTGCATCCATTAGCTTATAATATATTTATAATAATTTAATCCGTATGCGCTGCTGCATACATCAGATGAAATGGTGTTATAAAAACGTTTTAATAAATTTGTAGTAAATCTGTGTTACAAATATAACGTGAAAACTGAGTGCTAACTCGGTGGAAGTTAACCGCATTAATGCTGTTACAAACCAGGTGCTATGTTTGGTCACGAACGCGCTCTGATGTTTTTTCAACCAACTAACTCTGTATTGCTGGCAGTAATTCCATTTTGGTTGCCTTTCGGCATTTTGAAGTAATTAATTTCAGTGCTCTGAAGCTTGGAGCTAACGCATATATTCTCCTAGTGAAGTGTAAATTCATTATTTACTAAATAAAACAATAGTTTTTATTCCATCTTAAAAATAAAAATACTCCACACTATATTACTTAATTACTACTTTAATTTAATATAAATTAAAATTGGTATAAAGCTGAAGGGTTGGGAATTCAATAAATGAATAAGATCATTCATCTCATAGTGATGGCATCTAATGTATGTTGTATAAGAAATATATTACATACAATCTTAGAAACATTTAGTGACTGACATTTATTTCATTAATTTCTAAAAATCTGGCATAAAATGATCTTATTTCTCTCAAAATATTCTATGACAAAACCATAACGGAAGTTTAAATCAAGGTTTCAAGCAATAGATAGTGAGGATGTAATGCATTGATAAGATATATTTTGCCAAATTCCGTCCTATGCGAAATTTTCAAAACAGTTTTTCACGAGTACATATGACTAAAAATACAGTCAGCTCCACACATAAACACTGGTAGCATTAAAACCCTAAGGAATACTAGAAGGAAGTTGATAAATGTAATGGTAAGGATTAATCCTTAATTAATAAGTATAAATTCAATTAATGTAGGCCATGAACATTTTACCGATGTTGTAAGGTATAATGTTACGTATCGGCACTGGTATGTAACAAAAACAAGACGAATATTTATAGCCAGTTCTAAGCAAACCAATAATAGACTTCAAGGAGTTATCTCAGGAATACCAACAAAGGCCGTCGAAGTTGCCCCAGGACTTCCCCTCATTGTCTCAGATATAATGCCCATTGTAAGAAGCAATATGCGAAGTTAGAGCAGAACGTTCAATGCCATTGTCTCCTTCTCGGTAAGGTCATGTTATTCCTTTTGAGATAAAATAAGCTGCCCTTAGTCGTAGTTAATGGTGATTTTTCTAATTAAGGACCTATTTCAATTGATCAAATTTATTGTTTAACTTGTTTTATATTAACATATTTATTACGTATTATGTTCTTTTTTGAGAAAATTAGATTGTAAAAAAAACACAATGCTGGTTACAAGAGTTTAATTTTCATTTCTGGTAGAATATATTTAATAATTCTTAGTCCACAAAATAATACATAAATCTAATAAAAAGATCTAATTAGTTAATCACATTACTTAATTTAAATTTCAACCACAAAATTACTTTGTATTCACAAAAAGTAAGAAACACAGTCCATTAATAACTCGTAATTTAAGTAAGCTTAGTAACTGTAAGAATAAATATTAAAATATAATTCAATTATGTGAATTTAAATAATTATCAATGTACTATCTAGTAGAGTTTCCGACCTTTAGCCTGTGATAATACTTGTACGATACTCAGTGGCTAGCGGACCGGCAGAAGAGAAGGCACAGCTCAAACAATACCATTAGAGATTGAGTCTCTCCACAATAAACAGAGCTGGTGATTGGACTTCACAGGTGATCCTGCGCCTGCTCTTGTCCTTGGCACAGCCTCATCGCACTACCGTAACAGTTTTATAGTCTTGCTGATTTTTACTAGGCCTTGTTAAACAATAATTGAATGCTTTTTTACTATTTTATCAACTCTTGTATAGTGGTTATTATATAATATTATACTGTATTTCGATAAAAAAAAGGTGAAAAAGTCCACTTTAATGAAGTCCAATTTATCAATTTAAAACTACTGAAGTCCTCGTCGGTTTATTATCCTATCGGAATATTAACTGAATTTAGCCCACTGCTAAGACGGAAGAATGAATAAATCAGTTACATAACAAATTCATTAAACGTACAGCCGTAGTACAGAGGCCGTTAGTTTATAGAACAATAATCTCTTCATTCTTGTATATGGTGCATGAGTATAAAAGTCCCCGTGGAAATATGTTTTAATCAAAAGAAAGAATATTGGCTTGTAACTTACATAATTTGATTTTTGAAACTGGATGTGTAGTAATTCGCAAAAAATTCGTACGAGACTGTTCGTGTCAAAGTTTGTGTCAAACAGAAAACTGTCAAAGGCTGTGTGTCAAACAAGCGCGCGTGTTCTGATTACGTACAACAGTAGACTGTGATGTAACTCTCACTGCGAGTCTGTATGAATACCAATATTGGCAAAGGCTTTTACAGCGTTCCTTAGTTATTCAAAAACATACAAAATATTTTGATAGCATAGTATCCCACATTGATAAATGCAAGCCGCTGCGATATTGCTGAAACGGTGGACTTTTTTTAGAGTAACACACTTATTTGCTCTACTTTTGATAATAGAGTACATCTTTAGTAAGAAACGCAAAACAAGTCAAATATATTCTTGTATGATTAACGCTGTTCATTAAAATTAAAATATTTAGTTTTTCCTTAGAATGTAAAAATATATTGTGTTAAATATTTTTAAAGCGGTTGGATTGAGAATAGAGAAATTACTTGATCTATACAATATCAGATGTAATCGCATCTTTACTGTAGATTTCTTAAAATTAAACATAACTATAAATTATTCGAAATTATTTATTTAATTACTGACAGATACGGGCGGCTTCGCACGCAATTTTGTAGGTTTTGCGTGCATTAAGCACTTCTTGATCGAGTGAATTATATTTCGAATTAATGTTGAGTTTACTTTGTTGCCACGATTAAGAAAATCTACAGGGAGTTAAAAAGTTCCGGATTGGCTTGATAATTCCAGAACGATTACAGGTAAATCAATGCAAACCTACAATATGTACAAATTAATACATAATTAATGCACCTATAAATCTACTTTTTGAAGTAACTACCATTTTTTATCGTGTTAAAGTAATGACCCGCAAGGAGTCAGAAGATCTTAAATGAGATCATAGGTTGAGTAGCTCAGCAAATTAAAGGTCTCACAGGTACATCACATTAGTAAAGTATAGTGCTACAAATCCAACCTCAAAAGGTTCACTAAAAAAACCCTGTTATAAATTTTGAAGCGTTTACAATGTATATTCTGTTTAAATGTCCTAGATGGTTTAAATTCTTTTCTTGGCTCAAATAGTGAAAGTTAAACTTAGTAAATTAATACTGGACTTAAGAAATAGTTTTTAAGGTAATTAGTGACTCTTCACATCCAATAAATCATTTTCATGAAAATCAAACTTCCATAGGGATTGAAATGAGGTTGTAACTTATACGTAGTTATATTTCTAAACTTCTTGATATCCTAGAAAAATGAAATTTGATACACGTGCATTTTGCTCTCAACAGGCATACTCGTATACAGGATTGCCCGGAAATATTATCCACTCATCAGGGTTACAAAAGGTTGCAGGCTGTAGATTATGTTGATTTTTGTTTTTCAACTTCCCGATGCCCTACTACGATTAATTTTAACTTTTTTATGACTATTCTCTTATGAACTGTGCACTAATATGCGCCTATAACATATCTACTTCAAATTGACCACTATATTAGATAACAAGTGCTTTTTATCAAAATTTATACAGACTTAGTACTCATCCACTGCAGGTTACAATAGTTAACGTGTACTGAAGTTTTTGAAGCTATTCATTTAAATATTGTGTTATGTTGCAGAGAAATTTGTATTTCTTGTGTATTTCGTTGCTTACAAAAACTTTTTCACTCTTCGACCTCAGAGCCTCAACAATTAATCTTTAAACGTCAAGTAAAATCAATTTAAAAATAAAATATGTCTATCACGTGCTTGTTAATCAATAATGAATCAAGTGCAAAGCTGTGGGTAACTACGGTATAAAATAAACCCGAAGTAAGTTTTTAATGTTCAGATCTAACAAGAATATTGTTTTACAAGTAACACTTGTCTATGTTTTAACAATTGAACTGTCTGATATAATAAGAGTTTTTCATTCAGGAACAACGCATCACTCGTCACCAATATTGTCAGTCAAGAAGGCTTACACTGACGCACGCTGCATCCAGTCTGCTACCGTTTGTAAGCAGAACACGCTCGCTTGTCTGACAGACACCCAGTGACAGTTTTCATTCAGGAACAAACGCATCACTCGTCACCAATATTGTCAGTCAAGAAGGCTACACTGACGCACGCTGCATCCAGTCTGCTACCGTTTTGTAAGCAGAAACACGCTCGCTTGTCTGACAGACACCCAGTGACAGTTTTCATACAGGAACAACGCATCACTCGTCACCAATATTGTCAGTCAAGAAGGCTACACTGACGCACGCTGCATCCAGTCGGCTTACCGTTTGTAAGCAGAACACGCTCTCGTTGTCTGACAGACACCCAGTGACAGTTTTCATTCAGGAACAACACATCACTCGTCACCAATATTGTCAGTCAAGAAGGCTACACTGACGCACGCTGCATCCAGTCGGCTACCGTTTGTAAGCAGAACTCGCTCGCTTGTCTGACAGACACCCAGTGACAGTTTTCATACAGGAACAACGCATCACTCGTCACCAATATTGTCAGTCAAGAAGGCTACACTGACGCACGCTGCATCCAGTCGGCTACCGTTTGTAAGCAGAACACGCTCTCTTGTCTGACAGACACCCAGTGACAGTTTTCATACAGGAAACAACGCATCACTCGTCACCAATATTGTCAGTCAAGAAGGCTACACTGACGCACGCTGCATCCAGTCGGCTACCGTTTGTAAGCAGAACACGCTCGCTTGTCTGACAGACACCCCAGTGACAGTTTTCATACAGGAACAACGCATCACTCGTCACCAATATTGTCAGTCAAGAAGGCTACACTGACGCACGCTGCATCCAGTCGGCTACCGTTTGTAAGCAGAACACGCTCGCTTGTCTGACAGACACCCAGTGACAGTTTTCATACAGGAACAACGCATCACTCGTCACCAATATTGTCAGTCAAGAAGGCTACACTGACGCACGCTGCATCCAGTCGGCTACCGTTTGTAAGCAGAACACGCTCGCTTGTCTGACAGACACCCAGTGACAGTTTTCATACAGGAACAACGCATCACTCGTCACCAATATTGTCAGTCAAGAAGGCTACACTGACGCACGCTGCATCCAGTCGGCTACCGTTTGTAAGCAGAACACGCTCTCTTGTCTGAACAGACACCCAGTGACAGTTTTCATACAGGAACAAAACGCATCACTCGTCACCAATATTGTCAGTCAAGAAGGCTACACTGACGCACGCTGCATCCAGTCGGCTACCGTTTGTAAGCAGAACACGCTCGCTTGTCTGACAGGGACACCCAGTGACAGTTTTATACAGGAACAAACGCATCACTCGTCACCAATATTGTCAGTCAAGAAGGCTACACTGACGCACGCTGCATCCAGTCTGCTACCGTTTGTAAGCAGAACACGCTCGCTTGTCTGACAGACACCCAGTGACAGTTTTTCATACAGGAACAACACTTCACTCGTCACCAATATTGTCAGTCAAGAAGGCTACACTGACGCACGCTGCATCCAGTTCGGCTACCGTTTGTAAGCAGAACACGCTCGCTTGTCTGACAGACACCCAGTGGACAGTTTTCATACAGGAACAAACGCATCACTCGTCACCAATATTGTCAGTCAAGAAGGCTACACTGACGCACGCTGCATCCAGTCGGCTACCGTTTGTAAGCAGAACACGCTCGCTTGGTCTGACAGACACCCAGTGACAGTTTTCATGCAGGAACAACGCATCACTCGTCACCAATATTGTCAGTCAAGAAGGCTACACTGACGCACGCTGCATCCAGTCGGCTTACCGTTTGTAAGCAGAACACGCTCGCTTGTCTGACAGACACCCAGTGACAGTTTTCATGCAGGAACAACGCATCACTCGTCACCAATATTGTCAGTCAAGAAGGCTACACTGACGCACGCTGCATCCAGTCTGCTACCGTTTGTAAGCAGAACACGCTCGCTTGTCTGACAGACACCCAGTGACAGTTTTCATGCAGGAACAACGCATCACTCGTCACCAATATTGTCAGTCAAGAAGGCTACACTGACGCACGCTGCATCCAGTCGGCTACCGTTTGTAAGCAGAACACGCTCGCTTGGTCTGACAGACACCCAGTGACAGTTTTCATACAGGAACAACGCATCACTCGTCACCAATATTGTCAGTCAAGAAGGCTACACTGACGCACGCTGCATCCAGTCGGCTACCGTTTTGTAAGCAGAACACGCTCGCTTGTCTGACAGACACCCAGTGACAGTTTTCATACAGGAACAACGCATCACTCGTCACCAATATTGTCAGTCAAGAAGGCTTTACACTGACGCACGCTGCATCCAGTCTGCTACCGTTTGTAAGCAGAAACACGCTCGCTTGTCTGACAGGACACCCAGTGACAGTTTTCATACAGGAAACAACGCAAACACTCGTCACCAATATTGTCAGTCAAGAAGGCTACACTGACGCACGCTGCATCCAGTCTGCTACCGTTTGTAAGCAGAACACGCTCGCTTGTCTGACAGACACCCAGTGACAGTTTTCATACAGGAACAACGCATCACTCGTCACCAATATTGTCAGTCAAAGAAGGCTACACTGACGCACGCTGCATCCAGTCGGCTACCGTTTGTAAGCAGAACACGCTCGCTTGGTCTGACAGACACCCAGTGACAGTTTTCATACAGGAACAACGCATCACTCGTCACCAATATTGTCAGTCAAGAAGGCTACACTGACGCACGCTGCATCCAGTCTGCTACCGTTTGTAAGCAGAACACGCTCGCTTGTCTGGACAGACACCCAGTGACAGTTTTCATACAGGAACAAACGTCACTCGTCACCAATATTTTCAAGTCAGATAGGCTACATGACGCACGCTTGCATCCAGTCTGCTACGTTTGTAAGCAGAACACGCTCGCTTGTCTGACAGATTGACAGTTTTTCGCCCTACGAGCGTCAACCATATTGTATTACGTAACTGCATTGCTAACCGTTTGTAAGCAGAAACGCTCGCTTGTCTGAACAGACACCAGTGACAGTTTTCTGTTTAATAACATAATTTGACACGAGACCTGTCACTGGTCGGTTCATATCCTTTACACAGAGTCAGTAAACCGTTATTTTCAAGTCTTTATAGTAATTCGCAATAAAGCCAAGTGCCTCTATATTTCGTACGAGCGAATATTATTACGTAACTATCTGTAATGTAACATGAAGTGGGGAAGATTGCTATATCTCAATAACTTGTGTTTCTATAGTTGTTAAAAACCTATCTGTAATTCTGTTATATTTTGAAAGAATCCATCTGCAATAACTAAAATTGTAGATTAGACAATCGTTTTATGTAGAGACTGAGCTTCATTCAACCTCTACGTTAAACCATCCATCATTCATATTGGTTTAAAATGTTCACTATATGGTATGGTAACATCATAGGTTGGCAATAAATAACACTGGACTTTATAATCTCTCAATTAATGGCATCTGTATTTGTGAAACTTTAAAGAAATAATGATTTACCAGTTTTATGACCTGAAACAAAATCTACCTGAATCTTTCGACCCGAGAGCCAAAAGGTTTGCTTAAATTTATGAATTATACAGTTTTGGAGATTTTTTAATGTTTAATACTCAATCGCACACAAAACCTAGCGGGCAGGTTAAGACGAAATTTGCCACATACATAGGTTAGATATAAGTACGCCACACTATTTGACGCATAACAGACTTCGCTGAGGCTGCATGCAAAATTACAAGTATAATTACCACGTGTTAACATTTCACATTATTGTAACAAATTCATTTATTCAGCGATTTTCTCTACGCCATCGTGGTTACCGATGCACCAATGTAAATGTGTTCGCTAAAGCTCAGGAAATCCCACCGAATTAAATCTACCATCATTGAACTCGATTTTCTTTATAGCCTATACAAATTAAACTCCATGAAAAATGTATAGGATCTACGTAAGATCGTTTTCAAGATTTGGTTCGGACAGAAAGACAAAAATTAAATTCCTCCCCTTCCCTTTGCTAAAGCTTAGCCAAGTAGTTAGTAGGTAGTTTATAGATCAGTATCCAATATTCATTTAACATTGGTTAGGTGACATAAACACAAAATTAATTACAATATTTGGATTTCCTTTGCAATTTCGATTACTTTGTACCCGAACATATATTTGTTAAGGGGATTATTTTTACACCAGTGGAATTTTCATTACTTTACATCAAAAACTTCTTTCAAGAAGAAACGATCCTACCCTCTTTAAACACTTTTGACTTCCTACCCTGAATCGAACACATGACCTCTTGGTTAGAGAGCCGCAGGCTTACCCCTGCGTTAAGGTGAAGTACACACTTATTAATCCTTCACAATAAGTAATGAGCTAACTCAGCTGGCAACAAATTTCAGCATATAAGCATCCTTAAACATTGAGCTTTCTTCGAGTGGTGTAATGGACAACTAGCGTCTATTGTAGATTGGATTCAACTTGTACCTTTCAAGGACCACACAAATGGTAATATGGCATTGTTATCTTAAGTCCACATTTTCTATTACTGTGATATTTGATAGTGAGAGTATGACGAATGGCAGTACACCGTCAACTGACGCTATAATTTTTATTATTGGTGTTTATATTTACAGATTTCAAAAGCATATGCAAGTAGGTTCGTTACATTTTCTTATTCACCAAGACGACATTTTTCTGCGCCAGATCGGAACTATCAAACTCACCTGTCAAAGGAGTCCTTGAGTCTGGGGCAGGTAAATTGGCTGCCTTTGAAATGCAAATACTTCAAGAATCACAGGGAAATGTTAACAAGGAGAGCTAGTTACAGGCTATGCAAAATAACAAGTATCTCTTGTTAACCTATGTTTCCAATGTTATTATAATATAAACTATGAATGCACTTCTTTTAATATTTATTGATATTTCCTGGTATATTTAATAGTTAAATTTAAAATTAAAGAACATTAACAAATTTATTTTGATCTAATATATTTTTTTAAATAATGTTTTGGATTTTTTATGTTTTTTACTAACTTTAAAGTTTATTCTTTTATAATTATAAGATTATAAACTTTATACAAACCAAAAGGAAGTAAGGTTGGGTGGTTTGTTATTTTTCTTTAAAAATGGAAATATAATATTTCTATATTTAATATTTGATATTTGATTTTAATATTTGAACATATTTATGTTCAAATTGCCAGACACCTGTATCGGTTTATAATAAGAAAAAGTAATAAAATAACCTGAGAAATAGTTAAAAACTATTAATAAATAAAAACCCTAATAATATAATGAACCTTAAGCGAGTCGGCTTGGCTGCAGTGGAGGCCGTCTTGGGTTTTTGGCCCATTAGAACAATGCTAAACTTAATGCACATTTATGCCCATATTTATTGGCAAATTTGTAGATGTCGCATTTTAAATATATCATTCATACGTATTCAAACGCATTATCAGTTTTTCCCTTGTTTATATTTCATATTTAAAAAGATCTCAAAGTTTGCTGTATTCCACACATTTAAATACTAAAAACAAACTTTACAAGGAAAACAGAATAGTGTTTGGATGTGAATTAGTAAGTTCTGAAATGAGCGTTAATGTGCATGAGGTTACATTGTTGTTGTGGGGGGAAAGCCGTATCTCTGCAGACGGCTGTTAAGTAACGCGTGTCTACTGGAACATTGTTCTTATCTTATATGTAACAAGAATCACTCCCTACCACCTTGATTTACTATCTGATATTATTAGAGGAGCCCTCGCCAAAACAGTTCGGTGGTATTTAAAGCGGCGTTATTATATCTCTGCTTAAGACGGATCAGTAAAACTGACAACACTGTTTGGCGCTGGGTGTAGAGAGGGGATTACAACTTAACAGCCGTCACCGAGCTATTTTTGTAAGGACTGCTCTAGTGTTTTTCATGCACGTCTAATGACGAAACAACGCTCTACTAGTGAGTGGTATTTACGAAGATGTTGCAGATCAGCCTACTCAAGTGTAAACCCAACACGCTGCTTGCTTGACAGTTTTATGTTTGACACAAACTTTGACACGAGTTCTGTCAAATGGTCGACTTCAATGTCGTTAGTGAAAAAGTTGGAGAGAGTTATTTTATTTTTTTTATATTGCCACATTAAAATTTACATTTAAAATTGTGCCCTTTGAGTGAGAAGATTCTTGCACCTCCCACTGCGCTATTCGCCATTATGTATATTTTGTCAAATAAAAAAATATCTTCGTAACTACGTTAACTGTAAAATATAAAACTACTAGTGTAAACCAATGATATTATAATTAATTGGAATGTGTCGTAATAAAATAAATAGTCATCCTGTAGAAATTACTTTGTAGCAAAGAACTTATGAGACATAAATAAATTATACCAATTTTTCCAAATCTCCCCCTTCTGTTAACTTTAAAACACAAATATATCAACCAATATTTATGGGAATACCGTTATAAGACTAGCAATCATGGTTTTTTTTCGATATGTGAGAACTTCAACCCCGACCCTAAAAGTGGGATTGGGGGTAAGTAAATATTGTTTAAAGTAACAAACCAGTTAACACACTGTTTTAATAATTGAACAATATATTTCAAATTTAAAATAATTCTACATTGAGTAAAGAGTTTAAAAAAGAAATCGGCTGAAAAACAACTAAAACTCAGGCATTTTTAATTAATAAGGTTTTTAAGTAGCTAACTAAATGTTAAATATCAGTTCTTCTAAATGTTAAATATCAGTTCTTGACTCCCAACCTAGTTTCCAAGCAACCGATTGTTGTTTATAGTTTTATAATGGTAGTTTTATAATGGCATATCAAAATCTACAAGACGACAAATTTCACTGTATCGCAAGGAAGGTTGTAATAAGGACAAGAGCAGGGTGGTTAATTAACTCCGGTGAAATCCGATCAGCAGCTCTGTTTATTGTGGAGCGGTTTAATCTCTAATGATATTGTTTGAGCTCCGCCTCTCCTCTTTTGCCGCCTCGTTGGAGTATGAACAAGTTTCCCATGAGAATTATTACATAGATTGTTATCACCACTAAATTGCTGAGAACATTTAATTAATAGCCTTAATATTTTCCTTAAGATAGTGGGAGTTAATTGTCAAATATTATTTTCTTGGACTGTGCAACAAGAGAAGCTCTTTAAACTACAATACAATGAAGTCAATTGTACCCATTTCCCTGTTTATAATTGGCCAAAGGATACTAAAAGCCGTTTCCTCTAATCAAAAATTTGAACGACCTTGACTCGAATTGAACCCATAACTTTTCGTGATCCAATTGCTCATTTTACTTTACGAATCTGCAATATAATGTAATTTGAGTTTTTTTTTCAAAATAGCCATCAAATTGCAAATTTCCTGATTGGTTAATATATTGGTTTTAGTCTCTACTTTTTAAAGTTAAAAAAACAAATAAACCGATACTTTTATCGAGATAAAATAAAGCCTACTCTATCAGACATGACCTATATTCGACCACTGTTTATTTTAAAACAGTTTAATCCATTGTTTGAGCTTCGCCTCATATTTTGTCCAAAGTAGAGGTAAAAAAATTATTATTAATAACTTTCTTTTAAAACTCTAGTTAATAACGTCACAAAGAATTTACTTGATCTGTTACATTTTACAATTAAAGAAAAGGCAAGTGTATTGTATAACATTTTATAGTTAAGAAATAGAGAATTCATAGAATGTAAAATTGCAAATATTTGAATATACCAAACCAATATAATGAAGTATCGACTCAATAGAACAATATGAACAGAATTGTCACACAGACGAATAGATAGACGGTCGGACCTTTATTTGACCTGTATCTAAATTTATCGCTTAGAGGTCTTCCTTTGACCATTATAAAATTTATGTTACAAGTTTTTAGTCTTGATAAAACTTCTGTCAATAATTATCGCTCAGACGGTGATACAGGCAGGCAGGCGGACTTAATTTAACTTCTGACCCTAATACCAATAGAAGATTTTCTTGGGTAAAGAGGAAGGTATATATCAATTTTGAGGATATTTCTCTTGAACGTTACCACAGATATGGATTGACTGACAGGAATAAGGCCATGCCGAGTCACACAGGTATTCGTTATCATATCATGTTATAAATATTATTATAGTTCCGCAGATTGAACTAATACTCTTTTTAAATACGCAATGAATTTAAATAATACACGAACATTGAACTCAACGGTCATTCCGATCGAAATAACTGCTATGAATACGCAAGCAAGTTCCTTTCACTTCGTAATACGATACTCGCTGCAGAAAACACTTCTCCATCTTAATATTCTATCCAGGCGTTTGTTTGCTCGTCTCTATACCGGCTGTGTTCCGCTAACTCGATACTCCAAGAATTTGTTTGCTGCCATGTTCACGTCCTTCAAACTCGTTCAGATACTTTATTGGTGAAAATTTCAAAGTCCTTAAGAGTAACTTAACTTAAGTACTAGTACGTTACGCTAAATAAATAAATAAACAATTTCCAAAAATGAATTTATTTCAATAATGAAATATTTTTATACTATAAATAAATGTTTGTTGTCTGAATAGCGTACAGAAAAAATTGAATGATGTTCCAATGGTGCGCAGCAGGACCTTTAAAACCTTCTTAGATCTTCAAAATTAGACATATCCCTTAAGACTACAAGAAAAAAACAAGGGCGTAAAAGTGTATGAGGTTCATCATTGTTCTTATGGGGTAATAACATAAGTTCATAACATAGGCCCTCCCCCACCTGACGAAGAGGATAGATTCCAATCCTCGAAACGTTGTGCTATACCTTTTCTAACATAACAATGGCAAATGTCCGAAATCCTGTTATCCTGTCGACATAAGTCCGTTTTACTACTGTCGGCTCTTATTCCAACTCATCATACAAACCTTATCAACTTATAAAGCATACTCTAGTATGGTCAGTCTGCTAGGGATGTGATTTACAAATAGCATAAATATCATGAGATCCAATATTGACTCTTGAGGGACCCCTTAAGCAGTACAAGTTGGATTCTCATATTCCAATTGACTTCTTAGACATCCACGATCGATTAGATGTAGGATATGAACAAAAACGTGCGATCATTAAAGACACAAATCAGTCGGTCACATTACCTTAAACCTTAAGTTTTCTTAGTGATAGCTTTTGCTTGAGATAGCTCAAGCATATATTTTGAGTTTAGAAAAATAATCTGAAAATTAACTAAGTACAATTTTCGAAACTGTAAACATCCAGCTTTTTATTAGTTTTAGGTTGACCATTACGACATATCTGAATCTATAAAAGCCATCAGAGGGACTGACGTCTAAGTAGTTCTCGTCTCGGACAGCTAAACTGGACTTCTTTGAGTTGAACCAAAAGAATCACAGGACAATTTGTTAACTCAGATATGTAACTAGATTTTGAACTGCCATTGGTAATAGTAAAAAATGCAATTATAGCCTAAACGAAGAAAGATAAAGTAAAAAAAGTAACAATATCTCCACAACGCATAAAGGCATTCAAAACTTATTGTGGCATGGTGATCCATGCAAAATAATTATACATAGAAATCATGGATAACAAAACACTTTGGTATTGCTTAAAACATTTCAAAGTATTTATCTAATTCCAAGTATTCTAATTAATTCTAAGTATTTGCTACTCGATAATGATCAGCCGTAGTCCAGAGTCGATGTCGAAAGAAATGTGGAAAAATAAGGAAAGGAGGACATTTTAAACTCAACCTTGTTTATGCATACTCCCAGAAATTCTTCAACTTGTACGACTACCAAAAGAATTCATGATTGAGCAATAGTTATTAGTCGACTCACTAGTATGACACTTATGAGTAGTGAATTATCTCTAGTGAATTTATAAGAAACAAAGCGCATACTCCGTTGTCTTTGTCAACTATAAGCCATGATAATTACTATATTGTGTGCCAACTCAAAAATCATTATACTCGTATTGTCTTTGGTTGAATCGTTAAACGAATTTATTACAGTTTTCTGTGCACTTTGAGTAACAAAACAACACTCACAAACTCATCAATATTAGTATTGAAGAAGGTTCCGCAGAATTGCAGTCCAGCTGACGTCGTATGTAAGCCAAGCACTCGTGTATGTATGACGAGATACAGCATTTGACAGTTCTCTGTTTGCCCCAAAGTTAACACGAGCCCTAGAACGAGGTTGCCATCAGTTTTGTTACTAACAGTGAATTATGTAAGAATTGTTACTCGGACACGGCAAAATCACATTATTCTCGATTAAAGTGTGTTATATGAATAAATATTCATGTATCATTTAAAATATTGTGAAGCAAATATTTAATACACTGAAATATATAAGTTGTAAACAGCATAAGTTATAGGTACTTCACTGTATATTAGTTTGTACAACAAGGCAGCTAAATTAAGGTATTCAATTAACTGTATTGGGTATTGTTTAATTGTTATTACCCATCACGTCGTGGGTAATATGAGGAACCGAATCTGGAGGCGTCTTCAACAAAGCGGTTGGCAAATAGAAAACAAACATTGCTTAGTTGGCATCGGCCATGTGGGCAGACTCTGTTTCATCATCTAATTCAAAAATAAGGAAAAGAGACAGAAGTTAACATTGGAAAAGTCGGTAAGCTTAAGAACATTATAATCGGAGTTTTATCTACAGTTACAGATAAGTATTTGTCCTATTATAAGGAACGAAATACTGTCATAGTTTAATAGAAAAAGTTAATTAATTTTTCAAACTTCAACCATGAAACACTTGAATGATAAACGATGAAAGTGTGAAAGATATAGTTTTCAACGAAGGTTACCATTTTAATCTTGCCATTCTTTACTTTTCAATTAATTCATTTCTGTTAGTTGTTTTCTGCATGCTGAAAAGTTTGTTTGTGTATAAAGGTATTTTGCTAGAAAAATAACCACCAATTGTAAGTCAACCAATTATATTTAGTTACGTAGGTCATATTTCATTCGCTGTTGCATTATAAAAGCCTCTTACAGGGTATGATAAAGCGTAGTTACGATTGAATAGATTTAACCTTAACCTAAAAACATTAATTATAAAAAAATTATTTTAATGTTTTTAGGGATAAAAATCTTGAAACCGTTATTACTATATTTAGATATTTTTTTACATTTGAAAATTCAGTTCACCACGTTCAGTTCACCATACATTTTAAAATGTATAGTAAACATTTTAATTTGTACACAGACCTTGACTGTATAATGCACATTAAAATTCACGGTTAAGAAATTATTTTGTACGTATAACTAAGTACTTAAAAATTACTGACACAAGAATTACTTAAAATAAATACTTCTGAAGAAGATGCATTATTTCTGAACTGCTGGATGACAACCCATCAACAAGAGTCCTATAATCCAAAATCAAAAATTATTATACAATAGCTATAAGCTAGACTATGTAAAGGGAAATCACATATTTACATTTGTAATAGACCATTGGGTACACTAGTATCTTATTCTATCTTATGTAAAAAGACACTAAACTATAAATTTTAATGTTTATGTTTCGTTGGAAAAAGATATTCCAAATTAACCTGCTGTATTTAAATTAATTACAAGCCGATCTGTACTGTAACAAAACCGGTAAATTCTTTTCTTATACTTACAAGAAAGGAAAATAAAATACATTTGTATACAAGACATGATTGAATTTATGCTTATGAAAATATATCAAGAATTATAATCCTGTTCATAGTATGTAGATAAATTCAATAATTTAATTAAAAGTTAGTTAATTCAATTTCTCTGGCTCTATTTTCATTTGGTAGGTTGTAACAATGGCATAGTTTAAAAAATAATTATTTTTATTTAAAAAAAAAATAAAAAAACGTAAGGATCAATGTAAGACAGAAAAACAACATTTTCAAAATCAAAGTAATACTAAAATAGATTTATATACACAGTAAAATTCAATTATTGAGTTTAATTAATTGCAACCTAATACAGTGTTAAATATCTTTTTATATTGTGTTAAATTATATGCATCGAAAATTAATTCATAAACTTGTTAACTAAATAACCGGCTAGTATTAATTAGTTCTGTAAAAGCAACAGTAAATAAAAAAAAACAATGTACTGATATCGCGAGAAGGCTGTAATAAGGACAAGAGCAGGATCGTTAATTAACTCCGGTGAAATCCGATCAGCAGCTCTGTTTATTGTGGAGCGGTTTAATCTCTAATGATATTGTTTGAGCTCCTCTCGTCCCTCTACTACGACATCTCAAACAAATTTTGCACAAACATTATTACAACTCGTTAATGTCGTTAAATAATCTCGTATTTATAATTAACTCGCCTTGGAATTCTTAAGCACTCATCTAATTTAATTCTCAAACACAGATAATAGTTGTATTACTACCACGTTTGCTGGAACTGTATACCAGGATCAGGTAATTCAAATTTAACTCAGTTAATCGTTTACTTCTACCATCCGCTGGTGATCTTCAGTTGTGTATATACCTTTACAAATTCCACACTATACAACACATCAGTTCTTCACATCAATGTTTAAAATTCAATTTCATTCTTCTCAAGTAGTTTATACTCCAGGGCTCAAAGGCTAGGTTGATTTTACTGTATAAGCACAAAACCTGGTTTTTCTTGAAATCGAAAAAGAAACTGCCTGAACTCAGTTTGTTTATTCTACGATTTTATCGTTGTCATCATGACCCATAAGACCAATGTAAAAAGGTTCACTAACGCTAAGCCAAATCCGCTGGAGTGACGTGCACCATCGTCGAACTACATGTTGCCTACATAGAAATGAATCTTCATTCTACGTATATGGGTCAGTTCATTCTTGAAATATCGAGTGTAGCCTACAAACAGGCAAAAATTTTTAACTCTTTTCCAACCCCTTGAATGGTTGCAAGAACGTAGCCAGGGAAACATTTGGGAAGGGAGGTCCAGACAACTGATATTTTCCCGCAGTGAACACAGAGTAAGGCCCCATTTTGTTCCTTAAAAAGTTCTTGACCCGTTTCTTTGTTGAGAACGATCTTTCAGCAGTTCTTGTCAGTAATACTGAATTATTTAAATAATAATAATCGTTTGTTAAAAATGTAATTGAAAATGTTGAGGGGTCCGGACCTCTTGGACCCCCTCACTGGCTACGTCCTTGATTATGGTAGGCTTCGCTAACGCTCAGCCAATTATTTATGTACCTGGTGTTCGGTTTTGAGTATTTCATGCTAACAAAACTAATCTCAGATTAAATTATGTATAATTTTGAACTTTTTTTTATATCTTCCCTTGGACCTCCACCCAAAGTAGCGAGGCTGACGATCGATCTGTCTTTTTTTTTTTATTTGATACCTCCATTGATTTGAAGAAAAACAAAATTGTATACATATACAATGCAAATTCATTGTCTATCAGTTTCTAGACTATTAGGATAAAAATACACAAAAGAACTCAAAAATTTAATCTCTTTAAGAGGAGGGAGGTGAACAAAATTGACAAATTCTTAAAAACATCATGTTTGTACAAAAAATTCAAAAGTACCCTCTTACCCAAGTCGAATGCTACCGGATAACAAACTCATCCAAACTGAATCGACTTCTTAATTTTAAATATCATTCATTCCAAATTGAGAGCAATGTTTAATCGTATTTTGAGCCAGGTCTGATACATGTTGAATGTTTGATTGAGAAGCTGATTTATGTATAAATTAAAAGTGACTATATTACAGCAAGCAATAAATACTGATAAGTTTTAATAAAACCGTGTTAACTAAAACTTCACGTTAAAGTTCTACAGGAAGTTTGTACCACAAGGAGACCGTTATAGATAGTTGTGTGTGGAATTCACCTCTGCACCTCAGTTACTAATTTCCTCTGCACTAGCTTAAAATTATTCTTGTGGTGGAAAATCTACAATGTCTGCACTTCGTAATACTTTCAAGGTAGTATTTTACCTAATCACCTGTAAATCGTGAGTTATAAGGAACAAAAAACTTTGAGTTAAAATTTTGAGTCTTGCTGCTGAATAAATAGGACTAAAACAGTTTACCTATACATATATAATAACCATACTTCTTGAAGTAATTTACATTATTTGCGTGAGCGCACTTAAATTTTCTTCCAGTAAGCTATTGTATGAAAGATGTGAAAAAATATAATGGAAATAAATTGTTGTTATAAAAGAAACATTGAATGGCGAATGCTGATGAGGCACATCCAATATTACTGGACGGTTATAAAACATAACATTAAATTAGTATTACAGAAAAATTAATAAATTACAAGTAACATTACTAAACTGATAAAGCAACATTAAAATACTAAACGCCATTACTCAATATCACCGGTTTCTACTATTCCTTTCAAAATATCACCGCCACGAATATCTGAAAAACAGTTGTTGAAATCAAGATGTAGAATGATGTACACCAACTACGCAATTTGTCATACGGCCACTGATGACTATAGCTCCGATGTGGTGAAGCAAATGGGACTGTGAATTATCTACAAGTCGCGGTCTATTCTCTAGTCAGTGTGGTTATATCGACATTGCGCCAAATATGATTTTAGGATTGGTGTGAAGTCTGAATTGGTTATGACAAACCTTTCAAGTGTACTTCCAGCAAATCTGATAATATTCGATTGACAATGGTCAAGGGACTATAGTGACCATTTAAGTATTATTTGACTTCTCCAAGGCCTTCAACTGCGTATACCAAACTCTCCTGCTTATCAAATTAAAGAAGAGTGGTTTCTTCGATGGTTGTGTTAATTGGATCAAGTCTTACCTTCTTGGAAACCTGTAACTCGGGGGGTCCCACAGGGCTCTGTATTTGGGCCCCTTTTATTCTCACTTTGTATAAACAATGTCACTTCAATTATATCAAGTTCTCATCTTTACGCTGACGATTTTCAAAAATACGTTCTCTGTTTACGAAACGAACTAGTCACTTTTATGTCACTACTCAAATTGGATATTGAAGCCATTAACTTTTGTCAATACAACAAGGACTGAAACTAAATTAAAACAAATGCAAGTACTGATAATTGGTTACTTGATAGTGATAAACCAAATTAACCTTGACACAGCACCAACATTTAAACATAACCTTTGTGAACAAAATTACCAGGACAAACTGAAACCTCTGGAATTCACTATGAACACACATTTCAAATATTCTGACGTGCAGAAGAGTCTTTGCACGGTTTGAAGCAGTTTGCCTTGTACCTGCCGATCAATGTAAAGGTGATGCTCCTTAAGACTCTTATACTACCACACTTTGACTTCTGTGACGTCGTGATGAGTGACATGACCGTTGGACAATCGGACAGACTCCAGCGTGCTCAGAACTACTGTGTAAGATTTATTTTTAATCTCAGACATCATAAGCATATTACACAATATTTTTAGCATTCGTCATTCATGAAACGTCATCAACTACGCAAATTCCACATTCTTTCTACTCTACAAATTCATTATCAAAATCAAATACCCTGTTTATCTGTCCGATCATTTCAACTTTACCTCTGATGTTACTTTACGACCAACAAAAAGGGGAGCCACATTACTATCAATTCCAATTCCAATTCATCGATCAACAATTTTTAATATGTTCCTAACTGTTCATGCTTTTGACTTTTGGAACCGATGATATTAGATGTATCGAGGACCATGCACGCTTCGGGGCGGGGGTTAGGAGCTTGCTGCTAAGGGGCCTGTGGGGGTGACGGGTGGTGCTGCTTGTTGCGGTCATGTGGTCAATCGGTGTGTTAGAGTGTTTAAATGTGTCTTTGTTCCTTGTTCTTCATTTTAAATTGTATTTTATTTATTACTTGTTTTTATTTTGAATTCGTTTCAATATATAGATTTTTACTTTAAGTCTATTTAATTTTGTATAGGTTAAGCAATTTTGTTATTTTCTAATTAAAGTATAAGTTAAGAATTTACCGCGATTGTATCAAACTATTGTAAATTTACTCTATATTATATGAGATTGAGTGGTAGAGAGGGCTTGATAGCTCAACCCCGCCTCTTTAATAAATACATTTTTACATTTCATCTCGTTTCAAATCTGTAGTTTTTGATAAGCCAATTCTTACAGTGTATCAATGCTTAGCCAGCCACGTACTAAGGAAAGAAATGTATGCAAAGTCTCAGAATATTCCACTAAGTTAGGCTTTGTAGTTCTTCTTTACAATATCACGTTGGGCAGTTAACAAGAAGTGTCTTTACAAAGTAAATCATATTTATATGTTTGCCTGACATTAAGCATGACAAAATAAATACAAACATACACAATTGATTTTTATCGACAAGTAAATAAAAAAATAATCAGGTGTGTTTGAAGGAAAATTCATAATTGAGATACTGAACTTAAGATAAATAAGAAGAAAGAAAACTTCTTTAACCAAGTCGATGTACATTAGTTTCTTATGTACATTAGTCTCAAAATGTAGATTAAAACAATAGCCTGGTGAGAAAGGAACCAAAATATAAATGCATTATACTTATTTTATGTTTATTGTTTGTAGCTACATTTATTGAATCCAAGTTTGGAAATATCTGTCAATATTCCTCACGTACCGAATGTTCTCGAGAAGAAAACTCGGTGTCATTAACCCAGGACACATTTCCTTTCATTGTCTCTGAGGATTTCTTTATAGCTGTGAACCGCTTGTCGTGGACATAAACTGTTATCGTCCGTTAGAAGAGTCATAACAGTTTATTTATGTATCGTACAAGGCTATCGTACTAAACATCAAAACCAAAACAGCGCTGAAATCTGTTCATAATTTCTTTACAAAACGACAATATGAAATCGTCCACAGGTATTTATACGATGACAAAGTAACGCAATGTTGTATAAATTGATATTATTAATTGCATGAGGCTCTTCGTGTTTTAAATGTGTTTTAATGCAATATTTGTAGCCTACTCTCATCATGCCTTACGATGAATTACATTTTTTACAAGCTATATTTCAGTACTTACTATCTGAAAAAATAAATAAAACCGCAACATTGACAATAAATTACCATTAAATACAAATTATTCAGATAAGTTTTCTCATGGTAATTGCCATATAATTACTATATAATGTCACGTAGTATCATGAGCAATAAATAAGTTAATGTTTTCCATATAGTTAACTAGCAGGTTAACTAATCGCGGATTCGCACGCATTTTTATTTAGAAAAATGGAGATTCAAGTTTAAAGAGGGAACCCTGAATTCGGTAGACTAATTGAAATAACTTTTACAAGCACCTATGAAATAACTCGATTTTCACTAAAATTATATATACAGGGTAAATGGCTCTTGGTGTGACAAAATTTTTTTGGGTTTATAATGCAATGTAAATGTAATACAATGGCGGTTATAAAAAAGTCTAACTCCAAAAATTAGGCCTGAAATGAATTATTTTCAGTTTTTTCTAAAAAAAACCGTGTTTTTGTACGTACATCTGATATTTCTCAGCAACGTATAGACATATAAGAGCAAACTACATCATTTTTAGATTATCCGTTAAATTTTCAATTTGAAAAAGTTATCGGTTTAAACGGTAAGAAAAGAAAATTAAGCTTTAGGTCGATTTCAAATGGCAAAGTTGCTAAGTTTCAGAAAAACTGAAATATCATTGAACCCCATCTTTTTACCACACCACACCCTGTACACAAGAATGTGTCAAGTGATATTAAAAACTTTTCCATTTAATTAGGCTTTAAAATGGTATGCCATATGACCATAGTTCAGTATTCGGTTACCTACTTTTATCGGTTTGAATATTAAAAAAACATGCAAGCTACAAAAAGGTTAAAACGATTTAATAACAACTGTGCTTAATTTTTATGTTTTATAAAACTGCCTCTCATAAAACAAGGAATTGAAGATTACAAAAAATTTAACTAGTTTAAAATAATTTATGGATGCTAGTTACGGATTAATGGTCACATCCTTTATCAATGTTTTTAATTCCTTATCCTACCACTTTCACCAGTATTGTACATTCATTCCTTATCTTGTGTTGTAAGACCAGTGCCCACATGAATTACTTCTACCTTCAATAGACTATTTTTTCTGCTCAATTGAGTCAAGTGTAGGCTGCCATGGAGTTCACTACTCGAGAATACACTGATAAGCATTTTAATTGAGGGTTCTGTGATGGAAATGCGCGTGCTGCCCAAAGAGAGTATCAAGCTCGTTACCCTGATCTCCGACTTCCCAGTCATTGTGTGTTTTTAAGACTCCATAAGATTTGTACTCTAGGAGCATAATCAGTTTGCTTTCAGACCTTGAACAGGCGTAAAATGGTATGGATGGAACTTATTCTTATGCAAAATGTCTAAAACCTTCCATTGTGATACACCTACGTCTCTAGCAAGTTGTCTACTACTAACTTCTTGGATCATTCCGAACTGAATTTAGAACTTTCTTCATCTAATCCTACATCATGAACAATGTGTCCCTACTTCGTTAGGTCTTTTGTGAACTGTACCTCCCTCCACAAGACGTTGATGGAGTCTTGAGAACACAAAATGACTGGCAAGTCGGCGATCACGGTAGCGAGATTGATACTCTCTTTGTGCAGCACGTTTATTTCTATCACAAAACCCGCAATTAAAGTGCATATCAGCGTATTCTCGAGTAGTGAACTCCATGGCAGCCTACACTTGACTCAATTGAGCAGAAAAATAGTCTATTGAAGGTAGAAGTAATTCATGTGGGCACTGGTCTTACAACACAAGATAAGGAATGAATGTACAATACTGGTGAAAGTGGTAGGATAAGGAATTAAAACATTGATAAAGGATGTGACCATTAATCCGTAACTAGCATCCATAAATTATTTTAAACTAGTTAAATTTTTTGTAATCTTCAATTCCTTGTTTTTATGAGGCAGTTTTATAAAACATAAAAATTAAGCACAGTTGTTATTAAATCGTTTTTTAACCTTTTTGTAGCTTGCATGTTTTTTACTATTTAAACCGATAAAAGTAGGTAACCAAATACTGAACTATGGTCATATGGCATACCATTTTAAAGCCTATTAAATGGCAAAGTTTTTAATATCACTTGACACATTCTTGTGTACAGGGTGTGGTAAAAAGATGGGGTTCAATGATATTTCAGTTTTTCTGAAACTTAGCAACTTTGCCATTTGAATCGACCTAAAGCTTAATTTTCTTTTCTTACCGTTTAAACCGATAACTTTTTCAAATTGAAAATTTAACGGATAATCTAAAAATGATGTAGTTTGCTCTCATATGTCTATACGTTGCTGAGAAATATCATATGTTACGTACAAAAACACGGTTTTTTTTAGAAAAACTGAAAATAATTCATTTCAGGCCTAATTTTTGGAGTTAGACTTTTTTATAACCATCATTGTATCACATTTACATTGCATTTATAAACCCAAAAAATTTTGTCACACCAAGAGCCACTCACCCTGTATTATTTCAGTGTTTGTGGTTAAGAGGTTCAGATTTTTAAGCAAATTTGTAAATGTGCTCTGTTTAGGGTTTGCGCGAGTATGACCACTTCTGATCCAAATGAATTATATTTCCACCGCTTCAGTTGAGTTTTCCTTGTTGCTCCGACCAAGAAAAAATATTTTGTTTACATATAAAATATTGGTAGATCTGAAATACTAATTTTTTTTAACGCGTATATTTCTAAAGAGTTTGAAATTACTTTTGGTCCTAAGCTATTTCAGATTTCATATTTGATTTTACATTCATGCTCCAATCTAGAAAATACACACATGCGTAAGTTTGAGTATAAAACTACGGCTAAAATCTGTAACTTATGGACGTTGTAATTTACTGCGATCTAAAGAATTTATGATGCAATACTTGAGTTTGCCTTGTTTCCCCGATCAAAAATGTGTATACATAGACAGGTCTGAGAAGCCTACTGCGGTCATAAAGCGTCTACTTTCGGCCATTGCAATTTCCTTTGTCTCATATATTTCTGGTGCCTTATTTGTTTGTTTTATTGCTCCGATCAAGAAAATGTTAACATACGCGGCAGGCCTGAGAAGCCTACTTCTGTCAAGAAACAACTAAGATGGGTTTTATAAAAGTCTTTTTTAAATCTGTACAAAAGTTAGATAGTAACTTTGTCTTATATGTCTGCATTACACTACTTATCAAGCACTGCATACTTTAATGTTGACAGAAAGTTAAAGGTGTCTGTGTTTTTTCTGTTTTATAATCATCTCATAGCCTTTTTTAAGTGTAGTTTGTTGCCGACATTTGTTTTTATTCCTCTATGTGTTTTATGCTAATTTTCGATCCGTAAAATGTCCGTGTAATAACATTAACAGCACTCATTATAATAACTTAATGCATACGATAATGAATATACATATAATAATTATACACAAACACTTCTCATAACACACTTTCACAAATAAAATGTTTTATTCGGTTATAAACTGTAGACAATAATAAACAAGGAAAATAAAGCAGAGCACTCCTGAAAACAGGTGTATCAACAGAAAGAGACGTAATAGCAGTACAGCCTCCTGGTCAAGGGACTTGTAGAGGAGTACAAAAGCATTAGAGCTAAGGCCGTGCCTAGCAGTTCTCATACTCAGCCCCATCATACTAGACGCTCGGCAGCATAATTGGTCAATATGGAGACTGTAGCCAAAGGAGGAGTCGAAAACTATTCCAAGATCTTTGATGGATGTACGATGATCAAGAAGCTTGTCATCAAGGGAGTAGTTAAAACCAATTGTGGAGGTGGTCCTCTTGAATGCCATTAGCTTGGTCTTGGTGGCATTAATGAACATCCCGTTGCACTAACACCATTTCGATACACAGTTAAATGCTTGCTGAAGATTTTCGCAGTCTGCGCTGGAAGATACTTCAAGAAAAACACCAGTTTTATGTCGTCAGCAAACAGTAAGAAAGGAACTTTGGTGAGCTTCTCAGGCTAACTATGTCCACTCTGTTCACTCAGCTATCTCATCTAATGTAAAAGTCTTTTGGAGCTTTGTCAGCGATTTAAGACGAAAATCTTCTATCCCAAGTGAGATGAACTTCTGTGACTCAGTGTCTTCCCATCCAGGAACGATGTTTAATATGTTCAGCACATTCTTCTCTTCTGTGTATGCACCTGCTGACAACGTATCACCGCCAACGAAGGCGTATGACACGCCTTTTACCTTCTCCGAGGTCTCAGTTACTACTGAAGCAAACCATAAAAGGTTGAGAGCTCTCGACGCTTCTAAGGGATACGGTCCAGATAACATTACTCCTGGAGTCCTGAAGCATTGACGCGCCGAATTAGCCCCCATACGTCTCTTATTGTTTAACTTGAGCCTGGCCAAGGGTGTTTTTCCTGAAATCCTGAAGGAGGGTTACGTCGTACCCATTTTCAAGTCTGGTGACAGACAGGACGTAACTAATTATCGACCGATTGTGATCCTCTCATTGTTGGGCACTCCACAGGCTACCGCAGGGTTACAGTGTGCAGTGTAGGGTTTAGTGCTGGACATCCTTCAGCCACTCTTCAAGAACATCATCATTGAAGAACAGCGTGGATTCATGGTGGGGAGATCTACCGTAACTAATCTTCTCGTACCGTATTCTAGAGTTATGTTCTTGAGGCTTTCAGTCGTAGGCGGCAAGTTGATGCTGTTTACTTCGATTTTAGCACGGCGTTTGGCAGGATCAGCCACAATCCCCTACTTAATAAACTGGAGGGATATTGTGTCTTGGGAACTATGCTGGCATGGTTCCGTAGCTATCTTTCCGACCGTAAGCTGGTGGTTCACTTTGCTAATCAAACTTCTGACGTCTTTGTCCCATCTTCCGGTGTGCCTCAGGGTTCCCACCTTGGCCCACTTTTGTTTTCTATATTTATTAATGACATCAAGCCGGAGGTACTCGCATTTTGGGTGGCGGAGTGTGATCAAGAATAAAAACAAGTTTTGAGTGTTTTTTTTTTTTCAATAAAGAGTTTAGTTTTTGTTGGTAATGTTTGCTTTTGTTGGATTTTGTGTTTGGAGAAATGTAGGGGTAAAACACGGAAGTACAACAAAGCGACGCACCAGCTGAACGGGCGGCGAGACTCTGCAATCACGTATATCTCGTATATCTGCCGAGAGGGTATATCTGCGAGACGTATATCTGCGTCACCTTGCAAGGGATGGTAGACATCTGAATAAGGAGGGTAATTTTCTACTGGGTTTCATAATGCATCAGATTCTTTCTAAGGTAAGTGCTCATAAGGACGAAACATAATCCTTTGAACCAGGTACACCTGAACCTGATACTCCTACTGCTCCTGAAACTAAACCTTATACACCTGAACCCGAACCAGATATTCCTGCTCTTACGTCGGGAAACGATTCAACACCTCATCCCAATCCCCCATCTTAGCACAACGTGACTTTTTCCCCGTTGCTTCTGCCTTGGACTTCAGTCCAGGTGATGTACGCAACGGCTTTCATAATACCTCCCTGAAGGTCCTTCATCAGAATATACGGGGTTTAAATTCTAATTATGAAACTCTCCAGCTTTTCATTCAGGAAGAAAATCCAATGGTGGTGTGTATTAGTGAGCATCACGTTAACCAATTCGGCATTTTGCAATTGGATGGTTATGTGATGGCAAGTTCGTTCTGTAGATCCGGAATGGAAAAGGGTGGAGTTGCTCTCTTCATTAAACCAGATGCTTCCTTTTCCCTTATTGATGTCTCTGACTACTGCGTTGAAGGTTTCTGTGAATTGGTGGCCATTTCTGTTGAGCTAGACAGTGGAAAACTTTATATTGTTGGGGTATATAGACCCCCCTTAATTGCAAGGAGGTCTTCTACAAAAATATTATTTATGATTGTCTTTCACAGGTTGTGAAAGGGAGTTCAAATACAATTGTCCTGGGCGATTTCAATATTGATTTAGCGGGTTCTTCCAACGACTCCAAAACTATACTAAACGATATGCTGTCCTTTGGTCTTCGCCAAACCATTCGTTCGTATACACGAGAGTTTAAGAAGTCTAGAACCCTGATTGATCATATATACACAGATATACCTGAACCCTGTTTTTCGAGCTCTGTTATAGTGTCATACTTAAGTGACCATCATGCACAGGCTGCAATTTTTGGCTCTCAATCATCTTCAAAGTCATCCCCAGCTCTTTTCCGCTACAACCGTGTTTTCTCAGAGGAAAACATTAGTCTCTTCAAATATTACTTGAATAAGGAAAACTGGGCTGATTTGTATTCATTGACTGACTTAAATGCAAATTTTGAGCTGTTGTTGAGTCACATTGACTATTATTTCAACGTTTGTTTCCCCTTGGTCAGGAGAAAGATCCCTTCAGAGAGTAGGGACAAGGGTAGGATTAAGCTAGATGGTGAGGCGATAAGGGTTAGGGAACAGTTAAGATCCTCTTACTTGGAATCGAAAGATTTGCCTTCTGTCCACCCCCTTAGGCAAAGATATCTTGGCCTCAAGAAGTTGTATCGTAAGCTTATTCTGAAACTCAAGTCTGATAGTGTGGCTAAGCGGCTCAGAACGTCATGTAATAAAACCAAAACACTTTGGGGGATCGTTAATCAGAGTCGAGGTTCACATGACTTTAAAAAGAACCAAAAACCAGAAATCAGGAATAATTTAGGAGAGGTTGTTAATGATCCCTCAGAAGTGTGTAATATGTTCAATGATTATTTTCTTAATGTGGGTGATAAGTCCAACAAGGTTCCGCCTAATACTAGCTCTTCTGCCTTGATCACATGTCCTCTGAATTCGTTTTTCTTGTCGCCTACTAATCCTATGGAGATTGCTGAGTCAGTTCGCAGCCTAAAATCAAAGAATTCCGCTGGTTCAGATGGAATATCATCTGCTTTGTTGAAAAACGTAGTCTTAGAGCTGGCAGAGCCACTCAGTGAATTGATTAATCATTCATTTTCAATGGGTATATTTCCTGACTGTTTGAAACTCGCTATGGTCACCCCTTTGTACAAGAAAGGCTGCAATCTGGACTGTTCAAATTACAGGCCGATTTCTGTAGTTTCAACCTTCTCTAAAGTTATAGAGAAAATAGTATTAAAAAGGCTTTGGAGTTTCCTACAGCACAACAAGCTGATGTTTCAACATCAATATGGGTTCACCCAAGGGAAAAGTACTGTTGACGCAATGTTCTGTGTCGTGCAGAACATTGTTGATACTATTGACTCGGGTAACCGGTCTAGTGGCTTATTTTTTGATTTAACTAAAGCCTTTGATTTAGTTGATCACGTTCTTCTTCTAAATAAATTGTCTATCATGGGGATTAGAGGTGTCGCACTTCAGTGGTTTCAATTATATCTGGTCAAAAGGGCACAGTTTGTTAAGGTTAGTTCTATTGATGCGTCAAATAACATCTGCAATAGTTTTTCCACGAAAGGAACTATCAGCAAGGGCGTGCCCCAAGGTTCAATTTTGGGCCCTGTCCTTTTTTTAATCTTTATCAACGATCTTTGTAAGGGCTTAACTGTGCCAAACTTGTGCCTATATGCAGATGACACGTCACTAACGTTTTCTAATTCCTCCAGAGATCACCTGGAACTCGACACATTCTTAGAAGGGAATGCACTTGTTAATTAGCTTGAGCAAAACAGTCTTCAAGTAAATGTCTCAAAAACTACACTCATTGAATTTTCAATTAACAGCCATTCAAGCAAAAGTTGGCTCAGTATTCATTTGGGTGATGAAGCTGTTTTCTCAGAATGCTCCGTAAAATTTCTTGGCCTTATCATTGACTGCAATTTGTCTTTCCATCTCCATATAGAGCATGTATGTAGGAAGCTGAGTCAGGGTATTTTTGTGCTCAGAAACCTGGCTCGTTTCGCATCAACTGAAATTCTTACTGCTACTTATTATGGCATCATCTATCCATTCATATCTTACGGGGTTTCCATTTGGGGTTCTGAAAGCACCAAAACTAAGTCTGTGTTTAGGCTTCAAAAGAAAGCTTTAAGAATAATTTGTCATGTCCCATCCAGAACCTCATGTGCTAACCTTTTTTCCTTCAACAAACTTTTAACTTTTCCTTCCATTTATATTCTGGAAACCTTATCATTTCTTCATAAAAACTTTCACCTTTTTAATAGATTTTTTCCGACTCACATGTATGGAACAAGAAGTAAACCCAGATGCATTATGAATATCCCGCCACACTCCACCTCATTTTTTGAAAATCATTTAAAATATTCAGCAGTAATTCTTTTTAACAGTCTTCCATTAAGCTTAAGATTAGTCCAAGATTACACAGTTTTTAGAAAAAAATTGAAATGGTTGTTGATCGAGAAGGCTTACTATTCTGTTAAGGACTTTTTAGCTGATAAGATAGTGTAAACTTGAAAAAGTAAAATTATTTTATTGAGAGACATTATTATATTTTGTTATGATTTGTTGACTTGGCATATACATTGTTAACTCTGTCTACATGCTGAATAAAGAATTTGAATTTGAATTTGAAAGTTATCTACTAGACCGCTTGACTTTGACCTCTGTCTGAGGATGGGGAGGGGTTTGTGATAAGACAATTCCTGTTTTATATTGACGAAATATTGTTCTATGCTAATCTAGTAATCAGTAGAAGCAAAATGTGAAATAACGATTCATGTCTGGGTGTGGTCGGTATAATCCCAAAGCACCCTATTAAGAAATAAATAGATATAACTGATACTTTATCGTTGTTGAGTTCAACATTTTTAAATATTAGTTGTTTTAGTTCAACTATTCTAACTTTTGCACATATTTGACGATATTAGAACTTTTGAATGTAATATTATAGAATAATAAAATAATACACTTTCCCAGATATAACCAATTTGTTACATATAACAATGGCAGCTTCAATGAAAAAAAAATATGGCAGTTGTACCGAAGAATATCATGGTGGCCATGAATGTCAAATTCGAAAAACACAATGTGTCAAGATGGCGAAGATGGAGAAACTTGGTGCTGTGGATGTGAAACTAAAAACTGCGTATTTATTCGATCAGTTTGTTATTTTGAACCAAAATGTGCTAAATAAAGGTGCAAATATGAGTGAATTGAAATTTGTGTGTAAAAGTGCACGGACACAAGGATCTTCCCATCGCAGCCATTTTAGACCCGCAATGTTAAAGAAAGTTAGGTTATGTATCAACAGCTACTGTTGTTTTTACATTGTTTTTAAGTATATTATTAAGATTACCATTATTGGATGGTATGATGAAAAGTGCTCTCGGTATTAGATGTTTTTTACCGAACAATTACTTTGTATGGGAGGCTACTCGGCCCATTGCGGATTGTAATATTTGTAGAGGAGTGAATGAAGTTTTAATGCTTCCAAACATCACAAGAGAAGAATTTTTTACGTATGCATATTCTTATAAGCCTATTTTAGTCAAAGGTGCTGCAAAACATTGGCCGGCGGCAAAGTCGTTTTCGTTTAGTTTCTTTAAATCTCTGTTTGAAAATATTGATGGTGCGTATGAAAGCACAGAAGAAGATTGCCAGTTTCTGACATTCAAGACGGACTTTCTCTCACTAAGAGATGTGTTTGCGATGCCACAGTCGAGAGTGACACTTCAAGAAGGAGAGTCATCATGGTATATTGGATGGTAAGTTTTAAACTAAGTTTATTATGACTTTTTGCAGAGTACAATAAGTGGACCCAGTTTTTATATCGCTCATTACAATCTCCGATACTCTATATATAGAATAACAGAACTATCAATTAATTGATATCAATACATTAAATTAAATTCCCATGTTTCAAATTAAAATAAATAGTTTAAACAATTTTGTAATGTCATAAATAATAAAGGAACCATAACCTTAATTTAAACGATAAAATTAAGACAGGTGACAGGAAAAATGTCATTAAAAGTCAATGAACAAAACAAACTTCTTGAAACCGAGAAAGACACAGTAAACCATCTCTTAGTGTAATTTTGTTTAGTTTTCTAAAGTTAACCATCTGTTTTTATTTAAACGAAGTTACCTTTAGAACAAATTATATTTAGAATATGAAAGTGAGTATACAGATGATTTAGTTATTGTCCAAATTATTTACTATTGGTTGATTATATTGATGTGTATAATATTCAAATATCGATTGAAAATTTCTATATAAAAAACCGGGTCCGCCTATTATACTCTACCCTTTACTTACTATATCTATTGTATACACTTTAGACTAGATAATAGTTAAAACTGACTATTTTTCTGTGCCAATAGAATTTATTTTGCCATTCCAAGTTAAATCATTAAGCAAACACAATGTTTTAAAAACTATCAAAAATTTACTTTATTGATCAACAGATAGATTTTGATTTACTTAAATTGTAATAAAACTGAAACATTGACAACGCTCATTGTTAGAATCCCTCTTATTGTACAGTATAAATAAATATATTAATATAAAAAATAAATAATTTAAAATAATGTTTTATCATATAAATATATATATATTTAAATATTTTGTACTTAAAAAATTGAATTTTATACATTTTACAAATGACACCTCCAGCCGTCATTGCATCTTTGGTGCTACCCGTGTTGAAGGTGATAAATGTAAAATATCTCTCAAGATTGGTCCAATCAGTAAAATATAAAATTTCAAAAAGCTGATCACTAACTTAATGTTTCCAGCCAAAAAAAATAACAAACTCACTTAACCATATTATTTTACGTAGCAGGGCAATGGCCGCTAGCCGCTATCATACACAAGGAATTTATATTCACATTTAAAAGTAAAAAAATACAACATGTCTGTCTATTTCTGGTACTCACAATACTATTTTTACAATGAATATCTTGAAAAACACCACTCAGTAGCACCAAAAAGGAGCATAACTATGATTATTTATGTAAATAGCTAATAGAACTGAAATAACAAAGGAAAAACAATGAATAATTTTCACCATGTAGGTAGAAACAAAACATCTTCACCAAAGAGGTACGTACAAACTTTGATCAAAATGTTGAAAAATAGAAAAAGTACCGAACATCTCTGAAATTATTTTCTAATGCAGTTGGTAAATACCTAAACCTGTTCTTCCAGCTAGCTCAAATTTTCACGTGAATATTGACAACTTTGATATAACCTCCTCTTAAACCAACCCCTCTTTAGTTTCTTGTCCTCTCCCTCCCAGAAACCCTGATTCACTTTGATTCCTCTTGATCCCCTAGATAAATGGACTAATAAAGTTTTAACCTAAAATTAAAACACCTTAGTAATTTTATAACACTTAAAGTGTTTTATAAAATAATTATTTATGAAAATGAAAGTGTTTTTAAAATT
Organism: Homalodisca vitripennis; assembly: GCF_021130785.1. NCBI lineage: Eukaryota > Metazoa > Arthropoda > Insecta > Hemiptera > Cicadellidae > Homalodisca > Homalodisca vitripennis. The sequence goes on from NC_060209.1 coordinate 8,632,866, forward strand.
GTCAAAGATGGTTTTAGATTGTTTTATGTAGGTAATGTTTATTATTATTCAGAGAAAAAAATCTCAAACTTTTTTGTCTATATCTTATTGTTTACATATTAAAAAATTATAGCTACATTTACAAGAATAATTAAGAAGCATAATACACATATATTAGTCATACGTATCTTTAAAATGAGACCCATTTTTTCCCACAAATTAAGAGAGTAAAATTTTGTTGGTTGAAAATGTTTGTTGCGGGTAAAACTTAGGTCACTTCTCAAATCTAATCACGATTTATTTCCAAAATAAATCTAACAGGCCTAATAGGGCCTGAAATTTACAGCACTTCACCACAAAGTACTGGTGGCCTTCTGAAAATTAATGTTATTAGGGTCAGACACAAATTAATTTGAATTAGGTGGTTGTAATAAAACAGAATTTTTATTTGAAATTTAGATGTAGGCAAATTAATTTAATCAAAACTGAGTGTAGGCCTACTTTAAACAGTGAAGACTTATGGGAGTATTACCAAAATTGTAGGGACATGGGTATGTACTAAAATTTAGGATAGCAGAAACAAGATTTGTATGGCTGCAAAGTGTGGCAAACAATCCTTACGGAATAAATTGTGATGGGAAGCAGAGTAACATACTTCTCTTATATAAGAGCACTCAATATAATAACTTAGTTGTTCCGTAGTTGAAATAGTAAGTTTTCTAAACTACTGAGATAACTGTGCGACTTCATTGTACTTCATTTGCCCAAAAGAACAACCTACAAACATGAATAATAAATAAATACAAATACAAAAGTTTAGTGATAGAAGTCAATCATCAATCAAATCATTCAATGCAATTATTAGTTGTGATCATAATGGTTCGTATTAAATATTTGTTTTAATTTGTGTATCAGATCAGAATTAATGTGTCAATCATAGATTTTAATCAATCTGTAAATTTGTGTTGAGTTTTTACTAGGATAAGCCTATTACGTAATTTTTGTAATGGTTTAAATGTTTACCAATGGCACTTTTTCAGCATTTTTTTTAAATGAGTAATTTAGTTTTAAATTTTAGTCTTGAGGTTATATTAATACGCTGCTCTACATTTAGTAAAGGCAGTAGTTTTTTTAATGTCTTTAATATACTAAGTTAGGCTTTTTAAATTGTTTAATTTTTATTTTCATTTTAAGTAACATTATTACTGTTACTACTACTTGTTAATACTTCTCTTACTATTAATTAATAGTATTAATACAGTATAACAAAATATACAGATATTAAAAAAGTAATGAAAAATCACTTCTTAAAGTTAATCACACACAAACACATTCCAGTTTAAAAACTTAAGAGGCAGCTTTAGTAAAACGGCATTGAGTAGAACCGTGGGAGATGTTTCTTAATTTAAAGATAGATTAATATGCATCCAAACGCTTTATAAAGTGTATATATTTTTAAATATTTAAATGATAAAGTACTTTGAGATTTTTTTAAGAATAAACAATTAAAATATTTGTTTGTGTAGTAATCACATCTTTAAATGATATGTCTCTCATGATTCTACAACCAAAAATAAGAGTGTAAAAGTCTTTGAAGCTTAACATTGTTCTTAGGGCGTAGAACTCTAGATCAGTTCTTAAATCTGTCTCAAGGGTGAGAATCAATGTAAATTGTTACACAAAATTAGATTGTTACACAAAACTGACTGTATAATTTAATGTTTGTTAAAATATAGTTACAGAAAGACTACTTTACTTGTATATAAAAGAGATATGTCTGTCTGTGTACGTGAACAGTTTTTCTTATCAAAAGTGATAACCCTTTCTAAATGACAGTATTTCATAGTGAAAACTATAAAGACTCTTTGTTAATACATTCTCAATGTACTGACTCGCCTAATCAAACCAGATCAAATAAATCTTTACCATTTAAAAATGATATTCCATGTAAGGTACTTTTATATATACTGGCGCTGGCTAAGTATTATACTCATTTCTTATTAAATTCTGTTAATTACTTCACACAACTATATTTAATATTGTGATTTTGATTTCACTGCTTATTACATGAACAGAATAACTGGATGTTCTCCAAAATACAGTTGTGTATTATTGAATAGGAAGCTAAAAATAGATATGAGTTATAAATAGGTGATTACGAATCTGCAAATTTAAACACTACCCACTAGTGTTACAGTATATTTCCAACAACAGAACTGAACTGCATTCTGATAGATTATTGAGATTACTTTAGTTTCAGTTAAGTCACATAATGAAGAACTAGAATGTAATTAAATATAAATGTGAAATTATTGAAGACTGTTTCGGCTTGTTTATCTTACTCATCTATCATTAGTCACACTGCATCACATTCTCAAGAGTTTTTCCTGATAATTATATAATAGTTGTCTACTTTTCTGTTTAAATAAACTGATCTATGGTATTGGTTATATATACATAGTACTTTATTTACATATCTGCATTTTAATAAAATAACATGGTTTTTTTTTAATCTAAGAAGCTAAACCAAATTAAAGTAACACAACATTTTTTATATATTTGTATATATGTTTGTATATATTATTTGTTATTTTAGGCTAACTCTGTTACAAAAACTAATAATGCCATATATACAATAGTGCTATATTCTATTTCTCCTCTGCAAAATAAAATAATATTGATATCTCTCTGCTATTGGATAAACAAACAGTAAATTGCGTTATGTCTTATAATTTTTGTTATATTTATATTAAAGCTTTAATAGAGTAGACGATAAAGTATTCCGTCATTGTTTTGTACTCTCTAAGTAAGTTCTAAGCTGTTTTCAGAACTGTAATAAATATTAATTAAATCTTAAATAAAAATTTAAAAAAATATTTTAATACAAACCACTTTATTTTTACTAGTCAAAAATTAAATAACTACAGTTTATTCTTTATATTTAAACTTAACATTGATTTATATAGTATATAAAATAGCAAATGTAAAGAGTTGCATTCACTGAAATAAAAAATGTATTGCTTATTAAAATAAAATTTTAAATGTCAACATTAATTAGAGGAAATTCTATAGTATTCAATAAAGGAATTTTTAACTTATTAATGATTTGTATTAATACACATCTACTAAAGATGATGTTTTTACTTATAATGAATTGTACTTTTTCAATACACTAATTTTAAATGGAAATCAAAGCGTAAAATAAATTAAAAGTAGTAAATAATTTAAATTGGTTTAGATGGTTTAAATTATAATTTTTTTATAAATATAGAATCATGAATCATAAATGTTGTTTTCTAGAGCTGGCAGCTGAGTAGTATTCCAGTAGCAATAGCAGTGGCAGGAAGCCGGGGCAAGGGTGACATGTGTTGGGGTTCCACTTCCTGAGGCTTTGATTTTTTTGCCCAGATTGATTGTAGGGGGACCCTGCCACTTAGAAGGGTTCCAGGTGCTAGACCCACATGCTAATGAATGGCCTTTCAAATAATGGCCAGACCCCTGTTTTGTCTGCCTTTCTACTAAATTGAGCAGCCCAAAATTGTGGGTTGGTTTTATATACTTACAGATACTGGAGCACTTTGTTAGGAGCAAAAAATCTTTTCTGTGAAGAATCCTTTATAGAGTAATTCAGGTGGAAGAGTTAATGGAACTGTTTTGTATTGTTCTTTGGTACAATCTTCCACTATAGTTCTGTCAGAGCACTTCCTGTTAGTCAGCAGGTTTTTATCATAAAATAAATAAACACAACATATATATATATATATATATAAGTTTTTTTTAGATTGACATACTACATAGTACTACATATCGTACACAGGTTTAACTCTAAAAGCATTATATTTAAAGCTAGGATATGTTTAAATCTTATAACTCGTTAAAAGCAAATAGGAGTATGAATTTTGAATTTAAAAAATGTTTGTTTTTTAATAACTTATAAAGTTATATGGAATATGAGAAATCACTGCTTTTCAAATGTAACGCATGGTTCAAAGTGTTCATCCGTACTCGTATGCAATTTATTTGGAAAAAACATTAGAAACTTGTTTCAGAATTGTTAAAAACACCATTGTAACCATTCAGTTTTTTATTAGGCCAAGTTAGATCCACTGAAACAGAATTATTTTGTAAATAACGCACCTTCTAATTTGACATGCTAATTTATTTGAATATTTAACTACTTTTTATTAAAGCAATTTTATAAAGTTGTTTAGTATAATTATGTTAGAAAGCTTTAAATTTTCATTAGCTTTGGAGAAAATTGAGAGTATTCTTTGTCTCTACAGTTTCTGGTAGTTATTTTGAAATATTTTATTATTTTCTGTAAATATTGTTACATTTTCTATTTAGTATTTTAAAATAATATGCCACAAGTACATGTTTTTTATGTAGAAGCTTTGAGACTTATAAGACATGTTATAATTATACTAAAGTATAATTATATAACATGTATAGATTAGATGGGGATTAAAAGGGTTGTATTTAATTCCTCCTGATTGATTTGTGGGAGGTGGAAATAAGTTTATTTAATCTTTTTCTTTAGATCTAGATTGTCCATAGTCAATTATTTAAAATATATAATGTAAAACACATCTTATATAAATTTATTGCCACATTTTTTCAACAAAAATTCTAAATAATGCCATGCGTAACGATTTTAGACAAGTTTGTTAACTAGCAAAATGCAATTGTCATGGAGAAACTTTTGAAAACTATGTTTCTTGTTTCATTTGAGGAAATTTTTTAATAGAGGTAGTACATGCTCAAAATAGTTCTTAAGAAAATTTATATTTAATTTTAAAGTGGTAAAGCTCAATTATGGGACAAAGCAACATTTATCTTTACAGACCAGTCATGTGCTTCTCTCAAAAGCATTTTGATCATTGTAATAGATATCCATAAAACCATAATTATTGAACATAACAAAAGCTTCAACTGTTAATATAATTTATAATCAAAATTTAATTTATTTTGAATATAAATCACATGGGAGTTTAGAGAAAGTAAAGTGAACTAGCATTACATCATACTATTTTATTTCTAAAGCACGTATCTATTTAGGTGTCTAATTTTCCATACAACCAGAATAAATCATTTTCAAACTTGTTAGATTTTCATTAAAAACGAGTGATTTTTTTATAGTAGTTCTGATTTTAGTTATTGGTAACTTATAATTCTTAAATTCTAATGGAAAGTTTGGTGCTTGAGTTGGAATCAGCACATCAAAAGTGCAAAGTTTGCATAAGAACCCAAAATTGAGTACACTCCGATAGTTCCAATTCTTTAATTCCATACAGTTAAATTTCACTCAATTATAACTTTGATTTGTGTTGTTTTACCGCAATTTGACAATTTCTGTTGTACTGAAATGAATGTAGGAACATTTTGAAACACACTAGTTCAACAATATTACAATTAAGAGAGTGAAAAACATTGTTCAACTTTTAAACAAGTAAAAGAATCGCTTACAAGGTTTTCAAAATTTAATATAATAGGACTATGTTTATATATCTTATATAAATTTCCAAATGTAAATTTTATGTTATATTACTATTTTGTAACTTTCATGTGTAAATACGCTTTGAATTTGTTTCTGTAAAAATATTGTAAAATGTGATCTTTTTTAGATGAATGTTATCAGTATGATTGGTTTACGGTGATGTGTTGTTGCAGGAGCAACTGCTATCCGCCCGTGCTGGAAGTGATGAGACAGCATTACTCGAGGCCACACTTCCTGCCAGCAGACGCTGAACATGCTCATGTCGACTATATCTTCATGGGTTACCAGCAGGGTGCCGTCATGCACGTGAGTTAACTTAGACTAACTTATCACCATATCACTAAACATTACAGGAACAGATTATCAGTTATGTAAAATAATGTTGGTTAAATGCTGTATCTGTTGTGGTGTTGTATCCCATAATGCACAAATGCATTAAGATCACAAAATTACAATTTTTCTATATAAAAATTTAAACAAACTTAAAAATTTAATTTTTTAAAATAAGATTTTAGTTTGAAAATTTCAACAGATTTTATCATTTAATTTTATAAGCTATAGCCTACTTTCCCCCCTTATAACAAAACAAAACTCATCCCATTATGTTTATTTTTGAAAAAGCTTTTGAGTTATTTCATGGAACACTACACAAATAAATTAAGGTCATAAAATTACAATTTTTGTATTTAAACATGTTAATATGTTTTTTTTTTTTTCATTCAAATAAATATTATAAGTTATAGCTTACTTTTCCACGTACGTAATAAAACAAAAATCATCACGTTATGTTTATTTGAAAAAGTTATAAATTATTTGGCGGAACACTACACTAACACCAAAAGAGTGCTTGGCACTGAGAGGGATGTCCTGTCAATAAATCCTTAGCACTGACAGCACCACCCCCTCAAAAGTACTTGGCACTCAAAAGGGTTAATATTAAACATGCAAAAACCAAAGTTAAATTATTTAGCTCAGTAACGTTAATAATCAATTCTAGAGAGAACTTATTAAAATAAAAATTTGATATTTATAATTTACTATTTTTATGGCTGATCGACAATCTAAAATAATGAATGGTACATTTACTTCCGCAAACCAGTTTGATACAGTTTGAGTATATATAAAATGTCATAAAAGTATGCAAGAGTAAAGTTCAGATCTATAAGACTCAGAACAGAATGGTGATATTACTTAAATAAATTAGCCCTCATTAATTGAACAATTTTTGCATATTTCAAAAATTAAGAATACTTTGTTAGCGAACACCTATATAATCCAAGAGTAATCCGTGTACCAATGTTCAAGTTCTTAGTCGTTGTGGTGTTGTTTGCTGGATGTAACGTATAACTCGTCCATGTGTGGCCTAGCCCTGGGGTAGGCGGCCGACCGTGACATTGTATGGGGTCATTGCTCCCCCCTTGCAATCAACTGTTCCCTCACAATTAACATACCCACTGTACAATATGAGTGCAGTCAGCTGTCCGTGACGAGCCCTATCTCTGTTTGTTTTAGCATTGTTAACTCCTTCGTTAGCATTAGCCAGTGCCGAGTTTAGAACACGGGAGTCTATAGAGATCAGTTAAAGGAAGAAAATTTAATTCAGTTTTACTTATATTAATGATAAATAATGCTGTCAAGTAAGGTAGTTTATTTTCTAAATTCTAGTAAAATAAGCTTTTAACAAAACAATACTACCAAATCAAAAACAAATATTTTTTCCAATATTAAGGTGTGTCTCCCGAAGGAGCAATTTCTCTTCCTGCATTGTAAGGACAGCTGGTGAAAGCATCAAGCCATCTGGCATTGTTTCTGCTGCTGCTGTTGAAAGAGCATTTGCTAGTTTCTGACAGCTATAAAAATGTCATTTGTTCGGCTGTGTTCATTTGCCGCACTAAGAATTGTTGTTAACAATGGATGTTTTGTATGTGTATGAAAAGAAAGCCAAGTATTTAATGATCTGTTACAGTCTTGTTTGGAAGATCTCCCATTTTCTTCTTCCACCTGTCTTTTCACTTTTAGTGTAGCAGCAGTAACTTTTTAAAGTGAAAGGCACACTACTTCAAAATTATATATGACTAAACGAGATCATTTAATACAACCTAGATTTTGCTGTAATATGAACTTGACTGTACCATTAGTAATTGTCCTGCTTGCTCAAATTGTTACATAACAAAATATTTCTAATGGACTACAAAATATTACAAGCAATCACAATATCGCAACGAGCATCGTTCACTATTACAGAGAAACAATGATCATTTTGGAAGTAAATGCACTTTAATGTCCATCATTTTTTCCCTTTTATTTCAATATGGTACAGTGTAAATGTTTGTTCCAGCTGGATTACATCAGTCGTCTGATGTGGCAGGCCCAACTACAGGGACACAAGACTTGGAGACTGAACCCTCCTCCGGAGTGTGAGAACGTGTGTCAGGGCTTCCAGTTCAGAGTAGAGCCTGGAGACATATGTGAGTACTCATATGTGATACAGAAATTAAACTAAAAATATCAAAAGAAATATTTTTACTAACAGACTTCTTAATAGTCACATAATAGCTCTATCTCATTTGTGTTTAATGATATATTCCTGAATTGGAAGAATTTATTACTATGCATACGCACAGTACAAGTTCCAGAACTGTATTATTTTTTGAAGTTAAAACTCATTGTTTCAGTTTATTAAAGGCTGAGAACAGTTATTTTGGTCATGTGTGCAATCAAGATTATAGCTAATGTAAACATAAGGACTCACTGTAAAACTTTATTTAAAAAGTATGGTATTCTTACAGTACCTGCACTGTATATGTTAGATTGCCTATTGTATACAAAAAGAAATTTACATGCCATGCTTACAAATAGATCTGTCATAACCATATGATCAAGACACTCAAATTCTCTTAGAATATCTCAATTGTAGTCTTAAAACCACTTTAAATTTTGTTGCTGAAACAGGCATTAAACTCTACAACTCTCTTCCTTCTCATCTTAAATCTCTTAAAATTAATTATTAATTGTTTGTTGAAATTAATTGTTTCAATGAAAGTGTAAAAAAACTATTGATTAATATCAGCTCATATAACATCAGTGATTATTTTACTATAATTGGATATACACTTGTTATTAGGCCTAGGCATTGTACATCATAGATAATTGTTTATGCTGAATTTGTGTCTTTGCCTCATATAATAAGTGTATTGTTTGTGTTTCAGTTCTTTTGGATACGAGACAGTGGTACCACGACACCTTCATCGAAGAAGGGGAATTCAGCCTCACCGTCAGCTCTGAGTATGGATAAGATCTATTCTCCACTTCCTTCCATCTCCTCCCTCCCCGTCCCCCGTCACTGCTCCCCCTTCCTTTCGCCCTAGGTTGCACTTTCTACTTAGTGCCGCAGCTTTTTTGTTATTGTTTTGTCTTTCAATTGTATTGCCTTTAGCTTAGTGTAAGACCCCCGCGTTTGTATGTATTTACAAACACAGTTTGTTGTGAGTTTGCTGGTCGGACTACAGTGTAACAACTGTAGATGTTTGTAGTTAGTTGTAAGAGCTTTTTGATAGCTGCTATATTTTTAGAATTAAATTTATTTTTATTGTAATTTTCTTAAAAAATAATATTAGTTTGAAGAATCTTAATTGAATCTAATAATGTGTATTGCAACTATTATCAATTTATTTATAAGTAATGTTAATTGATTCTAAAAGAATTTAGTGCAGTTTTAGTTAAACTTTTAATTGTTTTAAACATTAATTTACCTTGTTGGGAGTACACAATGTTCTGTATTATATCTACACTGCCGTGTTCTTCCACAAAATTATCACCACAAGTTTGTTCAAAACAATCTTTCTTCTTAAATTGTCTTCCTAGTTCTTAGTTTGTAGTGAAAATAAACATTCCCTCAAAACATTAAAATGTTTAATCTTAGTTGATTTTTCTAAATTTACACTCATGTTCATATCTTTGAGTGTATAATTATCAAGTTTTAGTAGTAATATTTCAAACTTTAAATTTTACAACTATAGTTTTAGTTTTTACAAATGTTTGTAATTTTTATTTTACAACATTTTAATATATTTTTTAAACAAAATTTATTGAATTTTTTGAAGCAAAGCTTCAATAATAATTTGTTTGCATTTCACATTTAGCTTCAGATAGTTTTTAAGTGAAAAGCACTAATTATTCCTTTTTGATTAAAAATGTTTTGTAATTGTAAAATTAACAATATTCACTATTTTAAATTTACATACATGCTAAAAATCAAAACATATTTACGTACCTTTGAAAGGATAAGAATATTTTTTTAAATAAAAAATATTACAGAGTACATAGTTTTATGTATTAGTACAAAATAAAATATTTGAGATGTTGTTGAAATGTTTGTGCCATATGTTTAGAATTTAAGGTAATTTGTAGTCGTAATATTAGAACTTTGTAGTTTCATAGTGTTTTTGTTACCATACTTGTTTAGGCTGCTGTAGCACCCATTATAGTCATACATACCAAATCATTGTATGTAATATGTCTTGCCTTTTTTTGTATTATATTTAATTTAGAGTATTTATTTGTTTGAAGATGTTGATACATTTTTCATTGTTTGAATTTTGTTTATTTATTATCAGTGCTGCTATTTACAAAATAAACTTTATTTGAGAAACTAGTGTTTTTATTTTACTTTAAACCATCCTAGTTTCCTTTATTTATATTTATTGTTTTTTTATTAACCATATAAAGAAGTAGCGTGCTTCTTAAGTACATTTAAAATCTACCTTTATGTACGAGCCAATCTCTTTTAGAATCAGACTCCTCAGTGTTTTCCCTTAATTAAAGATTTTTCTAAACTATTTTTAAATTATTAACATTGATTTAATAGACAAGTTCTTTGCACTTAATATTAATAGCGTGCAAAAGAATCCTATAGACAAATGTTTCATTTGCTTTAACAATTCCTGAGGGATTTCATCTACTCCTGATCTGTTATATTTTAATTATATTGGCATAGTTTAATAGTTTTCCAAAATATTTAGCAGTCAAAACTTAGAAAGTACACTCATAGTGTTTCAAGTAATTCCATCCTATTCTCCAATGCTGTAACACAAGATTTAGAGATGCTAGGGTTTGATAAGATGTTGAAAACAGCTGTTAAACTTTTATTTGAAGTTCTCTCAGGTCAGAACAACATCACATTTGCACTTCAGTAGTTACACCCTTACCATTGAACGTTGTGTATGAATCATTAACTTGATCATTAACTTGGTAAATGTTTTATATATATTGATTATCAATTCATATTAATATTTTGATTTATTTGGTTATATTCTTTTGACACTTCCCCCTCCCCTAAATAACATTTGATATTTTGTATTGCTCATAGTGCCTAGCATTTGGGAGGTTTCTAAGCTAATTAATTAACCTGATACCAACTTAGCATGACAGACGGCCGTATACGTTGTGTCCTGAGTTGTGATCTGAATTTCATCCTGTAATAATGAAAGTTACTCGTACTTCCCATGAGTTGGCAGCATATGAACCATTGAGGACAGAATATAAATGATAGGTCAAAGCTGTCGGACATGCGTTATGGGATTTTAGATTGAGTAAATCATCTTCCACAATTCTTTTTTACTGTAGCTCCTAAACGAGTAAGTTTAAAAGAATAATGGCATGAATAATAACATTCTTAAATGTTCTTATATCCAAAATTTTATCAAAGTATAGGATATTCCACAAGAAATTTTGCTACCAAAAAAAGTTGGTTACTATATTGGAAATGGTGGCCATAATTTGAAATTCTAAAATCGTAACAAAATATAGGAGATTCCGTAAGAAATTTTGAAGCTAGTTGCCATATGGGAAATAGTGACCGTAATTTTAAATTCTAAAATCATATTTTTAATTGTCCTTAAAAAGTAGTAGAAGTCTCACATACAAACTTTCCTGTACATTTAATAGTTTTTGGGATACCAATGGTGGCACAGATAAAACAGACACATTGGTATTTCAAAAAATATTAAATGTACTAGAAAGTTTGTGTGTGTGTGTGTGTGTGTGTGTGTATATATATATATATATATATATATATATATATATATATATACAAAACACTTTTTTATATTTTGTATGTATTCAGTGCAATACCCCACACGTTAAAAAAAACCATCCAGAAATTATCCTTTTCCATGAAGTTAAAAGTATTTTAATACTTCTGTTTATAGACGTTTGAATTTAGCAAATTTTGCACTCTTTAATATTTTATTTGTAGAATGAAAACTGAAGTTATTACTAGAAATTTTACCGTATTAACTGTCCCAGCATACAATGGGAGGTTATTTCCATAAATTAGAATTATTTCCCACCTTTACACACATTCCAGCGAGAATAGCCAACTGGAAACAACAGACAATAGAATTGTTATAAATGGTGTACATTCACCTTCTCATTCCTGTTATCTTGTTTTATTGTTCAGGTAAATAACGGTTCTTCATCATTCTTGCAGTCTTTCTGCTGTATTGGAGATACACCAAGAGAGACTTGTCAAATTATTGAAAAATAAAAAACAATGGCTAATGAGTTTTATTTCGAATAAAAATTTATGTTATGTCTCATTGGTTGACCATTAGCAAAGCTCGGTGGAGCTAGACAAATTTTATTTCTGTCCGACTGCACGACATCTCAAAAACGAATTACCCTGCAGATTTCAAATTTTGCATGAAGCTTCATTTATATATTAACAACACTGAGTTCAATGATTTTGCATGTCACTCCATGGGAATTGGCTGAGCATTAGCAAATTTATGTTCCTTGATCTTATGGGGAACCATCATGGCAACGAGAAGATAACAGTGTAAGTAATAAATTTGTAAATATGCTGAGTACAATCATAAGAGAACTTGTGTAGATTATTCAGAAAAGAAATAATAGAGCAAAAGTCTGTAAGCCGGTGACGAGACGATTTCAGTGCACTATTGCATTGTGGTACCCTCCCTACCCTCACCGGAACTTTAATTATTTAAATACTGCTATGAAACAACTCAGTGAACAAAAATGTGAATGTATCCTGAGGCAACATATCCCAATAAAACTCATCTGCAGACTTTAAATTATGCATGAAACTTCAATTCTAGATAAACAATAATTAATTAGTTATATTATGGTGCATATTAAACCATGGCTGTACCTGATAGGCTGGTACAGTTTCTTTTTTATCTACCAGGGATATGTAAAAATTTATTTTATGTATGACCTCTGTCTATCTGACGTAGGACATTTCGAGAATGAAAATGAACAGAAGGGTTGAAATTGTTAATGCTACTCAGCGAAGCCTGTAACGCAACATGCATGAAAATTGTTAGTACTTATGTATGGCACCAATAAATATGTGTATTTATTATACATTATAAAATAGATAGTAACTGTTAGTGAGACTAATCAGATATGTGCTTGATTGTTATAATCCATGATTTACTCAAAATTATTATAATTTTAATTTTTAAATTAATCTTAATATTTAAAGCTAATAGCCAAAAAAAGATTTTATGACACATTTAAAACCACTTTGTCCAGATACAAAGTCCAGATTTCTCAAACAAAAAATGCCTGCTCTCTTTCATTAAACTAAAGAACTATTATATTTTTGTGAAATGTTGGCAATGAGTCAAATACTTTCTAATGACTTGCATTTCCTTATTCTATAATATATGAATGGCTTACCACATTGTATTATATAAAACCGTGCAGACATATTGAAATGAGTGACTATGCTGTAACGTAACTGTGAGTTTCAATGTTACGTTTTTCTTGTCAGGGACATCCGCTGCCTAGCACTGCAGTCTCTACGTGAAGATACTAGTGCTGTGTCTAGTGTGTCAACATCGGAATTTGGATTCCAAAAATTGATACCAAAAGGAGATGCAGCAGGTTTTCAGAAACTAGGAAATGAATTGGGAACTCGTAAAATTAGACATTTGAAGAGCATCGATGAGTTCTTTGTATGAAGGTTTTTATCTATGTTCCTATGAATTTATGTTTTTAAACTTAAACAACAATTGGGAACTCTTTTTCCGAGTATGGTCGAAGTACCAAGGGACATTTTTGTAAGAAAATTAACAACAGTAGAGAAACCAAAATCTGTACGTGCAAGTTAACAGTGATACACTTTTAGCTTTCTATGAAGTAGCCATTGTGAATTGCCAGAACACTCATCCAAAAACTTTAAGAGTTGGTTTTACCAGTAATGTAAAACGAAGTTTGCAACTTCAGAAGACCTGGACTCGTAAGTTCTAAAATATTCGGACTTTCAGTTTTTAGTTTTAAAACCTAAACCCTACAGGAAAGTCTTCTGTTGTCATAGAAAAAACTCCTTGGTACCAATAATTGATCCAAAAAAGAATAGTACAAAAAGTATGAGTGAAAAAGAGTAAAAAACCATTCTCCAGTTTAAACCAAAGCTAGTAAAGATATTTATATTGTCCTAATAAGAAAATAACTACACATACTACTAAAAACATCAATAATATGACTTCTCAATCTCCAGCAAACTTGATCAACTTGTTTTCAGTCTTTTTTAAGTGTATCCCATATTTCACGATTCTCTAATACTTTTGTAATATTTATTGTGCGTTTTTAGTAAAAGATAGTGAATAAAAGGGAAGTCACTTTCAACACCACCACCATCCAAACATTAAATGAGTAGTGTGGAAAATTAAAAACTTTGGTTATTTTCCAAAGAGCCGAAGGTCAGCTGGACATTGTCTACACGACTATACTTCAACATATCTGTTGAAATATTAGTCCTTTGACGTACGCTTTAAACATTTCAAGGAAAAGCTTACTTGACTCAATTAAAAGGGTACAGTTTCTAAATAAAAAAGACAACACATAGTGAGCAGTGTTCTTTATTTTATAAATAGATCTTTGTATATAATATATACAACAGCATCCTCGGTTAATAGTTACTATAAAAATCTTACATTTTCTTGTAATATTACCTTTTATTATTTACAAATAAATATTATCTAGTATATTCTATAACAAGTAATAATCTTATATAGTACATTTGTTTAAATTCAGTTCGACAGCACTTAACATTAAGGCATAAAAACTTGAGTTAAAATATTATTAAAACATTGAAAAAGTGTACATTATTATTAATATTATTACAGTACAGTCTCACTTATCTGATCTAGGTATGGCATCAGGCAACAGGGAGTACAAATAAAATCATAATATCAAAAGGTTTTATTTGTGAAAAGAATGTGAAAATATATAAATAGCTAACAATTATTAAAAATATAGATGTTCATTTGTAAATATTATACAACAAGACAAAGTTAATCATTAATCTTAACCAAAAAATTAATATATTCATCATGATAGATTTGTACTGAAAAGCAGCTTGTGAATAAAGTAAATTTTCAGAATGAATAGATAAGAAATGTTCAACAGAACACAGGAGAATATTCTCTGGATACTCATTTTTTTCATCTTTGTTTGAGTCTTTGAAGTGGAGGGGGTGGGGGGGGTAACGATTGCAACTGCACTCACTGCTCATGTACAGCCGGAGCTACTGTCATACGTGTGCTGTTATTGTTAACCGATAAAAAACCAGATGCGCCACTTACATTGGCCAACCATTTTATTGTTTGGCATACAAATACTTCTGTTAGACCTTCACAGAGAGCACCCCAATACACTGACAGTTCTTTTTGTTTTCATAATTAACATGATGCCTTTATAATATAACGTTTTTCACCAAATAACGTTTTTTTAAATGCTATAGCATTTATTATAACAAAAAGTAATAATTTGTGTGGATATTAAAATTACACATCTTTTTTATATAATACAAAGCATTGTAGAACCGTAATCAGTTTAGTATTTATTTTTAAAAAATGTACCCCTTTATTAGAACTTAAATTTGCCTTTAAGAAACAAAACTTTATTCTCTTAATTAATTCATGATAAATTTATAGGATTTTTATACAACATGCAGAAAGTCAACATTCCGACCTGAAACACGTTATCTTAAACATGTTCTTGATTTAAAGTTGGCCATGATTTAGAAATTAAACAATACAAAAACGCTGTTACAAAAACCTTGTTTTTACTATTTTTAAACAAACGCAATAACAGTACACTAGAAACTAAACAAGATAATATCTTGTTAGTTAATAGATAATTGGATAATATTATAACTGTTATTAAAAACAATTCAGATGACAACACAGGCACCACGAGGGCGGAAGTGATTGGAAAAGAACAATAACATTGGAACGATACTGTTATATTACTGTTTTTCTCCAAATAAATACACTTTTTTGCTGGTAAAAGGGTTTTTTCTCCTCCTGTGTTTTGCCAAAAAAGCCCTGTCCTTCAGTCGGATATAAGGGGTTCTATTGTACATTATTAATTTGTAAATACATAGATAAATATTTTTTAACCAATCTATATGAAGTTATGTAATCAAATGTTTTTACCAAACCGTCAGATAAATGTGACTGTACTGTATTATTATAATCACTCACTGAGCCACCAAACACATAATATAAAATAATCTGTACTGCACAGTATGTTATTAAAACTCTTACAACACTTGTTTTACAACCACATTCTTATATTTTGGTCAAGTATTGTCAAAATATAAAATCACATAATAGACATCAGATATAAATTACCTCATACGTATTTTAAAACTAGAAAAACAATCAACAAAATTCGAACAAATTATAAAGATAATCAAAAGATTCCTTCTACATGAACTTTCTTGTCTTAATTTTGCCAGTTTTTCATATCATGCTATTGCCTTACATAACGCCTACACTCCAAAAGACACACAAGACATTTAACATAACAGTTGAGCGTTTACCAAAAAAGCACACACTGATTATCTAAAATACATAACTAAGGCATTCTTTTCATTTCTTAGTAATGATAATTTGTCGATCAACATGTTTTAATAATAATTGTATGCAACATTCAATACTTACACATATATAATGATGATTGATGACAATAATCATTATTATTTTTTGTATCCAAACACCTTTCATTTGTGCCATAAAATTCCATGCAGATCCAGCTGTCTAATAAACTTGTTGTGCTTTTGGATGAACCAGAAAATAGTTCTGGCTCCATTGGAAGAATTAGGTAGATTCTGTAACAACTGAGTATTATTAATTTATTTTTTGGGATTTACTCAATGTCTCAAAACCTGCTGGTGTGTTCCTCTCGCTCCCCCTCCCACTCTTAAATAAAAATGTCTATCTTTTTCAGTATTTCCAGTGTCAGTAACCAGACAAAATGGTTCAGTTTATTTACAGTTTACAGTCTCCAACACCAGAGGGTTGGTAATTTAAAAACTGTATTTTGTAGGTTGGGATGAAAAGCAGTACTTTATTGTTGAAACAGAACCAATGAGTCCTCAAATCCACCGTTGAGATCAAAGTTGATAATCTCCAGCTCCAGATAGAGATGCAAAGGGATAAAGGGCTTCTGGAGAGAGTGGAGGAAAGCTTCTCCTGAGGATTCTGGTTGGGGTGGTTAGTTTAATTTTCAATTCCGGCTATTGAAATTACAATTTAATAAAATTCATATTACTGTATATTGTAATTAATATAGAATACAGTTCAACTTACTAATTGATTTGAGTCGTTTGGAGCGGGATAAAGTAACTGGCCTATTACAGTCAACTGATCTTAAAATAAAATTTAAATTGAGAATATTAAAATTGATCCTATATACGAACCGTCTGCAAAGATTGTCCACAGTATATTACTTTGACGTTAATACATAAATATTTCTTTACAATTGAACATTTCTGGAATAAATCCTTTACATTTTCTTCAAATTTTGTAGGCAACACAAGTTTTATATTTCTATATATCTCCTAAATATTTGATTTATACTATATTTGGTATACCGTGTTTTCCATGTAGTTTTGAAAATATATAAAAAGTCACTTACTCCCTAATGTTTCTCCACAAAGAAATATTCCAAACATAGAAAGTACTCATACAAACACTCGGTACTTTGTAATACTTAAATCATTTAAATAATATCATAATGGAGTATTTAAATTACATTATTTATTGTTTCTCCAACACTGTATAATGCTAGAAATAAAGACATAATCAAATCTGATGCACATAGAAACATTGTAGGAACATACACACCAATATTAAAAATTTTTAATTTTCAGTAAGTTACCTTTGGCTATTGAAAAAATATTTTAATAGTAAACAATGTTTTAAAAGGGTTTCTTAAAAAATGGCTATTTGGAGAAATCTTCTACACAATACAAGAGTTTTTGAAATTTTATACAGACGCTAAAACTTGATATTAAGCTGTTTTAAGGTTTAAATTCTTGATTTGTAAACATATCAGTCTTGTGTTTGTTAAATTTGTTTATTTTGTCTTAGATTTTGCTGCTGTGGGTTTCAGCTATTGCTTTGAGTTTATAATGTATATTTTCTCAATGTTTTAATGGGTTTAACAATTTTATCTTTTTATTTAAATTTGTCTTTTTCATATTGTTTAATCTAATGTCAACTGTTGGCCTTTTTATCATTTTTATTCATTTTTATCATTCATCCTTTAATTGACCTGGTATATGTAACTGTCATTTTCTCGCTAGTGTCGTTGTGGTACAATATTCATTATTAATTGTTTTATTTAGTTTTTAAGTACATTTAATGTGCTAATTGTGATGTAATGTGCAACTTCGAAATAAATAAACAAATACTTTTAAACATTTTGATAAAACTCTTCCACATTTCTTGGGTATATTTGTATACAAACTATATTGTTTTATAACTAAAACATAATCCCAGCTGATATTCCAAATACTCCAGCACATCAAACATTTAAAACACTTGTTTCTAGTTCAATACTTACACTGGGTCATCTTGCTAATCAGTGATCATTAAGGTTTCTTCAAGGCTAACTATTCTAAATTCCAGCTCAATTAAATTTATAATTGAACTGAATTACACAAACACAACAACAACGAGATAAGCCACTCTAATTTTAATACAGTTGCTTACTTTTTGAAAAAGAAATGAACTCTGAAACTTAAAATGTGAACAGTTTTCACAAAAGGTGAGTTAATTGCAGAAACGTTTGAAATTTATTGACTATCCTTTGTATTACGGTCCTTTTCACTCGATTCCAATACAATCATTTTCAGAAAGTATTTCACGATAGAAAAAATAACTGAAGTGCTTAAAATATCCTTGGAGTCTATTTGTGGAAAACAGCTGATCGGTTATTGGTTGCCACCAAACGGGAATAACCAGATATTGCTGATTGTCGGAAACTCCACTATGAAATTACGCAAAAACTTACGCCACTTTCATTTTGACTTCCCGGTCCAGATAGCGTTTATTACAACCTTGCAGCAGCTACTTTACATGAACCTAGCAGACTCTTTCCGTTCTCAAAGTTCAAGAGAAATCTGAAAGATCACTGTTTCAAATATGTTCTCAACCAAATGGTGAAGTTGCCATAGAGTCTCTGACAGAGGCTGTGGCAGCTAACTCAATGCTTAAGGAAACTATTTTGAAGCTTTTAACTCTATATACCGATCGGAACAATAGTTTTTACCAGACCTAGTCTTATTCGATACTTACGAACAAATTGAATTATTACTAACTGACTCTCTGTCTTTCTTGTGATACCTATTATCATAAAACAGCTTAAAATACCCTCTTTAACATTTTACAAGAAACAATTTAGACTTTGCTTTTGATGTCAACTATATTTTTACTTTACATAGTACTTAATAACTGAACAACTAAAATGAGCAATGTCCAACATATAAACAGTCTCTACAATAAAAAAACAAGTAAACTATTCAGAACTGTGGTATTATACATGACCTTATAATAACTAAAATTACAAGAATATGAATGCTAATGCTAATTATTCTAAATGCAAAACCTTTACAACACTGCATTGCAATGCATCTCTACAGTCATAAAATTGAGAAACCTAACTGACGGATAGACCTGCAAAAAGAACTAGTTATGTAAAAATTCAACAAAACAAAATCTTCTTGTGACTACCAAGAAAAATAACAAAACTGGTAACTCAGGAAAACAAACTTAAGGTTTGTTGGTGTTTTCTAAACCTAAGACTAGGTAATGGAATGTTTATCTCAACTTCGGCTGCCAGATATCGGCCATTGCTTCTATACAAAGTTCTTCTTCAGGTAACGCTTTTAACCTTTTTAGGTCCTCCAGGTAAAATGTCAGTTCTTGAGTGACCAACCTGAAAAATATGCTAGCTCTCAGAGAATGTCTTAAAATCATTACACATTTTCATACATACTATTCACCATACATGTGTTCTGAGCCACAGTTCGTTTCAACCAATCAATGGATTCTGTTGATTGCCACTTTTAGGGTTTAAGTTTCAGTAAGCCTATTTATTACTTTGTAATGAGTAATAGTAAAATGGCATTATTTTGTCACTGGACAGTTTAATTTTTCATTAATGTAATCTTTTAATTAAATAATATAATATTTATACGATCTCTCCTAAGCCTACAATGTAATAAACAATATTTCTATTTGATCTTGAATGCTGTTTATTATTTATTTTATACACCTATTTCTGTATTTCGAATTGAAAACAAAGACAAAAATTAATGCGTTATTTATAAACCGGTCCATTTCTGCCAAACAACTACAGAACTTCTCGCACTGTATCCAAAATATATTTTGGCCTTTTGCACAAATTTTTATTTATAACTTTTAAAACTCAACGAGTCATACTCATAGTCAAACCACTTTATTCATTAATATGTACAAGGTACAAAGAATCACGTCACTGCAATAAAACTAAATACTAATATTAATATTAAAATATAAATAAAAAATGGTAACATTAGTTCATTTAAATGATAAAACTTACATCTTAACAATTTATCTTCAATTTTTCTTTAAATGAATTAATTGGTTTTTGTATTGAAATATTCCTCAAACGAATATAGTGACAAATTAGATTAAATAATCCTTTACTTGTTTTTTTAAATTTTAACAGATCTGTTTCCATTATAAATTTTGTTGACAAATTATGTAAATATCTCACACCTCTGTAATATGTTTTCTTTTTGTAAAATTTGACATTGTGTTGATCGATATGTCTATTAAAACGGGTATTATATGTTACAGTATGTTCATTATTTTTTAGTATAGGATCAAAAAATTGTTTTACATAAATTATTCATTCAAATATGTGTAAACCATATACTGTCAGAATTCAAAGTTCAGAAAAAATGTGTTTAACAGAATCTGTATATCTCAGATGTTTCATGACTCTCAAAAGATTTTTTTTGTAGTACCAACAGCCTACCTAAATTGCTCATCGTTGTTGCTCCTTAAATGCTTATTCTGTAAGCTAAATGTGAATGGATCAATGAGAAATACATTATTTTCAGTGTATTTAAATTACCAATTTTTGCCATTTGTCGCAATGCAATAGACCAGTAGACATCTTATTAGCAACATGATTTACATGTTTTTCCCGAGCTAAATTTTGATCTATTATAAGTCCCAAAAACTTTATGTGGTAAAATAGAGGACTTGAACAAAAATAGAGTAAAATAAACAAAGAGAAGCACTGACCCATGCTGGGGTCCCCCGTTGTTGACAATACCAAGTCGGTTCAGCTGGTCTCTCAGAAGGTCCTTGAAGGCACAGTTGATGGCTCGGAACAGCTCCTGGGTCTGGACTTCCGGCAGGATCCCGGATACTGCCTCGTTCAGCTTCATCAGTCTCCTGACAAGCACATTCAATTTGTAAAGCTTGACATGGACGGAGGGAGATCATATAGTTTATTTGTTGGTTTTTATTCCCAGAAAAAGATAACAGTCAGAATTCATTAAGTGGTTTTTTACACAATTAATTGAGAGTTGAGGATTGTACTGGACATTACAATATTATCAACTCTGGTCACTGAAATATTATGTCACAATACATTATCATTATCAATATTTTTCAAAATACCACAGAAATTTGTGGTGAATACGTGCTGACAATCTGAAGAAATGACAAAATTAAACTCCTTAGTTTAAAATAAATCCAAACTCTGTTTTAAGCTATCAAAAGTCAAAATCAGAAACATAAATTCAAAATGTTTCCAAGTACCCAATTTTGTTTAGGTAGAACACTAATTTTCATTTGATAGATTTCATGTAAAGTTTTTTAACAGCCTACTTTTGTTCAAGTGATTTTTGAGTGTAAGGTATAGATAAAATTATATTCATACTAACAAGTTTTGTATTTTAAAAAGATATGGGAAAAAATATTGTGCAAGCTGAAGATTACACCTGAACCGGTGATTAAACCTAGATCTAATCACTTCACTATCTGACAGATGTTCATTTATCTTTTATGCTTTACTCATAGTTAAATTCATCACTATATAAATCACTATTTAACCCTTCCCACGCCATAGGTGGATATAATAGAATGGTAGACTTTGACCAAAACGCCAAACCCAATTATATCCAACATTACACATTGTCTTTTGGAGTTTTTTAATTCATAAAAGGCCTTTGAACCCTGAGCAGGGGGAGGGGGATCACCCTTTGTCTAGCTCAGTCTACCTGCTCCTCTCTTCTGTACATCCTACAGAGCCATAACCAAATATATCCACTGTCTGCCCAGATGATAATATACAATGATAGACCTCCGCTTTTGTTATCTACTGAAATTTAAATAACAAAATGCTCTAATAATTAGTAGTTTATATAATTTTTCAGTTTTATTATATTGTACCATGAATTAACACCAAAAAAGACCAAATTAACAGTATGGTAAATAGTTATATTTAGATTTTTATCAATAAATATGCTAATTTGAACTAAAATACCCTGTGTTATATTTTATTGTGTTTACCTCTTACAGCGTGTTATAATAAAAAATTACCTTTCAACTTAAAGAAAAGTATATTTTAAAGATTTCTTGGCTTTATAGGGAAATAAATGGATTTATAAAGCGGCATGCAAAAGGTTAGATGCATAATAACTTTAGAATCCAAAAGAATGAAAAACAGCCGATATAGATTTTCTGTGATTGAAGCGATGTTCAGATGTGAAACAAAGTAATAAAAAATAAATAACGTGACAATTAATTGTTATCTAGCAGGCATTTTCTGGTAAGTATACTGTGCAACCACAACCAAATCGGAATCAGACATACAACTTGCAAGGATCAATGATTGTATTTATAATGCATGCACTGGCACGTACTTGCAGATGTTCTGGAAGGGTCTGGAGGGCACAGGTGGGCGAGCCTCCCAGTGGTGCAGCTCGTTGGCTACCAGCGGCTCCATGATGGAGAGCAGCTTGGCCTGCACGTCCTTCACGTGGGTCTTGATCCGGACTGTCACTGCCTCCAACTGGGTCATCTTGGCACTCTCAGGTAGCAGGGCTGCCACACACACTCACAGTGTTACCACTATAACAGCACTTCTGAGGTAATAACTTAACTGTTTCAAAAGTCATTGACATTGAGGAAATGTTACGGTTCTGTGATATAAAGTTCAAATTTATAATAGAACCAACCATAATTCGGAGTTTGGATCAACAAGTTGGATCACACAAATATTAATGTATACTATCTTTAAGTTGTCCTCAATGTGTTGTTACATTGTATACTGAGTTGTGTACATCGTGTTTATGTTTTTAATTAAATTAAAATATTATGTCCTCTAGGCTTCTAATAATTAAAAATAACTAAAAGGAAATTTACTTCTTTCTTAAACAAAGAAGAGAATAATTGTAAAACTAAAAGAAAAGTTCTATCGTTTTCTTCATTTAAATACAAGTCACTTGTGCTTTTGATGCAGAAAAGTGCTATGATTCAATGCAACATAGCAAAATTCCTTCACAAAGAAGCAAAATGTAATTAATTCAGATTTATTTTTATTATGTATATTAAACTTTTACACAGCATTGTAGATCATGAAAAAACAATTGGTCAATTATGATCATGTTATACTCTAAGAAAAAAAACAGAAAAAATAATCAACAATAGGCTACACATCACTATAAAACCAATTACCCAATCCAATTACTGGACCTAAGTATAATCACAGCTTTAGATTACTTGGAGAACAACAAAATGGAAAACATACTTTGATAGTAATTTTTAATCAATTGTTTTTTATCTCACTGATACTGATTTTAGTACATTTCAACATTAATAATTATTTTAATTATTATTCCCATTTGTCAAGTTTCCCTCCTTCCTAATGTCAAACTATCATATTTTCAAGTTTATTATCACCAATAAATTTATACATCTTCCATCCAGAGTACTAATCAGTTATCAACACTCCACATCACTACAGACCAACTGTGCCCATGATTTCAACGTCACACATGGGGTAAGGGTGGGGGAGGGGCAATTTGGATAGATTAGTCACAGCTAGGCTATCAACTGATATTATTTCTCTAAGAAATCATTCACTTGTAGTTTTCATATTACTAGTTGAAAGATTACAACTTAAGGGATTGGGAGGGAAATATAAAGACACAGTATAACTATTTAAACAATAATGTTGTTAGTTATGTCAATATATGTGTTATGTTAGTTTCTTGCAGGTACAATTACGCACTTTATTATGATCCTTCTCCATTGTAACTGAACACCTCTCTGGCTGTGATGGTACATGTACATCTAGCTTGGAAAAATCTGCTTTGGTAGTCTTTACTTTACTACCAGGATTTAAAAAGTATTAATATTTTTTCTGCACTAACAACCTAGTAAATCAAAACACTACAATAGTAATGAGGTACATAGGAATGTTTCAAAATGGCGCCTACTAACAAGAATCCGATAAGTGGGAGCTTGTCCGAAAAAGGTTACAAACAGTTTTGATGGACTTTTGTGTGAAAGCGTTTGTGCAAAACAGTTTCCATTTTGAGTGTGCTAGAAAATTGATTAATCATATGCCAGGGGTGAAAATTCAAATTTTAAATGTGACAGTTTTCAGTCGACAACTGGTAAATGTACCGCACAAAAAGACCCGATGAAGAAGAGATCAATGATGGCATAGGCCATGAAAATAAAGAGAAGAACATGGGCTGCATGTAAAAACTGATGTGCCCAACACAACTTCAAAAAATGCAAGCTCTACTGTGTGTGTGGTAATCATCGTGGAACACCGGTATATGAACCAGACAACATAGGAATGGAAGTGGAATGTGAAAAAATCTATTCTCCAAGGTTATGTATAAGAAACATAAATGTATACAAAAAGAATGTAGTTTTTACTCTGGTAGAAGGCCTAATTTCTTGACAGGCTGTGCATTCGTGGATAATAATAAAACTAATAGTTGTTGAAAAACATAGATACATTTTTGCTTCTAGATTTGCCGAAGATGCTGTGTAAAATTTCAAAACATGTATTTCAAGACTGTGAAATACATACAGACTGTGAAAGACTATGAAATACAGGTTCAAGACTGTGAACCTGGCAACTTTGAAGATACAAAATTAGGTATCCAGGTTATAGCTCTTTCAAAATTGGAGTTCCCCCTGTGTCTATGGAAGAAAGTTTTTGATCCTGATATCTGGCCTGCTGGGACCTACGTGAGTATAATTTAGGTACTCTCCTGCAAAGGCCTCCCTCTAGAGCCTTTTTTGGAGCCTGTCAAGAGATAAATAGTGGAACATAGGGCCTACCTCACCATCAAATCCTCACTGTTTACAGATCAACAAAACCACAACATGTGATAGGCCTAATAGTGATAGGATTAGAAAACATGAACTAGGAAACTTCGTTTAGGCATTAGTTTGGCTACCACACTGCGTTCAGAACTTATTTCTCAACAAGATCATCTGCTTCAAACATCTATTCGTTGATATATGTTGTAAAGATATACCTTCGAAGCATTGAACATTGTTTGTGACATTTCTGTAATGTTAAACAACTAGTATTCACTAGTATTTTGTTGTTTCAAAATTGTAATATTATTAGAGTTGTGTTAGTATCAAACAACAAACTTTTCCTTGTGAAATGTGCCATTAAGTGGTTTAGATATCTTCAAGAAATAAGTAAATTTATTATAAGTGTTTAATTTTATGATCGAGAACTTATAACTTTATAATTTCGAGAGGACTATAGCCGCCATATTGATTGATGCACCGGCATTACTCATTATGTATTCTAAACTTTTATTTGTCAATTCTAAACTTGTAGCTATAAATATTCCTTGATCAATGGTTTTTTTGTGATTCATTTGTTGTACAATAATTTGGTGACATTCACAGGTTCTTAGACAAAATTGTGGGATAGAAAATGTTATACCTAGACCTACACCTAGATTATAAATAATGTTTATTTTATTATTTTTTATTTATTGAACCCTATGAGTTTTATTATAATATAAATTTACTTCAAAAAGTAAAAAATAATGCTTAAAAGTTATTTTCTGACAGTATATTACGTGTTTTTTACAACTTTTATTTCTTGAAATAACACTTTCTTAGGATTTGTAAACAAACATTTTTGGATATAAAAGTATTAAAAAAATCAAAATATATATTTTTATTTTTCAGAACTTTTATTCTCTACAACATAGAAAAGGTTTCAAAAATATAATAAGCATACAGAAAATATCTACAAATGATGGAATTTGAATGTCATTTTTTTGTCAAAACACATTTTATATTTACCAAAAACAATTTACAAATTTTGGTGAAAGTGGAATTTTTTGATGTTTTGTAAAAAAAAAACCATTTTTAAGACATTTTGTATATTTTTTCAAAGTAATAAAAAATATTTCTATATTTTATAAGGCTTTACTTTTGGATTATTTTTGTTTTACTTTTCATTTTTTCACATATAATAAAAAACACCTAAATTTAAGTAAAAATGTAATCCAACTGCATGCAAATGTGCCTTGTTTCATATTGAAAAATGAAATATATAATAGTGTGTACTTTACCTCAATAATAAATATTCTACAAAGGTTTGAATGAAGGTGTGCACAACTAGCAAAATAGTGATGCTTAATGGAATAGGATCCTTATGTAATGGTGTGTAGTAGGAATTTCAACTGCCAGATGCAGGGTTAACCAGAATATCATATATTTTCAAGTAGTGAAGTGTTTTCCCAATTTATGGGAAACTTAACAAAGACCTTTTGCACACCCTTTGAGTGTTATTACAATTATCTGCTTATCCAAGAATTATTGGAAACTAGAATTATAACACTATGAAATTAATAAAATAATTTTTTGCTTTAAAACTGATGTTTCAAAAATGTTTTTTTACAAAAGTATTACACGTTCACTTATGGATTGCTATAGTCCAGTACTAATAGCAGTTTCATTCACTAATTTGTTTGCTGCACCAAAGTGTAAAATAAAATGTGATAATCACTCTTGTTACAATTCTCGTGAACAGTTGCTGGCTCACCTTGGAAGTGCAGCCTGATGTAGGGTACGAGCCAGAGCAGCAGCTGCAGAGCCCGCAACACCAGAGCTAGGTTGGCTGTGGTGATCATCTTGAGCCCAGTCTTCTCCGACACGGCCTCGGCGCCCAGCACCAGCTTGAAACTGCGGGAGTTGAAGGTGTTGAGCAGCTCGACCAGGTAGCCCAACAGATTGGCTGCGGAGAGACTCATATCCTCGGCCCTGACACAGTACTCGGCCACTATGTTCACCAATATCAGCACAGTGCTGCAGCAAACATGATAGAGTGGCTTAGTGGCTTCATGGCCGGATGTGTGAGACTCATCAAAGAGAACAAGGAGGAGGAGAGGAGGATACTCTTGGTACAGTATTGATATAAAGTGCACAGTCACAGACAGATTTGAACGTGCACTATTTTAACTCAGCTCCCCTCCCCCCTCCACGCTTAAGTCCAACAAGTGGGAAAAATAGTAATAATCGTGATTACAAAAATAATTTTATAGCACTTTAATTTGATTGAGTGTTTCTGAAAATGCTCAGTACCGAACTGAGTCATTCTACTGTAAATTGTACATAAAATTTCATTCAAATTCACTTTATAAAAATACCTCAAAAATAATAACACACAGCAACATTTGCTTTGAATTAACTTTTATTTTTAACTTGAGACCAACAAAAGAACTAAAACAATTAGTGAAATGTGTTTACCACAAAAAAGTAGTAAGAATGCTACGCCACAACACATTTACAATTTTTTTTTCCAAAACCCAAGATGGCAGCCAAAAATATCAACTACTTAAAGCAAACTATTTATAACTTGACAAAAAACATTGATTGTTTGGTACAATATTCAAAGAAATTTAGAAAATTATAGGGAAAGGACTGATTTATTATAAACTGTGTTCTAAATATATTACGATTTACATTTAGTAATTGGCTGAGTGTTAGCGAAGCTTATCCTTCGAGAGGTTGAAAAATTTCATTTCTGTCTGTCTGTCCCCACGATATCTTGGGGAAGCAAAATGATCTACAGACGTAAAATTTTGCATGAAGCTTTGTTGCATAGGCAACGGTTTGTTGATGTTTGGTTGTTAGTGAATATTTTTACATTGGTCTCATGGGTAACCATGATGGCAACGATAAAGTAACAAAATAAATCAAATTGTAAACAAACTGAGTACAATCATATGAGATTTTAACATGTGATGTTTTTATTCATAGAGCACAAAAAAAATAATTCATTGGAAAGTCAATGTTAAAGTTGATGACAAGACTTGATTTGTCGTGTCCTTCCTAGCTCGCAGAAACTTATTATTTGAGCACTGTAATGGGTTACATGGGTCTGCTATTGCATTGGGACAACTTACCCAACAACAGCGAACTTGTCCCCTTCAACAAAGAGAAAGCTGGCAGGCTTCCGATCTCTCCCGGAGTTCAATTTATCAGTCTTATCTCTTGATAATGAGAATTTACCTGCAAATATAAAAGAGTCTAAGTGTAAATATTACTAAGTGTAGTTTTACTGATTTTTCTACATTTCAATGTAAGAGCCTAATTTATGGAGAGCAATACAATACAATACAACATTCTTTACTCATGGACATAGAGTACAGAATAGGCGTCACAGTATGCTAAGCTATGCAATAACAATAACAATAATAATAACAATACAGAGATAGAAAAAGAAAAAATGATTTTTTAGTTGTTCCAGGTCATAAATTTGTCAATTGATAAAATGTCTGTTTGATGAGCCATATTTTCAGTTGAGATTTGAAGTTCTTCACTTTACTGCTTTTCTTTAGATGGTCAGGTAGGAGGTTGAAGAGTTATCGTCCCATGTAGCTTGGCTGCCTCTCGTAACTTTGTAAGGTGATGGTTGGGCAGCGTGAAGTCGTTTGCATTTCTGGTGTTATAGTTGTGTGTCTCTCCCAGTCTTGTAAGATTTTGCGAGACAGCAATAGCAGATTACTTCCAAAATGAACAAGGACACAACTGTCAGTATGTTTAGATCTTTGAAAGCTGATCGACAGGGAGTCCAAAGCATTTAGGTTTGCTAATGTTCTCACTGCTTTTTTCTGTACAACTAATACTCTTTGCTGATTTGTTATTGAGGAGTTGCCCCACACTGTCACACCATAATCGTAAATGTGACTCGAACAGCGAGAAGTATGCCGTTTTTGGCTGTGTCCCAGGTTGCAAGTAGTTTTTTAGCCTTTTTATAACATATAAACTGCTGTTAAGTCTTTTACATAGTTGATTTATGTGTGAGGTCCAGGTTAGTTTACTGTCAATAATAATCCCAAGGTATTTTGCTTCAGTTGTAAGTTCCACTTCTGGAAGACTGGGAGGTTTTTATAGTTTTCAGCCCAAAATTTATTTGCTGTGTTTTACTTGAGTTTAGCACAAGCTCATTCTGATGGCAGTGTTGTTTTGCCATACTCAGGGCAATAAAAGATGACACCTCAAGCTCCGAAGGTTGTTTTGTCGGCTACAATTAGAGCAGTATCGTCTGCGTACATCATCACCCGGCTGTAGTCTTGAAGCTCTTTCGGTAGGGTCGTTTGTGAAGAGGATAAACAGTACAGGGCCAAGTAACCGAGCCCTGTGGGACCCTTCTATTGATCGATAGTGGAGTAGATGAGACCTTGTAGATTGTATTGTTTCTTGTGTATGAGATTTCTACTATTTGTGAACGCTCCTTCAGGTAGCTGGTCATCCATTTCATAGTTTTCCCTGTCACACCCATTTTCTCCATTTTCTGTAGAAGAAGTGCGTGGTCCAAGCAATCAAAAGCTTTGCTGAAGTCTAAGAAGAAGGCACTGGTGGAATTCCCTTCTTCCAATAGCTCCAGTATATTCTCAGTGAAGCTTATGAGAGCTGAGGCTGTTGATTTGCCCCTTAGGAAACCATGTTGCTGGGTTGTAAGGGAGGTTATGAGTTGAAAGGTGGTTCATGAGACGGGAAAGTACAATTTTCTCAATTACTTTTGAGATGGTAGAGATAAGGGATATTGGTCTGTAGTTATCTATTAAAGTGGATGGGTTCTTTTTTTTAGTTTTGGATAAACTTTTGCCAGTTTTAGCGCTTTTGGAAAACAGCCTTGCAGAAATGATTGATTTATAACAGAAACAAGGGGAGGTGCTAGTTCTTCCTTGCAGTGTTTGAGAAGAACTGAAGAGATTTCATCTACTCCTGATGATGGTTTTGATTGTATGGAAGAAATGGTGTTTGTGACTTCCAGTGTTGTTGTTGGGAGGAGGATGAGATCATGTAACACCATTATGGGTTACAGGTTCTGCGTTATTCAGTTTTGTAGATTGTCCTGCCTCTTTGAGTGTTTTTTTCAGCGATTGAGACAAAAATATTCGTTAATATACTGTGCTACGAGGAAGGGATCTTGTATTACTTGATTGTTTACTTCAAGTGTGATCTGATTTGTTTGGTATGAGGGTTTACATCTTTCATAATCGATCACTCTCCAGAGTGCTTTCTGTTTATTGGCAGCCTTGTTGATATAATCAGCTGTGGCCTCTCTCTTTGTCTGTTTTTAGTTTCAGATCATAATTTTTCTTTTGGCAGCAGTTCGTGCTTTAGCTTCTTCGGTACCTTGAAAGTATCTCATCCTGTAGTGCTTTGAGGTAGTCTTTTTTAAGGTTTAACATTTCTTCACTTGATATTGCAGTGAGTTTCTTTTTTGGTTTTGTTCTAGTCATCTTTTGGGGACATGCAGCGTTCAGGGCAAGTCTTAGTGTGATGTTTAAGAAATTATAGGCTTCATCTACATTGTTTGATTTGAAAACATCATCCCAGGATTCTTTTGCTAATATGTTCTTAAGATGGTTTAGATTTTCTTGAGTGTAATTTCTGAGTAGTTGAAATTGGTGATGGGGTGGTATTGGTCTGAAAGTTAACTGTACAGAGCTGTGCTTTATGATCCGATAGTCCTGTAGTAATCACATCTGTCATAATTTCTTCATCATTTAAGTTAGAACATATCATATCAATGGATGTTTGCAGTGTCAAGAGTAACTCCTGTCGCCGGAAGCTGAAGTCTTCTGATGTTGTGGCTTTACTAGCATACACTCCCAGTTTAATGTTGTCTTGTTTTCCTGACAGTTTGTCCACATTTATATCGCCCATTATAATTGTGGGACATTTTCCATGTAGGGATTTTCTCCAGAGTTTCTGATATAAATGTCCAGGGCTTCTTCAAGGTTGCTGTTAGGTGGTCTGTAGACGCCTAGTAAGTACACACACGGTTTTTTTCTTCAATTCAATTTTTACCGAGTGGAGTTCACACACCAGTTCTCTGGATAGGTTGCAGTGCTCTTCGATGTTGTTTACATTACTTAGGTCTTCCTTTGAATAAATAGCTACACCTCCATTCTTAGAGTTTTCCCTCGAAAAGCCTCCGACTAGATTGTATCCTGCTAGTCTGGTGTTTTTTAGCTGGTTATCTTTTAATCCATGTTCAGATAGAATGAGTATGTGGGGTCTTAAAATTTCAAGTGTGTGTTCCAATCTTAGTGTTTTATTCCTTACAGAGTTAATATTTTGATGGAAGATGGTTAGGCTGTTTCCGGTGTTTGTGGTTTTAGACCATTTTGTTGCTTTAGGTGATTGAAGAACAGGTTGAGAAATTTGTCAAGAAGTCTTTTTGAAGGAGGTATTTAAGATTACTCTGGTTTGGTATTCTCTGTAACGTTTCTTTCGCTTTTGAGGTTGCCCTAAAAAATTATAGAGTCCCGAACGATGGATTCTTTGATCGCTCCTCCTTTGCTTGAGGTGTTTGTGACCTTAAAAGTTTTATATCGTTGATCTCATCACTTGATACTGTAATGATACGGTCAGGGTCTTCTGTGGGCTGAGTGTTAGATTTATGTTACTGCTGATTTCTTCTTAATATAGTGAGGGATGGGTATATATCTGTTCCATCATCATATTTGTGAATCTCAGGGAAGACAGTGATGCTATGAGGGTAGGAAGTCAAGGTCTCTAATGTTTCCCGTCCGGGTGAGATGTTCCTATAGTCATCTTGATTTATTTGTGGCTGGTAGTCAAGGGTATCGTGAGGAGTGGCTAACTGTTTAACTTGGTTGACAGTAAGTCATTTAATGCTGATGAGGCAGATTGCTTTTCTGGATGAACTGTAGATAGAGAGTGTTTTGAGAGAACTTCATCGGTATACTCACCAGTCATTCTCACCCACTTGCCGAGTGTACAAATGATTCCTGTATGCCTGGAAATCGCAACAGTGCAGTGTGGTAGGGACTCGTAGATATCCTCTGATGTTCTTGATGTTCGAAACTACCACCACGTGCGGTGCTTGTTTTCCCTGGAATTCGTGTATTGTTGACACATTAAAACCCAGTCCATGCAGCTCCCTTTTTTCAGAGATTGTTTTGAAAACGAGAAATTTATATTTATCTTTGTTTGCTTGCAAGTCAATCAGACTAGTCAAGTTTAAAATTTTTGTTTCTTTTTTGACAGCACTGCTCAGTGATCATTCCATGTTCGTTGTATGAGGATAAAAGAGTTGCTACACTGAGTGTGCCGCGGTATGATGTGCTCAGGATTTGAGTAACTTTGGCCATATCAAGGATATTGTGGTGGGTCACATCGTGAGTGGTCCTATTTATGTATGGGATTTGTTGCTTGTCTCCAACTAATAGTGCATTAGATATTCCAGCGAGTGCACAAGTAAAAAAGATCTCACCGGCGTGCAACATCAGAGCCTCATCCATAATGAGCCGTTTGTAATGCCCTCCTCCTTTTTAGATGATCAGTTGAATTTATAAGAAATGAATGAACTGTCCGACATGAGTCTTTTGGTACTGATGGGGTCGTATTTAGGATATTCTCTTTTCAGTCTTAGTCGGAAATCAGACGCTCCTTCAAAAAGCAACAAATCTACAGTTACTTGGTGAGGAGAGTAACTTCTCCCGCACAATCTTTCTTGTTTTGTTTTCCCTTTCAGGCCAGTCTCACCACACATTTATTTTCCTCGCGGCAGAAGAACTCCTGATGATGATTTTGAAGGGAGGTTGGTGCCTACTCCTCCAGCCTTATAGTTCTCCTTCTTAACGCCCATGGTACAGTCCTGTTTATAATAACCCACATGTTATATAACAGTTGCGAGAACTGTACACAACTGGTCAGCACAGTTTTGTAAAAAATGGTAAGAAAACTGTTGCTGCATTCATAATTGTTATCTCAAGCAGGAATATAAATACTAGAATCCAAATGGAGATACTTTCCGAACATGGTATCCATAATTAAAGTTTTATTCCTTTTTTCACATCCATTTCACAACAAAGTTCCTCATAATCTTATATAACATACCATACAAAATGTTGTTGATACCTTGATTGTGTGTTTCTTTCAAATAATCCCTGACCTATTCTCAACTTGGCTAGTTATTTTTTGTAAAACCATCCAGCAACAATTAGAATAGCTAAGCAATGTAATAGGCAGTTTCGTGCTTTATTATTCTAAAATACACAATCAATTTACACATATATGTTAAAAATTCAATCAATCTGTCACCTCTAGAACTTAATGTTCAGGTTAAGCACAGCTTGGAAATTCTTTCAAAAATGAATCTATCATGATCCAGTACATGTTTGTCCTATCACATAATGTGTTGTCATAATGTCGTTTGTTTATCACTCACTGGTTCAGTAATATTGCTGAAACTACAAAAAACCTCAGCCTACTTCCAGGACCAGAGAAGTAGATCAGCAACAGTTTGGTGGTTCTTTAAATTTAAACTTCTATATGAACAAGGTAGGTTAGTTAAACGAGACTGAAATATCCCTATTCCTGTCTTCGGTAATCACTGCCAAAAATCAGTAACAACTTGACTATCTCTTTAAAGTGCAATCTCTGCATGAACCATGAATTTTGTACTAGCTCATCCCAACTTACCAGTCTCTGATATCTGGTCCAGCAGTTGCTGAAACTCCACCGGAACTTCTGCCTGTCTCCAGGATTCACTGTCCAAAATTAGAGACAGCTTAGTCATCCTCTCAAAGTGGAACCTTTGCATGAACCGGTTCGCCTGCGCAAATAACAGAGCTTTAAATATGATAGCAACCTCTCAACCCTCCGACTGATAATAAGAAACTCCCACAATTATACACTGGTTTTTGTATTTGCACAGCATATTTTTCAGACATATCTAAAAAAATTTGTGCTTAATGTAAGTAATAAGAGTTATATATAAATGTTATTTTTATAAATCACAAACAAATTTAAAATAATAAAAATATGCACTTACTACAGTATTTTTTTTTTTTATTTGTACATAAATTCAAAATAGTGTATAGTACATTTTTTGTTTTCTAAGTTTCACTCCAAGTAACTTTCACATGACTTGAGATAGCAAAATAATTTTAAATGTACAAAATATACACAGTTTTGTAGTGAACAAAAGGTTCATAACATATACATAAAGTTATTTACAACGCAAAAAAGTTTATTGATAAAAATGTACAGTACATACTACTTTTTTCGGCAGTACGCATCCTTACTGGTGTTTGATCAATTCTTTGGGCAAGAGAAATATCAGATAATGGTGAATTTTTGTCGCTGTCACTATCAATTTTCACAACCCAACTCATATTTCACCGGTTTATAATCATCCAGACTACCTGACAACAAATCTGACAAAGAAATATCATCATGCACTTTATTTGCCGATATGTCACTTTCAACATCAGAACTAATATTTTCACTATCCAATAGTTATTATATATCATTTGAACAACGAGGATCGCCCATTTCATAACATAAAAATAAATTATAAACAACTAGCCTACATAACAACCTACCAACAGTAGCAGCAAAGAATGTAAAGGCCGTGCAAGCGCGTCACCTGCTGAATATCCGTCAGCTGTATGCTGTGGAGCATTTGGATCGATATCAGCTGATGACGAGTAATATTACGAATGTAAACTATATAAAATGAATTGATATTTATGAGTAGAGGATTCAACTAGTACAAGTTATGTCTTTATAACTTAAATGGTTTTAGCGTAATGATAGCGGAAAGTTGACCGACGGCTGTGCCGCCTTTATTAGTTCACAAGTGGTATTGATGAACATCTGTGCCGTTGGTCACCAGTTGGAGGATTAAAAGCTCCTTGCGATTAAAGTGTCTTCATACAGATACTGAGATTTAATTGGTGGCAGACCTGAGAGCGGAAGGCAGACCGCAGGTACGACGCAGGAGCCTCAGGACAGACGGCCTCACACTCCCGACTGAGCAGCTCCACGTGTTGGTACAGCTCACTCAGCTGTGTCAGTGTCGCCTTCTCAGCCAGCCAGTGCGAGTCTCTGTCTCTCTCCTTGCTGCTGCCAACAAGCCATTGTTATTAATGGATTCAAACCACAAAGGTTAGATTCCTCTTAGTGTACATCTTGTGTCAGTATAACTATAATCTTTGTTTCAAAAATCTCCAACAGTTCAATGTTACTGTGAGGTAAAAATAACTGAACTTGAAGAATTCAAGGTAATCAAATCAAACCAACATCCACTAATCTGCCAATGTGTAAAAACTACATGTATTCTTGTAGCATGGTTCAGAAGTGTGTTTATACAGCACGTTTTATGAAATGGATAAAAGGTGTGGTACTAACTCTGTGATGGTGGGACACTTCTCGTCAGGCCAGATGATACTCTTGCTGGAGAGCAGCTGGGCGCAGCGTTCCTGCGTGTACTGACAAGTAGACGTTAGCAGCTGCTTGAGCTTGTGACTCACCTTAGCGTGGTCTTCTGCGCTCAGAAAATAATCCCTGCAAAATTGTAAATCTTGTAATATGTCAGTGGCTAAGACAGATAGAATGATAAAAGAAGTTTCAAACCACCCATCTCAAATGTCTAGTGGTCAAACGACTAAACACAGAGGTTTAGTTTAAACAGATTACCCACTACATCAACCCTAAAAATTTGTTTTAAAATAATTTCAACTCTGTAAAAAACAAGGTGTTCCAAAAAAAATTCTCCCATTTTCACATCTCAAAACTTTCAAACATTAACATATATCATGTTGTACATTATTTTAAAGGTCTTTGCATTCTAAATGTTGTGGTACAGACAAAATTAATTATCTTTTCTTTTTAAAATGGCAGTCTGAAGTGTACAGAATACAGTGTTGTTTGTTTTTACTACTACTACTCCTTGTAATATGAACCCACATCATAAATTTTGTTTTTGATACTTCATTACACAAACTTTCTAATATGATAAAACGCATGGCCTATAGAAATAAAAATATCCATTAACAAAAAATGTTTAATTGTGAGGTAGGGTTTTCCATTTTCCACTATATTGAATAAAGACCGTACAAAACTGATTAACTTTAAAGTTCTTTTCTATCTCCAACCATTACAAAACAGCGAAAAATAAACTGTATTTATGGGTACCAAGTGAAAGTTTACATCGTCTTTTAACAAATATTTAGAGGCCAGACTAAAGACAATTAGAATTTAGCTACATACCCTCAAAATGCATAATGCTGATTCCGCTTTTCCTTAGAAACTGAATACAAGGAATTACTTTGAACACTCATAATTTTCGTAAGTCCAGCATAAAAACTATTTTTGTCTCTAAAACCTTGTTGGATAAATCAGTATGTATTGAGACACCAACTCACAAAAGTTATGCTACAAATGATTGATCAGACCTGATAATCAATAGTTTCCAGTATTTAAAATTGAACAAAACTGGAAAAAGGAATGAAAACTGTGTTACTCACGTTACAGGCAAGTTAGAGGCAGAAGACTCCTCAGTTGCAGTGTTTGTTGTGACAGTTCCTGTGCTGGCATCAGTGGCATGTTGCATTATGTCAGCAGCTTTCTGTTCAAAGTAAACCATTTTTGGTGTTTAAATACAAAGTCCATTTTACTCTTATATTGAACTGAAATTTAAATGTTAAATTTTATTAAGTTCTAAATTCAGAATTGAGCTAATATAATATAACTATTCAGTAACAAAACCTTGCAAAGATTTAAACAAAAGTAGTCACTTTTTTTAAATATTAAGTTTATAAGTATATAAGTCCATTATATTTTTGTGTCTATTCAGAAACAGTTCGACACTTTTTTTATAATTTATATTAAATTTTAATGTGGTTTAACTCATCAATAATAATATACCACTTATTTGCTATAGCAATGTACACTATTGAAATAGACAATAGACTTTATTTTCATATTCATCAAGAACAGAGACAGCGTCAAATCTTAAAAAAGTATAAGTTAAAACATTTTTGTTAACTTTTATTAGTAGGTATTGATGGTCATAAATTCTTCTAGGCTGTATACAGTCTTTTCACTAGCCACTTGAACATTTTCCTCTTCAAAAACTTGTGGGCCAAGGTTCTTAAGTTTCTCCTGGTAGCATGTTGTACAACCTGGCACCTGCATAGGTTGGCTTCTTGGCGAATAGAGCTGATCTGTGGGCTAGCAGATTGAAGTCATTGCCATGTCTTGTTTGGCGTTCATGGATATCACGGTTCCTCAAGCAGTTTTGTCTGATAGCCAGTAATATTACCTCCGTAATGTAAATAGACACCACTGTGAGTATGCCCAAGTTCTTAAAAGCATCTCTACAGCTTTCTTGAGGATTTAAATCAGCCATGATTCGCACTGCACGCTTCTGCATAACTAGGACTCGCTGAAGGTTGGTGATAGAAGAGCCCCCCCAAAGCACTATTCCATAGCGAACATGTGTCTCGAAAAGCGCAAAGTAAGCGATTCTAGTAGCTTCTGGTGTGCTAATGTGTTTAACTCTCTTTTAAAAACAAAAAGAGCTGTGCTGAGTTTTGAACACATTATGTCTACATGTTGATTCCATGAGAGACGATTGTCAATTGTGACACCCAAATGCTTTGCAGAGAGCACTTGTTCTAGGTCCCAGTGGCAAAGATACATAATCTTTATGTCTTCCCCATATGATGCATTTGGATGCATTGAAAATCAGATTGTTGTTCAGGCAGTAGTGCTTAGCTCTAGTTATTGATGTGTAGGTGTCAATTTCCAGTGCCTGCACCGACTTGTTGTTTGTGACGAGGGACAGTGTCATCCGCGTAAGACACTGGATAGCAACCCTCCCCAAGTGCTCCTGAAGGTCTCCAATGAAAAGCACAAAACAGTACAGGCCCCAAGGACAGATCCTTGAGGAACACCTCTTTTAATTTCCATCGGTTCGGATGTTTCAACTCTGATATTTCCCTCAAGAACCTGTTTGATCTCCACTATGTTCCTTCTACCCTGCAAGTAACTTTCAAAACCACTTTTGTGCTGTACCCTTGATGCCTAAAGAGCTAAGTTTTGTCAATAATAATCTGTGGTTAAGGCAATCGAAAGCTTTGCTTAGACCTAGAAAAACACTACAAACATTTTTTTCCCTCCTCAAGGTTGTCAATGAGGTGCTCAACCAAATCAATGAGGGCACTGGTGGTTGATCTTCCCGATATGAAGCCATGTTGTCTCTCCCATGCAGAAAACGATTAAATGTATAAACAAATAATACAAAAACTTGTCAGACTAGACACTTCAAAATAATACTAATACTAAGTACAGGGCCATCGATAAAGATATGTTGGATTGGATATATATATATCCAAAACCAAACACAACTAACTGTAACCAAGAAACCTGCCTGCCTGCTGTAACTGTAAGAAAGTAGTAACGCAAATGTTACAATTCTTTCTTTTATACTCTTATGTTTGAGTTTATTCAGAAACAAGTGCTCATCTACTTGATTTTCAGCCAATTCACAGAATTAATACACAACAGTTACCACGTTAGTTTGTTTTAACGAATAATAATAAAGCATGTGTGTTTTGGTTAGCAGAGTACCAGGGGCATACGTAGAAATTATTTTGGAGAGAGCTGACATGAAGGTGGTTTTAAAACATATCTACAAAATATGGGGCTCAAGAATCTTCTACAACATAACTGTAAAGCTTTACGAACCTCATGAATGTGTCCTAGCTAAAATAAACAACATACTAGAGGATTTTGTATGTCTATTTTTTCAAATTTTCAGGGGGCTTAGGGGCCTTATATAGGGGCCCATGCAGAATAAATACCATGATTACTGTTGTAAGTATGTTTTACTACAAGGACTCATAGCATAGAACAGTGGTTCGAGCAGTTAAAAAGAACAGGTAATGTGAATGTGGATCAATAATCAGCCAGAAACAAGTTATATTTAAAGATTCAATAATATTCAAATTTATTGTGTCACGAATAAACAATTGCATTACTAAACTAAATAGATTTGGGGGTTTTGGAATATTGTACAATATAGCTAGAAAAGAGTTAAACATAATTATATGATCACTACAGCTGCTTGTTATAACAGGCTATTTTAAGCCTTCGCATGCCACTAATAAATTTCATTAACTTTCTTATAATGCCAATACAAGTAAAAAATGTTGTTTCTTTATGTTCAAAGCTAATTTTTACTATAATTAAAATATAAAAGGGTAAAAGAAAAAAGTAAAAAAAAACTGGGCATTTGACTTAAAATTAGCGTATTTATTGATAAAAATAAAAAGAACTATTTATAAAAACTCCAAGAGACATAAATCTATCGGACATCATATCGGATATAATTGTATTTGGCGTTTTGGTTAAAGTATGCCATTCTAATATATCCGTCTACGGCATGAGAAAGGTTAACACTCCCATTGTAGCACTTAGCAGTGAAAGTTTTAAAGTTTTGTAGCCAATAAATTTAAACCTGCTTTCTTTTCTAATGATCAGAGAGCTCACCTTGACTCTTCGTACTAGTCTGCGCAACGTTGGTGGCAGCATTCTT
Source organism: Homalodisca vitripennis (assembly GCF_021130785.1). Lineage (NCBI taxonomy): Eukaryota > Metazoa > Arthropoda > Insecta > Hemiptera > Cicadellidae > Homalodisca > Homalodisca vitripennis. Next base: position 8,672,593 of record NC_060209.1, read on the forward strand.
CAGCAAGCTGGGTCCACTCCTCTGTGGCCAAACGCCTTCAACTGATCCTCCAGACTGGAGTCGCCACTGATCCGGTGGGCTGTGTCACTGGTCGCCACCACTTCTATCACAGCCTGCTTGATTGCTGCCTTGATAGCCGAGATGGTTTCCTGCTGATAGGCGTCGATGAAGTCGAAACACCCTTCGCAGCATGCCCAGCACGATACACGATAACTTATCCTGCCGATTCATTGAATGAAAAACATATACATTCCTGTGGTTTATATTGTATTAGCTAATAAATTTAATCACAATAACATATGAGCTGAACGCAATTTAATTTTAGAAGCATAAAAAGGATTCAATACCCCTTGTAGGACTTGGTCCTCTGACTCCAGAAGTGGTCTGTTGAGATCTGCCGTTGCGTAGCGCTCAAACTCCCCTGTCATCAGAGTCCCGATTACCTTCACCATTTCATTCAGCTCGGAGCCTAAATGCCTGAAAATAAAGTCCACACAATGTAAATTATATACTTGGTCTATTTTGGATATTTTCTCAATACCTTAGCTATTAATAGTGTATTTCCTGCATATAAAAAATGTAGAACCTATCAGAAGTTATTATTATACAGGGTGTCCCATGAAGAGAAACAGAGAAACTGTCAGGACTTGTTCTTACGGTGAAAATAACGAAAAAAGTTCATATACACATAGGTCTAGAAACGCTTAGTTAGCGAGCTATACAGGGTGACAGATTTCGACCAGATTTCAGTGCCCACGTTTAAAAGGGAGCCCTATTAAATTATTTTTGGGCGTTACCCAGGACGTAACATTTAATGTATATTATGCAAATTGAACTGAAAAATTGGAATAAAATTGGTACCAGACCAAATTTCTAGTTGCAGTAATTTTTAAGATATCTGAAGAAATACGCAAAAATTCGGTGACCAAAAAACAAGTTTCATTTATGTTTCAAGTAGATTAACTTTGTTAAATGTGTAACAAAACACGTTAAAATTCTTTAACAAAACTTGTAAAGAATTAATTTCTTAAGATAATGATAATCAGCCTGTAATGATAATGATTTTCAGTGTTTTTAAAGTGTAATTATTTGCCAGACACACTATATAGAATATCAACATAGCTTATATTATGGACCATGAATTCCTTTTCTTGACCTCACCGAAGGTTATACGCCCAAATTACCAAATAAATGGACAAAAAAAAATGAGATGCCACATTAAAAAATTAAACATTCTAATTCAATGCCCAAAGTAATTAACCTTTGAGTGTTGCTGGCATTTTCCCAAGCCTTATGCATAAAGTGCCGGGCTTTTTTTGTGCATATTTGTAAGCTTTTGGGAAAATAGCTGTTGTAAAAATAAACTATACAAACAGATTCTCATAATTTTATTGTTTTTTTTATAATTAAATGAAGAATATGAGACATATCATTCATTACAATACAAAGTTTGCTTTATAAAAATTTTCAGTTTTTAAAAAAGTTTTTAATTTTTTTTAAATAAAAAGATGAGTTTGAACCCAATTTCAGAGTATGGTATTTTTACGATTTTATTTCTTTACAACATGATAAAAGGCCATAAAATTCTAAATAAATCCGTGTATAATATATGACTTGACAATAAAAATAAAACTTGTCATTATATGTACAAACAAATACTACCCGGTACCGACATTTTATAAATTCTACTTCATTTGTCAGAGTATAGAAATTACATAGTAATAGTGCAGTTTTACAAAACATTGAGATAAGACAAACAAATATGATTAGTAGTAATGTAGAGACAAATACTTGCTTATATTTTTTTACATGGGTGTCAGTAACTTTGTAAAAACCAAAAATAACCGTATTATATTTACACTGAAAAACTCAAGTTTTTTGCTGAGGACACAACTCAAATCTCTACATTACTTTTATAAAGAAGTACGGTAAAACTCTGTGTAAGTTACTATTTTAGTTTGTATTTACTCAAATGCTGGGTTATCGGCACATATAAACAACAAGAATGGCTGTTGCGCAACACGGTACTCGTCCACTACGTCATAACTGGAGGACAAAATCATCGCATAGGTACTTTGGTGTTATCGCAGCAACACTATTTTTAGAGAAGTGTTCCTTATCGGGGACCAAAATAAACTTCATTATACGTTCCTTCTTCCATAATGAATCGAAATGTCCTCAATGAGTTTTAAATCGCCAACAAATATGCCTAGACGAGCGAACTTTCAAGGAGGCCCTGGCCTAGACGCTCGAATCACCTGTCACTTTCGAATAATAAAAATTGTTCTTAAAGTTTTTTTTTTTCCATTGATTGTCGTAATAACTTGTAAATTTCAAAATAGTTTAAAAAGTCTGTTCTTTTAAATACTGTAATTTATTTTGTCCCTGATACGGAAAAACTCTTCCAAAAATAGTGGCTTCCCGATAAGTACCCAAACATATGTTCACATATCAAAGAGTAGAGAAACAACATAAAACTCGTATTTATCGATAGTTTGGAACCTATTGAATATATATAAGTAGATAGCAATATGGGGTTTCTAGCACACTTTTGGAGCCAACAGTAATTCAATGTAAAATCACATTAAAAAGAAAGTAACGTGAACCTAAAACACAAAAATTTTACGTTCACGTTAAAAAGGAACGTAACATGAACATAAATTTTGTTGTTTTACGTTTACGTTACGTTCTCTTTTAATGTGATTTTACATTGAACTATTGTTGGCTCCGAAAGTGCGCAAGAAACCCATATTACTATCTACTTATATATATATATATATCTATTTGGCCAAAATAACCTTGTACTATATAAAATATTATCAAATTACAAAACGTCAAAATTAGCGACGCTGCAGCACTTTAAGGGTTAAACGTACACTTTATTCCTTTTTCAATTCAAATAGAAATTACACAGAGAAACATTAAATGCTTCAAGTCATATTGGGAATTTGTTTCAAATGAGAATTCTGATTAAAAAGATGTACAGACTGACCACAGAAAATAAGAGAGATCAACTGACCTGAAACTGTGGACACCAGCTAGGTGATGGGACAACAGCTCCTGTGTTGTGTAGATCAGGTCCAGAGCTGCCACATAGTCAGGTGCTGATAGCAGCAGCTGTATCGTCGGCTGAGTCTGCAGCACAGTTGACATCAGCTTTAACTGCAATCAAACACCAAGGTAAAACACCCTGACATTTTAACAAATAGAGGACACAAATAATAACAAATTTAAAGTGATTGTTACGATAATTTTTCTAGGCTACACAGAGATGAGATTAAAAGTAGAACCATATATACCTTATTATAAACTTGTAGATAGTGTGCTCGTCTTCGTTCACATTTTATTATCGTTAAAGAATCCTTCACCAAGGACACTGTCAATACTGTTTGATCTTCTCCCTGCAGTAACAATACGATAGTTTAGTCAGAAGTAACATCAATATATTAACCCATTGGCTTATACATATTTTTACTATCAGCTCAACTGGAGTTATCCTATTAAAAATGCTAAAAAACGCTAAATTGCTAAAAACATATAACGTTTTGTTATATGTTTATAAAAAAATTTATTTTTCAAAGTTATTTGGTTATATTTTATATCTTTTTGGATTAGCATGGAAACGGGCTTTAATAATAAAATAGATAATTATATATTTGGTCATAATTTAAAAACAATAATGGTGTACAAACTAAAAAAGTTTTGGAATTTTTTAAATAAAAAAAAGTTTTTTTACTCAAATAATATAAAATAAAATACCCCATTGTTGCTTTTATTTTATTTGAAATGTATTTTCTTACCTATCAATACTAGAATATGTGTATTTATATGCATAGTTTGTCAGAATAAATATTTTTTCTAAATACTGAAAATTCCAAGAATATTGATTTTTTTCTCTTGTAGTACACTAATATTCTTATAGTAACTTATTATTCATTTTAAATTTAAATTAATTGTAGTATTGCAGTGTTTCTTATGTGTTACAACAATATTAGTCTAATTTATACTAACATTTGGTTGAAAAAGGAGTTAAAAAAAAATATTTAGATGGCGCTGTACTTGTCACGGAAACGGTTCCGTGATATAAATTTTGAGCCCAGACTAGCTGTCACGGAACCGTTCCGTGATACAAGGCCAATGGGTTAACAACACAGGTTAGATAACCACACAACATATATTTGATTAACCCCGTAACTGCTGAATGAGTGCAACCGAGCATTACCAGCACTACTCTCATGTTAAAACGTACAGCTGATTATTGTTTATTTCTTCCTCCATACGGAGTAATGACTGCTTCTCTGGTGGCTATTTTTCAGTACTATGACGACTGAAGCACTGTTTCACAAATGTCTTAGCCTGGTTTTACAACTTTGGTAATATGTCAAGGCACATGTTTACATCAAATATTAGCTCTTGTCTAACTGCAATTTATTAGCGCCATGTCATGTTTTGTTGTTGGCGTTTTTTATGATCTGTTTATTTCAGAGTGTGAGGTGGCTAATAGTGACAATAACCACAAAGTTAAAATAAGACAATTTCTTGAAAAATGCAGTTTACATTTTAACAATGTAAAAACCTGGTTATCGGAAAATGGCGGATGTTACAACAGTATAACCCATTAATTAAAATTTAGGCAATGAAAAACCGTTTTTTATTCTAAGTACAAGCAGTTGTTGAAACAGCACGCCGACATCCATGATCTAACCTTGAATCTCTACGCTGGGAGTGCCTTGCATCCCCCATTCAGCTGCGGTAAAAGCTCAGACTATACTATACGTGTTAACACGCCTACAGCTGTCAAGGGATTAATGAACTTAAAAATAGTCAAATTTTTAGAAGAACATACTTTTGATTATAGTCCCTTCAAACATAATCAAGGCAATACGTTCTTCAACATCATAGCCAACAGAATGTCAGATTTTACACACTCATAGAAGAGAGATGTCTTATTCTTAATTAAAACCCTTTTTGTTTTTTTTATTTGAAATATCAAAAGACTAAACTAATTTTTTAACCTTTTGATTCTACTTATTTCATTCAAATGTTATACTTCAAATTGTTTCAGAATTGCGTGATGATATGTTAAGATGGTTATTTTGTAGTAAATAATAAGAATTAATGTCAGACTCCATAAAAGATTAATGATCAGAATTTTATATGTAGTATATTCTGTCATGAAAATTGAACTTTTTTATTTTAATTTTTTGTAATGGTATTAAAAATATTTTTTAATTTGGCAAATGTTTAACTATATCAACAATTAGTTTTATAAGAAAAACATCAATTTTGTTTTTTTAGGTTCCAGAACTTGTTTTAATTTTATGTAATGTTTTACAAAATATTATCTACTTCTAAAAACAAACAAAACTCAAATGATAGTCATAAATAATAAATATAAACCACAATGTTAGGAATGTTTACACCACAATCACCAGTTTGTACAGGTGTCAATGACAAAAGTTATCTGGCTAACTCTCCAACAGCTAAGTGAATTAACATTCTGTTTCGACTGCAAAAAATATAATATGCAGTATATATCATTTCAAAGCGACTCATCTAAGAAAGAAACCTAAATTTGGCACTTAGGAACTGTAGAAACAGTTTCTGTATGTGTCAGGAGTGAACTGAAACCACGAGTAAGGGACCAACCACGTATGTTCGAGTGAGTCCACCAATGGGAGCGGAATAATGATTTAACAATGTCAGACTCTGTAAAAGAATAATGATCAGACTTTTACATTGTATCTCAATTAAACAGGTTATAGATTATATAACACGGATTATACATAAATTATACATAAAATAGGTGATCAGAGGTCGGACCTTAAGCAGGTTATAAGCAGGGTCCCCCAGGGCTCAGTCCTGGGTCCCTTCTTATTCACGGTCTTCATTAATGATCTTCCCAAATTTGTGCCTAATAAAAGTATACTCTACGCTGACGACACTTCCTTCATGTGCTCTAACTTGCTCTCTCTGAAATAGACGACTTTCAATTTGTTTTTACGGTTTACTATTTTATTGTTTATAAATACAGAACATTTTTACGAAATAATGCAATTAAATCAAGATATAAACATAGTTTCAGGACTGCTGGAGTGCTGAACACACCTGAGAGTGCGCACCATAGATATCGTGTGTCCCAGCTGTTCCATGAGAGTGTCGTGAGAGGTCATCGCCAGGAAGAAAGCATCAGACTTCTGCGACACTTGCTGGGCTATCTGGACTTCCACAATGTCCAGGTAATGAGTCAGCTGAAACAACACCATTGGAGCATTATATAACTTTAGAATTTAGATGCATTTTATAAATTTAGATATTAATTAACAATGAGAGTTGCTTTTCTTATTAAGAATCTGACAGATACAGTGTATTTGTAAATTTCAATTTTCTTAGAACTGTGAACATTAGTAAGTGATTAAGTAAATTCTTAGGTTTACACATCCAGTTCATAACTATAATGTAAGTGTTCTGAATTGCAGTGTCAAAATATTGTGAACACAATTGAAATCTTAAAATATTTCAACCTTACTGTGAAGAGACTACACAAATGCTATAACAACATAACTTCAATCAACAGATTACATATTTCTCAGTTTCGGGTAACATCTATTGACTCAAATTTGCTCTCCACGATTAGGCCTAAATATTTCAATATTTTGTGTAAACTGGAAAACTTAGATGAAAATATTGCGTTAACAGGTAAATACTACTGACCAAATCAGATTAATTCTCGCTTTTAAAAAAGAACATATTCCTATTTTCTGAACTTGAAGAATGTATCCAAATAGAAGGAAACAAAGCATTTAAATACAAGTAATCATGTGGTCATGATGTGGAGAAATATACATTTTCAAAGAATAAAACATTCACAGTATTTATAACTGAATTTGACCAGTTTTAAAACTGGAATAAAATGAGTCCTAAAAATGCAGTGACCGTTATGAACCAGAAATGACATAAACAGCATATTTTTATGTAATTGTACTGGGACTTACAGCTTTATTAAGAACATTGTTTTTTGCATAGAAATATCTGTAACCAAATCAGGATAGTTTTAGTGACTTACTGAAACATTACCTGAAAGTCAGTGAATACAATTGGGTGAAGATTTGGAAACCTGATGCAAACTATATCATGTGCATACATAAAATATGTATTTATAACTGTAAAGCAGTTGCACATTCTTTATAATGAAGAGTCATAGTATGAGTTTAAGAATTTTATATCCAAATTAGAGCTGCATTACATTTTTACCATTAGATGCAAAATAAGGCGAGTTTGATCGATGTAAAAACATGTATTAATTATAGGTACCACCTGTACTTAATATATATTGAAAGTTATCAACAACTTTATTTTTTGTTTCAGAGCAACATTAATAAATCATTTCACACCATAATTAGTTGATTTGTAATACAATAATTTACCTTTTCCTGTAGAATCTTGGCAGAGTCTATAGAGGTGGGACTACCGGCTGCGTGGGTCGAGGAAGGGGCAGTGGTGGAAGCCGGTAGTGTCTTGAGCTGGCCGAGGTGAGGAAACACTGTGTTGAACGTTTCTATATTGTTCAGAGCAAAGTTGTTGTCCAGAAATATCTTAGGAATTACGCTTATATCAAACTGGTTCTTTTCTGAAACAAAGCAGACCGGTTTTGTTATCATTTTACCAAGTGATCTAAACTGAACAGTGATAAAAGATTTGCGAGTATGATGAATTTATAATATACAGTAGAAAATTATTGAAAATATGAATATACAATAAAGGAACACCAATTGAACAAATATATCAAGTCTAATGGAGAGTATCTTGAAGAAGATGGGGATAATTTCGTTCGTTCTAGATAATTACCTAGAATGCAAATTTTCAGTTGCTGCATTATAAAAATTTAGATTAAGGTATATAAATTATTATTGATAAACACGTAGAACGGCTGATAGATTACCTATTGATTTGGAAGACACCCTTAGATTTGGGAACGTCTGCAGCAGCTCAGCATGAGAGTAAGGTTTGAGGGCTACGCTGTTCAGACGAGCATGCTTACGATGTCTCTGGAAAAACATAATATAGACCATTATAAACATGTTAATGTAACACATTACACCTATTTATAAACACACTAGACTTGATCATCGTAAAGTTTACTATCAAGAGTCAGATTGTTAACTCATCGGTCTAAATGTTGTTTGAAACCTATACGGCCCCTCTAAGTTACTAGGAGTTAAAATGGCCAGAATTACAACATTCTATTAAAATCATTGTAGTATTAGTTAGAAGCATTGTAACTAATTTTGGTTTTCACCTTCTTCTAAAATGTTAAATTTATTATTTACAAATTAATTTCCAATATTTTTTAAGACCTACAAATTTTTAAACTAAAAAATCAGTCACAACAGTAGAATGCTACCACACAGCTGTTCTGTGCTGCCAAGATCAACTTTTCCTCCCATGCTACACAGAAAACAAAATTAAGTACTTTAACTTCAATTTTGCATTTCACTCGTTTAGTTATCTTGAATAATTTTAAAGTAACGGCTGTTAAAAATCCTGGTATTCTTTTTCAGAAACCCTGTATAGATAGATAAAGCAGACTTTTAGAAAATAATTTTAAGGCCAAATCTGTTTTGGAATGTTTTATTAACCCATTGCGGATCACTGACGAGCTGGGCTCGTCACGCAGCAGCCGGGCCTAACGATGACGAGCTCAGGTCACAAAAGCGGTCTGCTTTTAAGTTTCCCTCCAAATAGTTCTATTAATGCCTGATAGATCGGGCGATCGTCTTTACTTGTCAACTAAGTGTTTAACAAAGGTCTACGTTTAGAGTTTTCAAAAGTTTTATAAATATCCTACAGATCGCAGTTGTATGTCGAAGTTGAAAAATCATTCATATGAGTTTACTCTCTGCTTTTTAGCGCTTCTGATTGCGTGTTTGCCTCAGTTGTTATTATAATACTTTTGAGGTTAGTTACACAACTAAATGATGCAGACGTACATGTTAGCGGGTTTAGTCTAGACAATGGCCTGGATTTTAATGGAAAAGACATTCTTTTAGATACTTCCACATTAAATTTTTAATAAATTTAATGTGGAAGTATCTAAAAAATGTCTTTTCCATTAAAACCCACCTACTTCCACCAAGGATACAAAGCAGAAAATGGCCCGGATGTTGTAATCGCTTCGCCCGACCCGCTTTATTTAGACTATGATTCAGACATCATCCCTGCCACCCCGGAATGTTGCTCTCGTTCCTACATCACGGATACCCCAGCAGGCCCATGTTCCATCTGGACGAATACGTTCACAGCTGAATTTTCTAGTAAACAATAGCGAGCGATAAGATGTGGCGCACCATTGCTGTTCGTGCGGCCGCTGACCGTATATTAATTCGTGCCCTCTGGTGCCCGCGCACCAAAACAATACGATCCGCAATGGGTTAATAACTTTACTAAAAATACATATCCCTACAGTGCATACTGTAGCCGTTTGGATACATTAGTTTCTATGGCTACTTATAAAAAAATCTGTAGCTGTTTGGCAACTATATGCATTTAAATGTGAATAATGAATACTCTTCTGTATTTTGCAGGTCTCTGACATACATTGTCCCAGCTGTTTTACTCTATGATATTTATTCCAATTGGAAGTACGCAGTGTTTATAGTCACGTGAGATTGCTTGTTTCGATAGTTAGTTTTCAGTGATAATTTGCTCTAAATAAACAATTAAAATATACAACGTTGTTATTCAGCATCCTAAATATTAGTTAAAAGTGATTTTCAATGACATTGTGTGGTTTACAAGTGGATTTGTGTGCAAAATGTGAGTGTAGACTTTTGGCTACAGTATGCAGTGAGCCTACTATAGGTATTCATGAACATAACCTCAATTTATACTGATGTCAACCAGTTACTGTAATTATTGTGAAAAGGTTATCTATGCAATTAATGTTTTAGTTTGTTATTATTAATTTTAATAAATAAAATGGCAAATAACGTTAGATTTATAGGTCCCAAAACGGACAAAGACCATATCAGTGAAGCCGATATTTTTGATTTCAACGAAAGTGAAGTTGAAAGCTTATCAGACGAGGAAGACAGTGATCCTAAGCTCAATACTAATAAAATATTTGAGGAACTGGATGAAATACAAAATATTTTAGAGGAACCCATAGATGCTGAAAACACCAGTTGCTTGGACAATTTTATTGAAGGAGCCAGTGATAGTGAACTAATTGATATCGATAAGATCTTTGAATCTGATAGTGACATAGATGATATGATGACTGCTGTTCGGCCAACAAATAACACAAACTTGACGGTGGGAATAAACAACGCACAAGAAAACGGTATGACTATTAAAAATATTATATTAGATCATAGTTACACTTCACCATCTAAACTTAGGCCTACTCCTGACATTGACCATCCAAGTGTGTCTATAATAGCTACTGAATCCTCTACGTGCTCTACAGTTGATCATACAGCAATTCCTCTTTTAGGAAAAGGTTGTAAACGGATGAGGAGTCCTTCTACAGGTTTTCCGATACAGAAAGTGGCAAAACATATGAGACAAAAAAGAAGCTCTGTTGTAAACCCAAAACCTGGCACATCTTCAAAAGGCAGTGCCAAAAGAGTTTATACTAAGAGTGTAACATATAAACCCCCCAAAAAAGTAAGTAAAACTAGATCTACAGTGGCATGGAAGAAAGAGGCACTTCCAAAAATTGAATGTACATTCAAAGGTGAATGTAAATTACCCAATGATGTCCAGGTCCTTGACTCACCTCTAGATTTCTTTTTGTATTTTTTCCCCAAAGAACTTATTGAACACATAGCATCACAAAGTTCTCTTTTTTCAACTCAAACAAATCCAAGCAACCCATTTGTAGTGACCGAGGAGCATGTTCGAAAGTACATTGGACTGTGTATTGCTTCGTCCATAATGTCTATTAGCAATGTGCGATTGTACTGGAACAGATCTATATCGATATCTTTGTTTGTAGAGACCCTACCACTAAATGTATTTGAGAAGATCAGACAGTTTCTGCATTTCAACGATAATTCTCTACTAGTACCAAGAAACGAACCTGGCCATGATCGGATGCACAAAATAAGACCTGTGATTGAAACCATATGGAAGAGATTCAATTCTATTCCAGTGGAGGAGAGAGTTGCATGTGATGAACAGATGTGCTCGTCAAAAGCCCGACATTTTCTCATTCGTTACATGCCAAAAAAACCTCATAAATATGGTTTTATTCTGTATGTACTGTCAGGTATGTCTGGATTTTCGTATAATTTTGAGGTGTACACTGGCCAGGAAGGAGAAGAGGAAAGGCTGCCTAATGAACCCGACATCGGAGCAACCGGTAATACCGTTGTGCGTCTTACCAGAATCCTCAAACCTCACCAGAATCATAAAATATATTTTGATAATTATTACACCTCAATTAGCCTTTGTGACTACTTGTTGTCCCAGGGTGTACATTGCGTTGGAACCGTACGAACAGATCGTATACCAGACTGTCCGCTTCCTGACAAAAAAACTCAAAAATCCATGGTAAGAGGCCAATCAGTGGAGTATGTGGGTGAAATGAAGAATGGGAAGATAGCAGCAGTATCCTGGAAAGACAATAAGTGTGTCAACCTCCTGTCAACATTTGCAGGGGTTGAACCAGAAACAAAAGTCAGGAGATATGATAGATCTCGAAAATTGCATGTGGAAGTGAACTGTCCTAGTATAATATCTGAATACAACAGACATATGGGTGGAGTTGACCTCCTGGATAGTCTCCTTGGGAGATATAAGATAATCCAGAGAAGCAAGAAATGGTACATTAGACTGTTTTATCACCTGCTGGATTTAACTGTTGTAAATGCATGGTTAATTTACGTCCGGGTCCACAAAGAAAGACAAGAACCACACCTAAAACTAGCTATGTTCCGGTTACAATTAGCTCAAAGTTTATGCAAATTCGGAATGACAACAACACCAACAAGAGGCCGCCCCTCACTTGCCAGCAAGAAACCTAAGAAAGCTGTGGCTTGTTCTGGTCCTCCTAAAGAAGTCAGATTGGACAACATTGGACACTGGCCAGACCATACAGAAAAAAAACAGCGTTGTAAAATGGAACAGTGCAAGGGGTTTACTGTTATAAAGTGTGTTAAGTGTACAGTTCCATTGTGCTTAAACAAAACAAATAACTGTTTTGTCAAATATCATACTCTTTGATAACTGGTCAGGCACTGAGATTGTCAGGGCCCGAACATAGACAATGGCAAATGTAAGGTTGTGACATATCATATTTTGAAAGGAAATGTTAGTAATAAGAAATAAAAATGTGTTTTAAATGTAATATGTGTTGTTTTTATATGCAACAACAAATACAATTAAAGTTGTGATGAAATATCATTCGTTGCCATATGGCTACAGCATGCATTGTGTGCATAACAAGGTATATTGTAGAGCAGCACACTGCATGTTGTTGCCAAATGGAACATAATTTTAATTTCCAAATTATTTGCACTCTATGAGTGGAGGAATTTAAAAACTATTTTCTATGATGTATAAGACCATTTTTCTAACGAAATAAATTTTTTCCAACCAATAAAAAAAAATCATGCACTGTAGGGGATTCATGGATGTTTGAAAAACTTTAAAAAAATATGTATATACTTAATTTATGAACAAACACTACAATAATTAAGAAATTTTATATTTGTGAGACCTTTCGTGTTCAATGAATACATCATCAGACCCTAACTGAAATATGTATATGTAATATGTATATAGCCTACTAAAGCATTTTCTTTGCCAACATGCAAGGTTCATTGCCTATTATTTTCCTTAGCTTTAGTTAAAATGCCAAACTAAAACAAACCAATTACTCATATAATATAATAAATTAACACTCATGTTAATAAAGTAGATTTAGAATACATTTAGAATAAAGTATTGGATTATAGCATATTAATAAATATATATGTATACAATCTATATGTTGGGTTAAGCTGTATAGAACAAATTTTTGCGGTTTCAGAATGTTGGATCAACATAGAACATGAAATGGAAATAATAATTCTGTGTTTACCTCACTGCACATCACTATTTACAATATAATACAACAATCTAATACATGACTATCAACGTACAGTTGTAGGTAAATATGTGTGTAAAACAACATAAAACCCTAACCAAAGACTTATAAAAGAAACTGACAACAGTGCAATCTATCTATTAATCTATCGATGTTGCATAAACCGTTAGATAGAAGACCTTTTATTTCATAACCGAAGATAGTGAATTGTGTCTATAAATAGGCCCATACCAGGTGAATGGAACGGTATCATATGTCTAAACCAGAGGGTTAAACAGTTTGTTTTTATTAATCAATCAATCTTTTTGTCCCATGTACACTTTACAATAGAAAACACATAAACAGTATTTTTAAACTATTAAATAAACTTGTTTCTAAACACAATAATCAAGAGTGAATAAAGGCAAAAACTAATGTTACTCTACTTACTTTAGCAGTCTTCCTCAAGTAGGCTTGGAAGTTCTCCAGAGAAATGTGTGGCAGATAATGAGGTGCTGGTATGTCTGTCACCTCCACAAAACTGTCACCCCACGTTTTGGTGAAAAAGTCTTTCTGCAACAATTTGTTCCTTTTATCTGACTGAACCCCCCACTTCATCACATGGTGTTTTTCCATGGACAGTAGCAGAAAAATACCACTGCCTCTACACCAAAATATTGCTAATGATAACATCAGTCAATAGTTTTTTTTTCTTCTTATTTATACATTGTGTAGCACATCCATCTGAATAATCACAAATCTTTTTTGGCACTGATTTGAAGAATCATCTATATCATTCTTCTAATTATTATTTATGAGTGTCTTCTTACATTTTAAAACAAAGTGCTTAAAAAATATTTTTAAAAACCAATTATTTAGTAAATAACTACATTATTGCTGCCTTAGGGGCAGCCCTCTCTTAAGTACACAAATTATAATTATGATAATAATTTTTAGTTATAATAAATATATAAGATAATACCAAAATTCAAGCTCAAATCATGTGAGGATATCTTAAACTCTGTGGCAAACGGCCATCAATGTGTCACTCCGCAATTCTGACGAAAAAAGAAAATCATCCCTCATAAAAGTACCCAAATTCAGGCTCATACTACATGAGCGATTGAAAAAATAATCTGTAACTTTGGTACTACTAATAACATATTTATGATAACCTAATCTAAACCTTCTTATATAGTGTAATAACAAGAAGTAGATAGACAGAGTAGCCTACATCTTGCTAACATCAATTGCTTTTGAGAGGCAGACTACAAGAACTGATCATCTAAATGACATGTAATTTCCATAGTAAGTCAAATAAAGTCTGTTCTTTCTAATAATGTAGATTTTTTAGGTCTCAGTAAGAGAAACTGTTCCAAAAATGGTGACTTCCGGATAGTACCACAGTATCATAATATTTAATATTTCCAAGAGTTCTCATGATTGGTTATGAAAACGTGCAAAAAACTCTATCTTGAGCATATTTGTATGACTCTAATAGGACTCTAATGGTAATTTAAACTACTCTGAATGTGACCAAAATATTCTTTAAAATTACACAGATTCCACGATTAGGCATTGAATTTTTAAAACCATTTCTTAGCGAGCACCTACGAGGTAAGGCAAAATGGCTATGGTAATGGTTGGACTATGATGTGTACAAAATTCAATGTAAATCCACTCCATAGCTTCAAAGATTTTGTTAATGGTATTTGGCTTTTATATAACCAATAATGTGACTTTTAATGTATCGGAAATTCACTTCCAAAGGATGAAATGGCAGCCACTATGAAACATTACACAGTTATTATTTAATTCAGAATGTAATAACACAAACATCTATGCAAAACTGTCATAACCTACACTTGTGAAGTATTAGATTTTAATTAAAATTCTAACCTATAGCAATGTTTTTAGCAAGAGAAGGGAAAAAAATCTCCAAAAGGTAATCAGAGAACCTATAAAAAGTTTATATTTTCTAAATTGTTTGCTAACATTAATGACAAAATATACCTGCTTCCCCTGCCGCGGGTCGTTGAGAACTGCAGGCAGGTTCTGAGCAGTGGTGTGTGAGGTCCATCTCTCTCCTCCAGTTTCACTCTTACTCTGCGACACCTTACGAGAGCCAGCCTTGTTGTTGGCTGTGGTGTGATGCTTGAACACATGGCGTTCATAGTCCAGGTCATTCACTCCCTCCACCGGTAGAGTGCAACACACATTGTTCTCTCCATAACGACAGACAAACGAGCCACCTTCTTGAGTGCAGTGCTTGCTCCTAAGATGCCTGAACAATACCATTACCAACCTATACTGAACCACTCGTGTGCAGGCTATCAATTAAGAACTGTAATGCGACGCAATCTTACAAGAGTCATGAAAAATTATAAAAGATTAATTTAAAATTAATAAAGCACCTCAAACTAGTATACCTTAATATGAGGATAATCTTACTCTATGAACAATGTAAGGGGAAGTAAATACAATTTAAATTAATTCATGCATTTGTTTAGATTTTTCATCTTTGTAGTAAGGAAAAAGATAATGGAAATGATTGAAATATATGCCAATAATAATAAAACACAAATTAAAAAACTGATTCCATTACCTCCTATCTTTTTCACGGTAACTTATACATAAATGAGTTGATATCTTAACAGTGACATGTATAATATATATAACAGTAAACATTGGGTTTGGTAAGTTATAGATAATGGTCTAAAACCACATTTAAAATATACCTGATGATGTAAACTGTCATAAGCACTAGGGTAACTGCCCTGTCTAGCAGGGTACATATGAAAAAGACAAACTCTTGAGAAAGTACTCATCAGGTGGAGTAACTTAAAATATGCAGACAGGAATTTTATATCGGTATTAACAATAAATTTTTTTTATGTAGGACTATTGATAACTTTAAGCTATTGATTGAATTAGCACCTAACTTATTTGATCAAATAATTTAAATTATCTGTATTAACTTTGAAAAAGGTTTAAACTGTAAAGATATATTTGTTATAAAAGTAAAAATAAAATAACAGCTAGATGTAACTTTTTAATAATAGATGAAATAGCTTTAAAAGGTAAAAAAATGTGTTTTACCTGACTTAAGGATGTGGAACTGATACGAAAAAGGATGCAGTATAGTAAGCGGCCACTACCGCAATCAAATCAGGGTATGAAATTATCAGTTAGAAATCTACCTGTACACTATCAATATTCTAATTACAGTTATTTAAAATAACTTATGGTAATTGTAAACTTAACAGCCTGAGTGGCAAAATATGAGTTTTGTTTTATTAAACTATTGCTATTATTCTTCTGAACAAAACAGGTAAGCTATCGGGAGCAGAAAACGCTAAAAATCATAGATAACAAGAAGCACAATACACAAATATAGGCATAACCAGAAATTTACATTTCAAATATTAAAAACAAAATCATTTATGATTTCTACCACCTAAAACTTAAATATTTGTTCAGAAGTATGGGCAGACTACGTTAATAAAATTGAAATTTTGATTGGCTACTCCGGCTGTTAACCTCACTGATAACTTAGTTATTGTCAGCTTTTTTTAGTGTATTGAATAGCAATATTGTTCCAAATTAATTCAAACAAAATAAAACCATTTGTATTGTATTTGAGTAATGGCTAAAAGAAAAATGGGAATTGACATGTATTATTCTTCTCACAAGCTGTCAGATACGTTTATCACTCATAATAGTAAAAAGTAACTGAACTATTTTGTTTGTTACATTTCATAAATACACATGTAGTCTAAGTAGATATTTTTATTCATATTTAAATTATTACTTTTTATGTATGAAAACCGCTGAACTATACTAGGCTAATAAATTTAAATAATATAATACTGTTCAACATTTTAGTTTTGGCAGTTTAGATAATCATGATATCGATGATTCAATTGTGGTGGTGGCTACTTATTATAATACAACCACTAAATAAAGAAATGGTAGCTTAAATGTGAAATTTGCAGTATACAAATCTGTTGGAAGAAGAGCAAAAATATTCATCTTCCAGAGTACAAAATGAAAGGTATTTTAATGTTAACCATAATTTTAGTAAAACGCACACTAAGTTAACCTACTTCAGGAAAACGTTGGGCATTGTTAGATAGGAGAGAGCATTTGAAAGGCTTCACAAACATTGTAATGTACTCTCTCATTGTAATCTTAGATTTACACACCAACAGTGAAATAGCAAAATAATTTCGAATATAGAGCAAGTAGGATTGTCAAAACTCAATATGTAAGCATAGAGATCAGACTTTAATAAGTGGCCTAAACTCGTTATTCTATTTTTTTATCAGAATGAATAATTTAACTAAAGATAATGAATTCAACTTAGAGTGCTTTTTAATGTAAGCAATAAACAGGAAGAAGTAACAAATTTTTGGAGAATTTGACAGTAAAATGGAGATGAATATGAGGAATTTATGGAAGATATTTCTATATATATATATATACATGTGGGTTTGGCTCCTGTTTACTATGTGGAGAATCCTTTCCTCCATTTCACAAAAAAGGTTACTCACTGCTATCCGGGCAAGCTTGAAATATTGGGCAGTTTTTCTGATATATATGTCTAGACCATATTTGGGTTTGTTCTTTTATAATTCAATTGTTAAATTTGTTATTAAGACTGTAATGCATTATCCTTGTTGATAATGTATTATAACTCTTGTTGCATATGATTACATAATATCGAGGCTTCATAGTAATCGAGGTAGGTTTTCAAGGTATGGAATCGTTTAAAAGTAACAATCGAATAACAAGTGTAAGGCAAAAACAAATGCACCTCGAACAGGATCCCAGAAAAATTACTAATTTAATAGTTAAACATTAAGGTGCTTACTCTATAAACTGTTGCAAACTAGT
Organism: Homalodisca vitripennis; assembly: GCF_021130785.1. NCBI lineage: Eukaryota > Metazoa > Arthropoda > Insecta > Hemiptera > Cicadellidae > Homalodisca > Homalodisca vitripennis. Next base: position 8,690,561 of record NC_060209.1, read on the forward strand.
GAATGACAAATTTGAACAATATGCACATGATTGCCAAACTTGTCTAATTCCAGAACGATTTTCTCTATTTGTCTCTTCCATTACAGTTTAACGAGTTGAATTTATTCAATAACAGAATCTTCCTTATGGTTGAAACAACATAATGTTCAAACTCAGTTGTTGTTCTACAACTGTAACAAATATATATTATACATTTGTTCACAAAACACTGTTAAATCAAGATTATTTACTGCATTTTGACATTAATTCACACATATATAATTCACAACATAATAATCCAAAATAAATCGTTGCCTTTGTTTAAATTATAAACTTAACTACACCAAAATAATATATTTGTAAATTTAGTTGACTCAGTTGACTCGGCTCGGCTCGGCTGACATGACATAACACTAGCTAAAAAATAAATTTGTTAAATCAGCTGATAATAAATAATATCTGCGTGGAGACTAGTAGAAATTTGTGTTTAATGTATTAAATGAACAAGTACATACATTTTTATAATACGTGTTTCAACATACAATTTACAAAATTGTTAATATAAAGTAGACTTGAAATTATAGTGAAATATAATATAAGTACAATCAGATATATAACCATTGGTGCAAAATGTAATAGCAATGTGCATATGAATGTAATAAAAATGTATTCCATAATATCAATAAAGTAATATCATATAACATTTTCAAGAATTATTCCAGTACTAACACACATTCTACATGATATTACCATTGCCTTTATCCTACTAGTTTAGTTATTTATTTCCAACGGACACACCTCCAATGCATACAATATTGACAGGTGACTCATAGGCAAATAACTATAAAGTCCAACAGTTTAACAAAATACACAACTAAAAATTGTCAGGGAAAACACAGTTAATAGTAAACAAAACCCACGTACAAAAAGTAAATAAATTAGTAACACGTATTATTAACGTAGTATAGGTGACAAAAATGAAATAACAGGAATTATTAACAATTGAACAAAACGTATTATTTATTAACAATTACATTACCGATATTAACTAAAAATGGAATTATTAACAACCAAAAACAATACAATAAACTTTATTTAGAGAATAATAAAAACAAGATAACCCATGTACAAAAATCTCACTCCAAATACAACAGGTGTACCTAAAAAGGCTTAACACTAGCTAGGGGAACAGAAAGAAAGTTCAAGTGACTATATATGCGACTGCCAAGCCGTTGTATCCGCTGCATTGTGTTGTTGGACTTCAGGAAGACGAGTTCTGCCTTCTCTCAAACAACTGCAGGGATCAATTATACGACAATGTCATATAACATTCACACGTTCCAGGATGAATGAAGAATCTAACAAATTGTTAATAAACTTAGAATAAGAAACATAGAATCTTGAACGTCTCTTCTGGCCTGCAGAGAGTTCAAATTTAGGTTGTTATCCAAGTCGAAGACTGGCACTTCATTATAGCTGTATCCCGATCTGTGCCAACAATTCTAACAAATTTTCGCTGGACTCGCTGGAGTTTTTGAATAAGGCAAACTTGATGATATGGCCGTACGGTGGAAGAGTGTTCTAAAATAGGGTAGATGTGTGCAAAATAAATGGCTCTTAATGACATTGGATAATTTATACAGCAAGAGACCCGAGACAGCATTCTCAATATTCTCAAAGCCTTGCCGCTCACACTATGCCTATGCTCAACAGGAATTTAACCCTGGTAGAGTAAAACTCCCAGGTCTTTTACTGATGATTGCCAGTTCACGTAATAACCACAAGTCACACTGGAGATATTTTCCTGTGTAATGATATAACAAAGCATTTTTTCCGAATTTAAAGCCTTACCATTCTGCCTACACCAATGCTCAACCTCACATATGTCATCCTGTAATAAAGAACAATCACTCATAGCTATAATATGGTAGTTAAGCCTAATATGATCAGCAAACAAAAGGTAATTCACTTTCAGCTTGCTGTAATGTCATTTATGAACATACTAAACAATAAAAGGGCTAAGGTAGGAGTAGAATCTAGGGGATGGACTGACCTTCAGTCGGGTGGTCCACAATAAATTGGGAAAGTACCTCCTCAGAGGTGACACAGTCTATTGCCACTGCAAAACCAATAGGGTATCCTAGTAGTGTTGGGCTCGGATGAACGCTAGTTAAACGTCCTGCAAGAGGTGGTCCAGCTGTAAACTGAACCCCACTGTCTAGGTTAGTGTTCCGATTGTGCACTCTTCGGCGGCGGTTGCCTTCGGCGCTACCCAATAGTGATGCCAGGTTGGATATGACTAGTTTCGACTCGTCCTTTCGGAATCATACCACATACATTCTTTTTGTACGGACTGGGGAGTTCCAATCTCAGGGTTTGAAGCAACCCGTTCTTAAGGAATACATAGGGAACGAGTGCGACATGAATGGATTACTTGGGAGTTGGGCGTCTCCCCAAGGGTAAGCAATCTTACCTGATTATCTGAGGCTCTGACTGGGCGGGCCTTTTACTTCCTCGGTACTCGTGGGACATTTAATGGATCCTGAAATAAAAACCCCAACAGATCTTAATCTGGAAAGGTTACAGCAGTCAGTTGCATCTGGCAGTTTGGCTTTGGGTGTCTCTGTCTGTTCAACACGCTCAAATACCGTTGACGAAGATTCAGCAGTTGGTGGTGTTGATGTAGATGTTAAGTAGACCAACTGAGGACGCGAGATGTAGCAACTGATCATGGGGATCAAGGTCATTTAGGTCAATTTGGAGCACAGCAAAGCTGTTTCAGCACAGATTATGCAGACGTTTTTGTCGGAAGAATTTCACATGGCCCTGATACAGGAACCCTGCATTTATAAGCGGCCTTGTGGCTAAGGTTAAAGTGTGGCGTATAAGGGTAAAGTATCAGTGCTTTCCATGATAGGTGTTAAAGTTTTTACTGTACATGTTAAGGGGAGTCGGTTGACTATATAGCGCACATGTTAAATTAGATAAGTTTAGGAACATGTTTCTCAATAACCAATAATCATATCAAGATAAGGTTTTTTTATTTGAATCTGCTATTACTTATCTACATTTACAGCACAGCAAATTTCCATAGCATAAATTTAAATATTAAAAATATTTTTTTTATAAAAGTAAATTTTTATCATTTTTTTAATAAATAACTTTTTTAATTATTATTAGACTACATACAACACTTTCCTGTGCTATAAACATTGCTCTAATTACGAGGAACAAATTTTTTTTAAATCATCAAAATATGTTGAGTGGTTCTAGAGAAACGTGTTCCTAAACAAAGAAAAACAAGAATTTTCAGAAAACGCTTTTAAAGATTGCATATGCATAGCCAAAATATGCTGAAGCCATTTACATAATATTATGGCTTGATAATAGCCCAGTGTATAACAGACCTAGGCGTTATATTTGCCAGCGACATGGGATTTTCTGGACATATAGACCACATCAGTAGCAAAGCAAACAAGATGCTTGGTTTCATAGCAAGATTCTCCAGAGGCATCGACAACCCTTCTGCTCTTCACTCTCTGTATTGTTCCCTTGTGAGACAGCTTGTGGAATATGCAAGTCCCGTGTGGTCGCCTTACACTGTTGGCAATAGGACGAGACTGGAGGCTCTACAAAGGCGTTTTCTTCGCTTGATTGGTGTCCGGCTGGGTTTTGCCTATCTTGATGTGCCTGTGGAGGAACTGTCCAGCATTCTGAACTTGTCACCTCTTGCCCTGCGACGTGACGTGGCTGATGTTGTCCTTCTCTGGAAGATAGTGAATGGTCGCATGAACTGTCCAGATCTCCTAGCTGAAATCGACCTCAGAGTTCCGGCAAACACAAGATCTCGAGATCTGCTGGGTCGAAGATACCACTCAACCAACTTCGACTTCAACAGTCCTTTCGCAAGGTTTTCGCCTGGGAAATCAGGTTGCGTCTGGGTGTGACCTGTTCTTCGATGGACTTCACCAGGTTCGCCGGCAGGCCTTCTCTCTTCTTTCTGTGAGGGACTAGTGATTAGACCTACAGTAGTTAGCTTTAATCTGTGTTAAGTGCATGTTCATTGTATTATATGTTGTATTTATTTAATTTCACTGTTATTTGTTAAATGTTATATATTATTTTTTAATTTATTAGCACAAGTTATTTATGTTCGCTCCATACTTGAATAATTATTGTTGTTTGTTAATCTTTATTTTTATTTTTTGTTATGTTTTGGATATTTATAACTTGTTACATCTTTGAATACTAATTATTTATTATCAAATTTTGTATGATACCTATTTTGTTACTTTATGTAGATTTTTCATCTGTTCGTATTAATTTTATTTTCCGCTGTATCTACTATCTATGCTTGTATTTGTAAATTGGCTGCTGCCGTTGGAAAATAAATAAATAAATTATATTTGGGTGTGATATTGTTGGCCGACTTGAATAAAAATTGCACCAAATTAAACAGGAGAGTAAAGATTAAAAGAAGCAAATAAAATAAATGTTTTTTGTTTTTTTTTTAGATTTTTTTGTCAACCGACTCCCCAGAGCTTGTATTGCTGTAAGCAACAAGGTGAACAGCATCCCTGTTCTGGAACTTTGTTCTAGAGACCTCTCCACCGTTAGGCTGATTGAGACTGGTACTGGTTGAATCATACTGCCACGATATGTGTCGCCCTGTATGCCAAAACTATAGCCTTTACCTCCTACATTGTTAACTCTCCTTACTGAGGATTCAGAATCATGGAAACACCATACCCTCTAACCTCCACTTCTTCTGCTCTACATATTCTTCCCTCAAGCGTAACCTGACAAATCGAAGTCTGCAACTTTACTAGTGAACACCTCCCTTTTTCTGTGATGATTTTAAGGGGCCACGAATAGTGTAACAAATGCCCGCGTCAAAACCCACGCGCGCACACGAAAAAACACACTATTCTCTTCTTACATTTGTTATTTTTGTATTTATTATAATTGTCTTCGTAGTCTTTGTTATTTATTTAAGGCTATCGCTGTTGTTACATAAAGTTTATTTTTGTTATAATTATTGTTATTTATCTTGATACTGTTAGTCTATATCTGTTTTACATTTGTTATACTTTGTAAAACGTGGCTTTGCCGTTGATAAAAATGAAAAGAAAATAACGGCAAGAGTGTACTTCGCAGTTGCATAAAAGGTTTCTTTGGCCTGGCACTTTGCATGAGAAAAAAATACGAAACAAAAATACAGTTTTGTGCTTGTTTTTGTTTGTTGTAGTATGGGTTAGTGGGGAATGTTGAGTTTTAAAAACTAAATATTGACTTTTGAGCTGAGTGCATCTTCAAGTGATAAATATTGTTCCCGTGTAATTTTGAAATGAATCTAGAACTGTTAGGTAAGTCTTTATTACTATATAAGTGACTAAAGTTTCAGATTAGCCTATTACAGACATTTCTGTATATTCCTCTTTTATATTAAACCTAGCATACCAAATTTCATAGTGTGCTTGGCGTTGATATATCAGTCAGTCAGGAAATCCCCTTATATATGCATATCTTAACACTTTGTTATCAAACTATTTTATGTCGATTTATTATTTCAGAGCTAATTGATCTTATATTCAATTATGGGTTGCAAATAGACATGCTGAATGTCATTATGGTTGAAGGAATATATTTGACATGTATTCTATATAGGCTACATTAGAAAAGTCAGCAAGGAAAACGTAGAATGGGTAGTCTTATACTTGGGTACTAAGCTAGTGTACCCTCTCCACATTTTTTGGGTAGGGTACGATAAGCGGACCCGTTTTTTATATCGAAGAATGTAGTCTTCGATATCTAATATTCGCATCTCAAATCCTATATTATCAATCGGTATAAAAGTGTCTATAGTCCTCAATAACAATCATACGTTTTAAATTAAAATATGAATTTAATATTTACAGTGATCAAAAAAGTTATTATAACAAAAATTAGGAAATCTGAAGACTACCATATTTGCTCCTCTCACAGTTACAGTTGTTTCTTTCCCACAAATTTCACATAATGGGGTTTTCGGTACGAGTTCAACATGCTGAAGCCACAAAAACAATATATTTTATTTATGTCTTATCATCTTTCAAAGCAATGTCGTGTAGTTTCCTCAAATTGACTGCCATTTTTAATAATTAAAATTACTTATGTAAAATTGAAATATTACCCTACGTGTATTATTTTAAAGTGTTTACAGCTGTTGGTATAGACTATATAAGTTAATAATTCAAAATAATTAATCAGTATCGATTGATTATATCGATGGTTATGATTAAGTAATATCGTTTGCCAATTTCGATATAAAAAACCGGGTCCGCTTATCGTACCCTACCCCATTTTTTGAGTAACTTAGGAAAGAGCTTAAGAAATAAATAGGATATCAAAATTATTAAATAAAAGGCCTAATAAGTATTAAACATTTCCCTAAAAGGGAAGAAAATCCTCTGTGTAGGATGGTAAGCCCTCAGGTATTGCGATTGGCTCTTGGGTAGGGTGGTAGACCTTGCAGGGCAGTAGACTTTTGGGTGGGATAGTACGCTTTCAGATAGGACAGTATGCCCTCGGTAGGAAAATTACTCTCAGGTAGGGTAGGTACATTAGCATACATGCACAATAATTAAGTACAGTGTCGCTAAAAAGTTTAGGGACAGGCTTAAAAAAAACACAAATTTCTGACAAAAGTTTGTTTTTAATGGAAACAAATATTTAAATTATACAAAATAGTAAAATGGACATGAATACATACAAATCAGTAATCAATAGGTCCTCCATTAGCTTTATAACATTCTTTGATCCGTTTTGGCATCGAATCAATGAGTGTCAGACAGTCTTCCTTCTTGATACTCCGCCATATCTGTGCCAACATGAACTTCAGTTCAGCTTTGTTCTTGGGTTTGTTCTTCGCTAGACGACTGGCCATGGTATTCCATAAATTTTCTATCGGATTAAGATCCGGGCTTCGTGGTGGCCACTTCAGAACCTCAACATCATGATTACTGAACCATTCTTGTGTGTGTCTTGATTTGTGGCACGGTGCATTGTCTTGTTGAAAGATGTAATTTTCACCAAGCAATTTATTGGCAGATGGTAACATGAATTATTCTAGAGTTTGACAATATTTAATACTGTTCATTGTGCCTTCAACGAACTGAAGCTCCCCAGGACCCTCACTTGAAATGCAACCCCATATCATTACTGCTTCGCCACCGGCCTGAACTGCAGGCGCTACACACATGCTGGTAGAAATTTTTCAGTATTGGTACGTCGTACCCTAACTCTGCGCCTTGGAAATAGTTCAAAACGGCTTTCATCAGAAAACAAAACACGCCGCCAAGCTTCTTTTGTCCACCCTAATCGAGCCTTGCACCAAACTTGGCGTGTCTTTTTGGCCTTGTCATTTAACAAAGGTTTGCGGATAGCGTAAAATGATTTCATACCTGCATCTCTAAGTCTGGAACTCACAGTTGCTACACTCACATTGTAACGATCATCATCTTGTTTCATGCTGCTTAGTAAATCAGGTGCACTTGCATTTCGGTCCTTTTTGCTCATCACGAGTAGCTTACGATCCTGCCGAGGCGTGGTTTTACGTGGCCTACCACTCCGCGGGGCATCAATCACGGTACCGGCTAGGTTAAAACGTCGCACTGTATTTTCAACACATGTTTTAGACACATGTAACTTGGATGCAATTGTTCGGTATGAACTACCGGTTTTATACATACCGATAACTTGCCATTTAATGTCCTCGGACACAGATGAGCGGCCCATAATCACAGCTTTAACTTTCACAAAACAGCGAAATAAACAAATCACAAAGAAGATTGCAGTACAACTGTCACAATGGCAGTGTGGAATGCGCGCGCAGGCTTGTTTCACAAAACAACCGCCAGAGGAACAATGACGTGCAGACCGCATGTCTGTAAATGAAGGCGTCTACTTGTAGAAGCGAAATTAAAACTCACATTTTTTGTTATAAAATGTTCGAAAATAAAATTTTATTTGTACCCTGACCAGTTGAGTACAAAATTTATTTGTAACATGACATATTTTTTTAAATGATCATCATATTATAATAAAAGTACTGTGCAAGTTTCATTACAATATGGCAAGCCGTTAAGAAGTTATAAAAATAAAATATCTAAAAAACAAGGTTTTTTTGGCAGTTCCTTAAAATACATTAATGCATGCTTCTTCCACATTTTTGGAGATAAAATATTGAAATTTTGAATAAAAACTTGAATTGATGTCCTTAAAACAGCCAACAATCAATAGCATTGAGAAATTAGTTAGTTTAGGGCCAACTGTAACATTTCTCTTTCAGACAGGTGTCCCTAAACTTTCTAGCGACACTGTAGATAGGTAAGTTTTCATTAGTTTTCTCAATAGGTTATAATATTTATTGACAGCATTTGACAAATAATTGACAGTATTGACGAATTATCAATATTCATGATTCATCTTCATATTCATCGAATCCTCAATACAAGCTACTTAAACTAAATTACAATAATTTAATTGAGCCCAAACACCTTCACAATGATTTCTATTGAAAAATGAAAAATTAATTCGGTACCTGAGGGTAAATATATTTGGATTTTAATTAGTAATTAATGGGTTAAACCTTTTTTTAAATTCTTTATAGGCACATTGATAGATGATGCCTACCTACCACACCCAGTCTTATTTGTATGTAAGTTACTCCAAGTGCCTTTGTACCTTAGAACCCTCCTCAAGCCTACTTACAATTGATATTTTATTTTTCAGAATCATTTGGCCAAAACTACCCAGAGGTAAGTAATTTCTATTTGTGTGTGTCGGTATTCTACTAGATTATTCAAAATTTTTAAAATATTTTATTAGGCCTAGTCCAGTTTAATTTTCAGTGGAAACGATAGGAGAAAAGATATATATTAATAGTTTACACTGGGAACATTATTCAGTAGCTGAATACACTTATATTCACTATGTCTATGTATTTATACATGTACACACAATCATGTGGTCTGCAGTAAACACCTTATGACCTGGTTGGTGTCTGTTAGAGAAAAGCTCTGTATAAAGTCTTGTTGCTAAACTGCTAAACTTTCATTACCATCAGCCAGTTCATAGACAGTGAATATCAGTGTATTCAGCTACTGAATAATGTTCCCAGTGTAAACTAATTATTACAGCACAACTAAAAATCATAACACCAATATTATAGAAACACAGTATATGGAGGTTAGAATCAATATTAGTTCCAAGATAATACTTAATAAACAATTCATCTCAACAATTAGATATCTCTTAATTTATTATCAGCTGTTAAATAAAATCAGCTGTTGTGCAATGCCTTATTCATCTGATAAGGATGAATTCCTAGTGCTGTACTTTAAGAATTAGTTTATTTAGTATTTGACCGTACTTTTATTTGAAAATCTTAATTTTTTAAAAATTACTTATTGTAGAATATTCAACATAGTACCACAATGTTTGTATTAAAAAGAGCAATTTTTATTATTTGTTAATAAAATCACTCATCTTACAATTATTAGGCTTTAAATTTGGTTTCCGTTTGTTTCTCTAAATAATATTATTTTCAAACTTTTATCTAATATGTACATTAATAAGGGCATTGTAATTACTATCTTAAGCCATTTTATAAGTAAAAATTATTTTCTAAAAAACACATACAGCCAGACAGACAAAACACTAAGCAAGATAGGATTTTACATTACATGATGAAATTTGTTTGTTTTCACCTGTATTATACTTTGGTAAAGTTTTGGTTATTAATTAGAGGATGCCCTGTATAATGGTAAGGCTTCACGTTACCCACATCTGACCAGCAGCTATTTTAGGTTATATATTTGTATATATAGGTTATATGTATAAAAATCTTTTTGTTGCTCAGACCTTGATAATTTAAAACAAAACTACATTAAACATATATGCAGGTCTAATTTGTTAATTTCTGACTGCAGAAGATTCATTAGTGTATCATGCTTATTCTAGTTAAAATCACTCAGTCTTGAGCTGCAGTAAAGGTGTCTCAAATAATCTGGTTATCTGTGATATTGTTAAATGTATGTAAGGAGTTTGATGGAGCACTGGATTGTATCTCGCTGGCTGTAACATGTGCTTTCAACAAGCGAGGCACTCTCCTAGCGGTTGGTTGCAATGACGGACGCATCGTCATCTGGGACTTTCTGACTAGGGGCATTGCCAAGATCATCAGTGCCCATATGCACCCTGTCTGCTCTCTTAGGTGAATATCAGTTACCGTTAGTTGTGTTTCGTATATATCACTAAACTTGAAAAAGTCATAAAAATCCAAACTCAGTAGGTTTTTATTCTGTAAAGCCTTTACACAGCTGGGCTGTTTTTACCAGACACCTTACAAAAGTATACAAACATAATTTTTTATTTACTTTTGTGGAATGTCTGATGATGGCAATCTTGCTGTCAAAATGCTTCTAGAAATGAAAAAAGTTATTTAGTGATATTTCCAAAACAGTAACAGTTAATCAATATAAGTTCAACACTATTAATTGTGTTTGCTCAAGTTCTTCTTAATTGGCTATTTGTCAGCTCTGCTCTGTCACTCAAAAACTGCTCTTGTAAATTATTTTTTTTATATTTAAAAAATACCTTTTCAGATTTTGAAAATGTACAACTTTAGAAATGGTATGTCAACGAAAAATATGACTTATTCTTAAGTTCAATAATGATTGCTTTTAGATTCTTTCATATTTATTCTCAAAATAACCTTAAAAAAATACTCAGGAGGGTTCACTTCTCACTGGTTTATACCTTCCAGTTGAACTTACCACTGGGCACAGCAAAAACCAATGTGTCACGTAAATCTGGGCAACCTTATGGATGTCCAGGAGCGGCACATCACTAACTACAAATGTTGAGATTCTGGGGTGCAAGAGTAATTCGATAGGTCTAGTCTACTGCAGGAGATAACTGTTGGAGTTGGTGGAGTTCGTTTTTTAAGAGTCAAAGGTTCTTACAGCACATGTTAGCCTAGACATAAGGGTTTGTCAACTCCTGCCCTATTTGACTGGAGAGGCTGGTTCAGAGCTGGCCTCCCCTTCTTCCAAAGGGGATATGATGAGATTAGTGCCCTAAATTCTTCCTCATAGATCTCAACAAGAGGCGGCCCCTAACCTCATCTCTTAATCCTGTCACTCTGGAAGCAGCGCAAAGGATATAGGACTAGGTGCATTTTCTAAAATTCTTGTTCTACGAGACCAAAAATAAAAACCTTAAAAAATACATTTGTTTTTTTGGTATTTTGAAATTAAATATTCTTGTATGAGTAAATTAACTTTGTTCATTCAATTCAATAAAGGTGGGCCTAACAAATAATTGTACATATCTCATGGATCTAAAATCAAATGTGTTGTGATTGTTAAGTATTATTATTATTGGGCTTGATCACTTCTTATTTATCACAGTTGGTCTAGAAATGGCTTCAAACTACTGAGTGCTTCTACTGACAACAATGTTTGTATCTGGGACGTGCTCTCTGGAGAGTGTGAACAGAAATATCGCTTTCCATCACCTATCCTCAAAGTGAGTAGAAAGTGTTGCTTTTTTTTGTGATTTTGGTCACCAATTCAGATTTCTCTTCAATATCTATCTGCCTGTCAGTCTGCTAGGTAATTATTAATGTCACATAGAGAAATACTTTTTAATTGGATCACATGTACAGAGCAACCATAAACACTTTTTTTTTATTCTGGTACAAAGAAAAATAATATCTTTAACATGTTCCTTAGAATCCATTTTCCAAATGTTTTAAAATTTTATCAAATTCCAAATATTTGTCATATTGTTTTGAGTTCTGGACTTGACTGATCTATATAAAAAAAATTGATTTTTAATTATATATTATTATTGATTAAAAACATGCAAATAATTTTTAAACTATCAGTGACTAGTTAAGTTTCTAGCTCATGATTTTGAAATGTTTACATTTAAAACCAATTGATAGAGAAGAATTGTCACATGCTTGAGTCTTATTGTATTATTTGATATGTTAATTCTCTCATTATTTAGTATTTTTTGTGTACTCCTGTGTGTTGTATGTATTAAATTAAGAATCAGTGTTTAAAGGTCAAACACAGGTATTGAACATTGTAAAGTTTTTTTGGAGTCATAGGATTTGAGGTCCTTTAATCTAAAGAATTTGTTCCACCATTTATCAAGGCTATCATATAATAGGTGAACTATATTATCTAAGATGTGGAAAATTCTTTATGGTAAGAAATTGTATATTTTCAAATCTGAACATACTTTGTACTTAGGTTAAGTGAAGTGAGGACTTCATACTCCTAACTTCGCCTTTGTTAGTAAAGCCAAGTTTCATTTTGTTTTTTTAATTTCCGATTAAGTTGTTTTTAATCAACTTAAAATTTAAGTGGACAGCTCCAAATGGTATGTGTATTTATATTTCTGAAAAAATAAAGTAATAACTAACTGACAATCTAGATAATGTAATGAAACTACAAAAACTATTAATTATTAAACCAACAAGTTCTTAAAACATGTTTTGCAGGTACAGTTCCATCCTCGTAATGACAAAGTTTTCCTTGTCTGTCCGATGCGTCATGCTGCTGTTTTAGTTGACACGGATGGAGATCATAAAATCGTACCTCTCGATGAAGACGTAAGTACAAATTTATTTCCGTTTATCGTAGTTGTTCCAAACCTCTTGGATAATACGTTGAGTTGAGATCACCATGCTGAAAGTATAATAAAAAAGTTTCTTGCAGTCTTTATGACTCATACAAATAAAAAAATGTGGTTTAGAAACCTTACAAATGGTTCATTTTGAACAAACGCAGTCCCTTATATCTTTTGGAATTAGTATTTATGGAGCCATCCCTAAAGAAATAAGGATAGATTAGTACACTCTGTGACCTTGTACGTGACAGGCAAGATGGCTCCTTATCACCTCCTCCTCTCCCTATTCCCTCATTAATGAACCAGATTAATAAGTTTTGTATGTTATTTTACAGAAGTAGAAGCTTTCAATTGAATATTGAAATTAGTTTAAAAGTATTATAAATATATATTTAACTTAAATATTGTGAAATTACTTAAAAGTTAATATAATAATATTAGATTAGTAGATTCTTGTGCAATAGGAAAATTGTGATTACAATTTTGAATTCTACTCATAAAATATTGTGATGATGGGACAAAATATGTGTTGTCCAGTGTTATTGGAACTTCAATTATTGGAAACCTGGGTTATCGAAAATGGCTTGAAAAGTAGTGAAAACAGTTCCAGTGGCCGCGCAGCAAGACGCTACAGAAAGAACAAACAATTTGGACACGCTGCAACCCCAATATTGACAGCACTGAAAATATTTATTGTGGGGACTGCTAATGGAGGAGAACACCTCAACTATCTCGCCACTGTTCCAAACAAGAGCAATAAAAATCCCTTCTCCTCAATACCACCCATGCTTTAAGGAGTCACGCACCCAGTCATATCTGTACCGGTAGATGAGTCACCCTCCCTTCCACATCTCGGATTGTCAGTGGCACACCCTGCAACCCTGCTGGCAGCAGCAAAACCTGTTTATGAATATCGTTCAGTGTTCAGTGCTTGTAAAAACTGGCAACACAGATTAGTAAAATCTGTCTCCTTACACAAAATAAATTGTGTATCATTTTTCAACAAGTTAGATGATTCTGCTCAGATTGCTCCATTCATTAGTTTTAAGAATAAATTAATTATCTGGTTGCAGAGCAAACCATTTTATCCTATTCAAAAGTTTTTAAATAGTAATGTAAAAATAACTTTTAAAAATAAATAAATAACTTAACATGTCATCTAACCTAGATTAACCTCACATATTTTTTAAATAAATTATTGACAAAATGCATTGTAAATGCATGTATTGTGTTTTTTTGCATTGTATTGTATTATTGTTACTAAATATTGTACTTGACTATGCTTATTTCATATTGATGACCAATGGCATGATTTGATTTGTATTGCACTGGCGAGTTTACTCTTATCTCTGATTATTTTAAGAATAAATAATTTTGTATTCAGTTGATTATAAATATTTTTGTAAAGTATTATTCTTGTCCCATATATATTGTAAAATAATAGTTATAATTTGAGTATACCTACTAATATTTCCTGGACATTTTTTTGTATTGACATAACCATGTATTATTGGAAATTTTGGTTATCTGAAACTTGTCGTCAGTTTGGTTGTCACTTTAGGACACTGTTTATGAGAACTTTTTAAATTTATTTTGCTGTAAGGAATCACATCATGAAGTTTGGTGCAATGTCATGAAAACAATCTCATTTCTAAAGTTCTTTCCGTCTTAACATTGTTCACTAATAAATCTATGTATTTTGCAGACGGATCTAACAATAGTTGCATCATTTGACCGAAGAGGGCAGTTCATCTACACAGGCAACGCCAAGGGCAAGATACTTGTCATGAGCTGTCCGGACCTCGAACTCAAGGCTTCGTTCAAAGTTTCGACCAGTGCTACGGCCGTGAAAAGCATCGAGTTTGCAAGAAGAGGAGAGTAAGTCGAGTACAATTTCCACATCATTTATAAAATATTTTTATAGCAACACAGAATATTTTAGGTGAAATTTGTTTTTTGAGGCTGCAGAATATAACAATTAGCTCAATTATTGCACCATAGATTTTTGTACCAAAAAGTTTATATAATAAAAGCATTTTAGCAATGAAAAATTACTTTGCTAATGCTTAGTTCATTATAAAAATAATGTATAATTATTTAAATTAATTGCATGGATCATAAGTAAGGTTGCCTTTCAATTAAATTTCATTTTATTGCTTATCATTCCTGCTACTTTTCGAAAATGTCTTTTTCTCTTTCTCTATTGTAATTCCAAACTGACCTTGAAATCTCTCAATTTGATCAAATAAATATGTAACAGATATTCACATTTATAAATATGTATATAACCTAGAAAAAACAATAAGGTAATTTGAGATTTAAATATAATAACTTTTAATGTGTTAAAACACACACACACACACACACACACACACACAAGACACATTTAAGGTTTCAAGACAATAGCTGCAAAGTTTTGATGTATCATCTCAGTTATAAAGTAGTATATGTTAAAAGGGAGAAAAATTTTATTTAATTCTTGTAACTCAAGTAATGCTTTTTACTGAAATACATTTTTTATTTAATATCCAGAAGAGTTTCTTTCTTATTGATGACAAAATAACAAAATGTTTATATAGTTCAAGTGTATAAAATGTTAAACTGTCTAAAAATATTAAAAATTCTCTTCACAAAATTTCTTTATGAATTCATCTTCAAAATTCTAATAATTGTAATTATATTTTCAAGCTATTACAAGTTCATATGGATAATTCAAACTGTTGGATGATATATTAATATAACAAGAAGACATGTTGGTTGACTCGTTGTTGTAGCCTCTTACTGGTACATAAGGATTGTAACTATGTCTGCAGGTGTTTCCTGGTGAACTCGGCAGACCGGGTGATCAGGGTATACAATTCAGATAAGGTGAAGAACTGTGGCAAGGACGGAGAGCCAGAACCTATTCAGAAACTGCAAGATCTCGTTAATAAGTAAGTTTTGTTTTTACTCAAGAAACAGTGTAACAGGATTTTTGTCTAACACTTTCCATCGTTATGTGAAGCATAAAACAGTAATACTATGTTTTAAGACATGTGATTTGATTTTCTCCCTGGATGGATAATCAACCTAAAATACACCCTATATGACTTTCTCTTGACAGGGTCTGGAAAGGATAGAAATGTGTTAATGGCAATAATTTAATGATTTTGTATGAAGTAATACCATGTTTTTATAATTCCTTTTAGATTTTATGCTAACTGTCCTATAATGATTAATGATTTCAATATCCTGATAGGTGAAATTTAATTATTTTATGTACAATAGTGATAATTTTGTTAAAATGGGACATTGTGTGCAGGACAATGTGGAAGAAGTGCTGTTTCTCAGGCGATGGGGAATACGTGTGTGCCGGCTCAGCCAGACAACATGCCTTGTACGTTTGGGAAAAGAGTATCGGGAACCTGGTCAAGATCTTGCATGGAACAAAGGGTGAACTGCTTCTGGATGTTGTGGTGAGTTGTTTTGATCAATTCTTAACTCTCAGTGAACAGGTTGAGGAAGACACTAGACCACAAAGATGCAGAAGTTTTCATCGGTTATGACTCCTCTTTGTTGCCCTGTATTTTGCAGCTTGAGTAATGACCTACTGGATATCACTTAAAACAGTATGTGTATTGTTTCTGTCACTTTCTTTTTTTCCTTCTACTGTAATTTTATTTATATTATTGATGAATACACCTTAGGTGCAAATAAATAAAACTCATTAAAAAATAAACGTCTGAAAAATGGTTTTTTCAGCTGTTTAGTTGTCTACACAATATACCAACAGTTAGCCATATTAAAA
Source organism: Homalodisca vitripennis (assembly GCF_021130785.1). NCBI lineage: Eukaryota > Metazoa > Arthropoda > Insecta > Hemiptera > Cicadellidae > Homalodisca > Homalodisca vitripennis. The sequence continues at coordinate 8,707,011 of NC_060209.1, forward strand.
AATTAGTTGTTTATATTTTATTGTTGAAACTAGTCTTACTTATGAAATAATGTATTTACTAACCAAGAAATTGACATGCTCAATCTCAATTTACCATTAGATAATGGTATCATATTAGAAATTTTAAAAAGTTTACCTTTTTCAGCACTCTTCAAGCCTGCGGTTATTTTTGTATTGCCTAAAGAATAATTATTGGGATTTGGAGGCAAAAATGACACTTTTGTCACAGTTAAAACAATATAAGTATATGTGGTTCTCATTGTGCAATATCAAATTGAAGATGCATTGATTGACATTTGTAAACCTTTAATTCTTGAAATTCTGTATTAAATTATGCATAGTTTTTAACGGATGAAATATTTGGTGTATGCTTTCAGTGGCACCCGGTAAGACCTATAATTGCGTCGATATCCAGTGGTGTAGTGTCGGTATGGGCTCAGAACCAGGTGGAGAACTGGTCCGCCTTCGCTCCGGACTTCAAGGAGTTGGACGAGAATGTTGAGTACGAGGAGAGAGAGAGTGAGTTTGACCTGAGTGACGAGGACAAGTCGGTCACAGAGGGTCCTGAGAAACACAATGAGGATTTGGAGGTAAACTAGAGACACATAAGTTTATTGATTAGAGTCCTTTATTTAACCCATTAACAGTTTCCTTTGTCCTTTCCCTTCCGTGTCGAGTTATAATCCTATTTCTGAGAGGTCATAACTAACAGAAGAAACATGCTATTGAGGATGCCAGACACAAACAACACAACAGAAGTTACGTCATGGAAAGAGGCAGTTATCCTGTGATAAACAGGCAAAATTGTTAATTTCATTCAAGGACACCAGAATATTAACCAACAAACAAGATGGCATGGGTATAAGGAGTCCAAAAGTCAACAGAGGCTCTGTCCTTACTTTCTACTCCTTCCACTTGTTCTGGATCTCAGTGTATGTACAAAATTTATTGGGTCATGTTTTTCAATTTATATAATTATGTTAACTATAAAGCTTTCTAGGAGGTTGACAGGGCAGTGTTGTATATTGTATATAAGCATCACAACACCAAACAGTTTTTGTATTTATTTTAGTAATTTTTGTTCAATACAATAACTAACCAGAATTTAAAAGTAAAACATTATGTATTAGTTTGAATAAGGTCATAAAAGTTGCTTTTAAAGCCATTCATTTTCGTTAAAAAATAAATGCAAGTATATGGAAACAGCAAGGGTCTAGGTAATTTGAGTAGAAAGGGTTAAACAAAGGTAAACTTTATGTAAAAATAAAACTTATAATGGTTGAGAGTTTATTATATAACATACTAAAAGATTATTGCCTGTATTATGAACCAGCTTATATGGAATCTGTGTTGACCGATTATGATTTAATTTGTTTTGTCTTTGGGCTTTTAAGGTGATGCCAAAAACTTTCACCACAAAAGATTAGTGTTTCATTTTTCCTCTTGAAGAAATGGAAATTTTCATGTTTTAATTAACCACTAACTGACGGCTGGTGGCAGGTGGATGTCACCTCTGTGAACCCTGTTCCGGCTTTCTGTAGTTCAGACGAAGAAACGGAGGACACAGAAGTGCTGCAGTTTCTGCCGATAGCCCCCGAGGTGGAGGACCCAGAAGAGGGACCCACACTGCCCCCACCACACCCCGTAGCTCCAACCTCCTTCCCTCCGTCCGGCTCACCCCCTCTCAAACGTCCTCGTTACCAGTCTTACGAGATTACGCTGCAGGGTGCTCCTGTAGATGGTACGTATTCAGTAGAAAAAATCTTTTAGTTGGTTTAAGTCTGTACAATGCAGACAAAGAGTAAGTAAAACTGGTAGATTAATTTTTCTTTCCACTACTTGCCATCTAATGTCGGCACTGTTTATCAGTAATTTATATTGTTCAGAAAATTTAATTGTACAGGCCCTCTGTAATATCTGGTACTAGCAGTTCTACAAGTATTTATGGAACAAAACACATTTGCATAAGCTTTGAGAAACTCACATTTCTATAAAACTAATAACAGGTAATTTATTTTTGTACAACAGTTAAAGATACTATTAATTATTGTACCAACCACTTCAAATTGCTTATTTTTTGGAATTGGAAGATCAATATTTCAGATTATCATTGAGATCAATTTTAGGTTTATCACTGAGATCAATTTTTTCAGGTGATATCAATTTCAGATTATCATTAAGATCAATTTTAGGTTATCACTCAGATCAATTTCAGGTTATCGCTGATATCAATTTTAGGTTATCACTCAGATCAATTTCAGATTACCATTGAGATCAATTTCAGGTTTATCACTGAGATCAATTTTTTCAGGTGATATCAATTTCAGATTATCACTGAGATCGATTTTAGGTTATCATTGAGATCAATTTCAGGTTATCACTGAGATCAATTTCAGATTATCACTGAGATCGATGTTAGGTTATCATTGAGATCGATTTCAGGTTTTCACTGAGATCAATTTCAGATTATCACTGAGATCAATTTCAGATTATCACTTAGATCAATTTCAGATTATCATTGAGATCAATTTCAGATTATCACTGAGATCAATTTCAGGTTATCACTGAGATCAATTTCAGGTTAACACTGAGATCAATTTCAGATTATCACTGAGATCGATTTTAGGTTATCATTGAGATCAATTTCAGGTAATCACTGAGATCAATTTCAGATTATAACTGAGATCAATTTCAGATTATCACTGAGATCGATTTTAGGTTATCATTGAGATCAATTTCAGATTATCATTGAGATCAATTTCAGGTTATCACTGAGATCAATTTCAGATTATCATTGAGATTGATTTTAGGTTATCACTGAGATCAATTTCAGGTTATCAGAGACATTGACGGCATCACAATGCCATAAATTTATACTCAATTTGGCTTAGGTATTTTATTTGAAATTATAAATTCACATATGGATTTTGTTTTCAGAACCTCACCCTCTGCTGAGCAATCGACCTGGCAAGGATAAGTCTTTTTCTGGCACGAAGAAGGGGACGAAGCGATTTGCCAAATGAGACAGTTTTTCTTACGTATTTTCCTAAAAAAGATAGTTTTTGAAGGATGTGCAAATATTGAGATTTAAAATCACACAAACTATATAATTTTTCAGAGATTTTGAGATTTGAGACGAAACTCTCCTTTCAAACTTCTCAAATATTCAAATGGGACTTATATTACAAAACTGATGCAAAATACAATAGTGGAGAAATTCAATCATTTTATATCACAGACTCTTGCTAGTTGATAGAAAAATTGACAGGCTTACCTTGAAAATTATCCTCTAGGGTCCACTGATTTGAAAGAAACGTTAAGATATATATATATATATATATGTGTGTGTGTGTGTGTGTGTGTGTGTGTGTGTGTGTGTGTGTGTGTGTGTACACGTTTCAAAATTTTTGATTGCACTGCAATCTTTTCAACCAGTAGAGAGCATTGTAGTTGTCTGCCTACTTTGGGACTCAGAGTCAATGTGGGAAGCAGTGTTGCAATTTACTTTTTTATAATTTGCACTGCAGGACCCTTTCAAATCAGTGGACCCTAGAGGGAAGTTTTCAAGGTTTCCTGAAAATTTTCTTATCAAGTATCAATAATGCTTGGCTTTCACCTCTATTAATTCAAACATATATTATAGACTTGTTATTGATTATATATGTAATAAAATAAATCTTGTCTTCCTAATGTTTTTAAGAAATCCTTCAATATCCTTCAAAATTCATTATTTCTTTGTTCATACTTGTGATTATAAAATCTTTATCAAATTGTTCCTGTAGAAACCTTATAGGATTAATGAATTTTAATAACTAACAATATTTTTTCTCAGGGAGGATAAAAAAAGACAGTGTTAAAAAAACTATTCTCGTCAACAACGGATATATATCTCAATTGGAAAATAACTTAAAATGCAACATTTAATGTAATTCTTACTAAATTATGATTGGTTTACACTTCAGTGTTGTACATTAGATAAACGTAAGAGTTTCAATGATCGGTTAAATTGTATCATTTTGTAAATGAATTTATATACAAAATTGAATTATTCCCGGATAATAGATTTTACTACCAAAGTTTCATTGTTTTATATATATATTTCAAATATTTCATAGCATATATTAGTTTTTGTAGAAATCTATTCATGTTAAGACGTATTGTTAGATTATTATTTTATTCCAAGTCAAATTTCATTATTTGCACATCCCTGATTGTATATAAAAATTTATTTTTATCTTTCGTATTGTATGTACATAATATTATGTTAGTGTAAATTTTAAGATGAGTGTCAAGCTGAAATGATATTAACTTATCAGACAACTCCAGATAATTAGTACAAAATCATTACACTCATTCAACATTTTTCATATGTACATAATTTTATATATTTGTTAAGAGTTTAGTGTGATTTTTACAATTAAACAGTACCTCGGTAGTCATTTTGTTTTGTTTTAGTTACCTTATCTCTTCGAGTATTGAGTTGAGTTGTTGAGTTAAATCTTACTACTTATTTACAGCTTGAGTAAGACCAAATAAACTGTAGCAAAATTTTTTAAATTTATAATTTTATTTAGAAATATAACATACATACATTTTAGTGATATTTTACCTGAAGTATTATAATACTTCAAATAGTATTATAAATAATTTGAATAATTGTTTTATTAATACCAGCTTTGATAGATTGTTGTTCATTTTTCAACCAGTACATATTGATGCTTCATAACAATATTGTTATATAATAAACTTATTGTAATTCATTAGTTTTTAAATAACAATTGACTGATGTCGAATATTTTTTGTGAAAAAAAAGAATATAACATAATACTAGAATTTACTTATTATATGAACAATTTAATTTTAATTCCAGTATGTTTGTACAAAATTAAATTGTATTTGATTAAAATTTATAAAGAGTTTTTACATGCTGAATATAGGTTCCATGTGTCTGTAAATAAACAGTAGCTTATTACCTTTTATACTTTTTTTACTATAACTCTGCCAAATCCTTTTGACTAAACGAAAGCATTGCATGTTGACCCAAGATTTCTCAGCATTGAGTGAAATTTATTTTACTGGTTGATTATTCAAGTTCCTTTCCAATCCATTTTGGCTGAGCATTAGCGAAACACTCAAAGTGCTGGAAATTTTTTATTTCCGTCGATCTGTCTCTCAACATGAAGCCTCATTTCTGTATAGGAAAACTCATTTTGATGATGGTGCTTCTCACTCCATGGGATTTGGCTGAGCATTAGCTAACATGTTTACCAGTAGCTTTTTAATTAAAAAAATACAAAAAGCTGGTTAGGAATTAAATGCACATTTCTCTACCTCTGTTCATATACGACATTTATTGTTTGAAACGATGAGTTTCTTCCATTTCTAAACACCCTGTACATATGATGTTTTTCTCTTCATACATTAATTATTAAGTCTATAATATATCAATAGTAATTATTATAATATTAAAAGAAAATTTTGATATCCTTCAGGATGACTTCTGGACATTTTTCTTAAGTACCCCAAAGGAAAAAGTCAATTCGGAGATATTAGTGATTAGGACACAATCATTTCTCCAATTTACCAATTCTGTGGTTGCGAGGCTGTAGTGGTGACCAACTTAATTTTAACCCTATAAGAACAATGTCAAACCTCAAACACTGTTACACAAAAATTTCAAATATGTTTTTATTATAAAAAAACTTCATTGTTTAAATATTCAAAAAAGTATAAACTTTCTGAGAAAACCTAAAAAGGTACCTTTATTATTTAAGCTGGGCCATATAAATTGTTTCAAAATTAGCTAATTTATTTATATGCACGCACAAAATTCAGAATAAGCCTTACCAATGAAGTAAAGGGGGTAAATTAAAACACAAAAGTTATAAAAATATAATTGTTTTGTAAGATTATAAAATGCAATATAGAATAAATCATTTTAAACTCTAATCCCGACCTTATTTTCCAAATACTGTGTTAGTGCCTGTCCTGGAAGGCATTAGTCGCACTGTTGGCCACGTACTGCTTGGTGTACTCCCATATGAAGAGAGCGCCTGTGACATGCACGTTGAGAGAACGCACAAGCCCCAGCTGTGGCACCTCCACACAGGTGTCCAGCAGAGGCAACAATGTCACCGGGACACCCTCCTTCTCATTCCTGACATTGGCAGTAACAACAATGAGAATGAGGATGCACTGTAAATGCTAGAAAATTGTTATCACATGACATATACAAATATCAGATAAAATTACATCAATCATACTGTGTTGTGTATTGATACAACAAAAATATTAAACCATTGTGGATCGATCCTGAATATCCCAGCGGGCATGAATTAATTTGTGTGTCAGCAACAGAACAGTAATGTTGCACTGCATCAATGCAATTCGAATAACTGTAAATTTTCGATTTTAACAGCACAATACAGAAAACCATAACCGATGTTGTAAAATGTGAAATTAGTTGTTGTAAAAACAGCTGAGGAAAACAATAAATCAGTACCGCCACAACGAAGAGTAAAATCAACTGCTTCTTTAATTATTACATACAACTGCAATTTGTAGAATATTTACAGATGTGTTTGAGGAAACTAAAGAAAATTGCTGTTAAAAATCATTTAGTAGACTATTTATTAGTCATGCTCACAGAGTCTACTAGGTATTATTAGAAATATTAGGAGGTAAAATTAAATAAGATAACTTTTGCTTCCAGGCCCAAGTACTGGATGACGAGTCAGTGATCCGTAACGGGTTGAACATGGTTGGTTATGTTAATAATAAATGCTCTCAAATGAAAACCGTGGAAACTGGTGTTCCACAGGGTTCTATTCTTGGGCCTTTTTTCTTTATCGTTTATATTAATGATCTTCCTAAAAACCTCAATACTCATTCAGTGATTTACGCTGATGATACCATCTTACTTTCTAGTCATCATAATTTAGACTGTTTGGCACAAATTACCCAACAATCTGAGAAAAGGGCTTATGAATGGTTTGCAGCAAATAAGCTAGCATGCAATTTGGATAAAACACAGTGTATTACTTTAAGCCTCAAACAGGAAATCAATTTGGTATCGGTCAAGCTCCTAGGAATTAATGTAGACTCAAAATTAAACTGGTCAACTCATATAGATACTGTCTGTAACAAAATCTCTAGAGTAAATTACTTACTTTGGAAACTCAAAAGTTTTGTTAGTCCAGAGTATTTAAGATTGGCATATTTTGGGCTTTTTCAGTCGCACATATTGTATGGTCTACTTGTATGGGGTCATTCTTCACATGTCATTGACATTCTTGTGCTACAGAAAAAGGCTGTTCGTAATATTGGAGGAGCCAACCCACTTGAACACTGCAAACCTCTTTTTGTACAATTTCAAATTCCCACAATAGTAAATCTTTATATTTTTCAAGTTTTATTGTATACAAAATCTAATTTGAATCTTTTTCATACAAGACAGGAGATCCATCAATACAACACTTGGGGAAGGAATAAGATTGATATATTGCCTCACAGACTAGCTAAAACTAAAAGCTCGTTTAAATTAAATTTTATAAATTTTTTTAATAAGCTGCCTGATGATGCGAGACTTGTTTCCTTTAAAATATTTAAAAAAAAGTTATATGATTGGCTAGTGAAAAATCCTTTTTACAGCATTGAGGAATTCATGAATTGCCATATTAATGTTCGGTTTTAGTTAGACATTAGACATTAGACATACTTTATTTGCACAAGACGTTTACAATATGTACATACACATAGAAAAACAGGTGCATCGTCAAACCTTATAAAAAATTAATAAGGTCAATTAGTATCAATTTACAATTACAGAGAAAATAAAATACTTATCCTAAAAACCAAGATACAAATCACTTTCAAAATATTCTTGTAATGAATAAAATGCTGTGTTCAATAGTTTCATTTTTCAATTTTTCTTTGAACTCTTTTTTGGTTCATTTCCTTATATGCCGCAGGTAAACCATTGTACAGCTTCAACCCTGCATATATAGGACTTTTTTTGAAAAAGAGCTAAGCGATGGGATGGATATCTTAAAACAAGGCCATTTCTTGTATTATAATTATGCTGAAACCTGAGATGGTCTGGCAAAGCATTTTTTTTCAAAGTGAATATAAGTTAAGGGGAGCAGGTCGATGAAAATTAAAAAAAATTAGAAAAATTTTTTATTGCATTTTTTAATAGTTTAAAGTGTGTATTTTAAAAATATGTAAGTATTAATGCTCAAATAAATTTATAAATTACCAAAAAAAATTCACAAACAAAAGATGTTCACTAGTTTTTTGCAGCAGTTCGTAAGATGTTGGCTGACCACAATCATATATATCATGTGTGTTAGTTATAAGTATGTTATGGCTTTGCTCTGTTGGTCAACCTGGTACTGACAACTGGGAATACAGATGACAGAAAGAATATTGTTTTATATTTGTTTTGATATGCTTAGGAGGTTATGTTTATATGTGTTTTGTGTCGATAATTGTGTTTTACTAAAAGTGTTGCACTTTATTCATAGTTAGTGGTAGATTAGGAGTGTGTATTGTTTTCTTGAAGTGTTTTACAACTTCTTATAACCATGCCAAGAGCAAAGGTTAGTTACAAAACTAAATCTAAACGTGAGTTTAGAGGAAACAAGTACCGTAAGTTGGACTCTAAATCTAGGCCTACCCAAACAGATTCTGCTAGCCCTAGCCCTAGGCCTACTACTAATGCAAACATTAGCTCTTGCTTCTAAAAAACTGTCCTTTGATAAATATGACAATTATGAAGGAACTGGAATGGGTAGTGTTATTTGGATCTTAGTTTATTTAGTGAGCAATTTAAAAAAATTTGTAAAATGTAAATTCTGCGATAGCGAAGACTGCATAGAACTTTGTACTACGGATAAGAAAAGATTTGGATTGGCTGTGAATATTGAACTGAAATGTTGTGTTTGTTTGGAATCAACTAATTTTTACAACTCTAAAAAAAAAATGAGAATGGAAAATATGAGGTAAACTTGAAATTTATTTACGGCATGAGAACGATCGGAAAAGGTATCAGTGCAGGTAACATTCTGTGTTCATTATTAGACTTACCTTTACCACCTCAAAAAATAGGACCTTGTAGTAACATAATATATCAGGCTGTTGAAAATTGTGCTAGTGAAAGTATGAAGCAGGCAATTGAGGAAGCTGTGTCTGTAAATGAGTGTGAAGAAACGTCAAAAAGAAATTTGACGGTTTTGTTTAGATGGGTCTTGGCAAAGGAGGGGGACACAAGTCACTGAATGGGGTTGTCAGCGTAACATCATTAGATACTGGCAAGGTGTTGGATGTTTCCATAATGTCCAAATACTGTCAAATCTGCACTGTACATGAAAATAAAAAAAAAAAATAGTACCTGATCATATATGTTCCAAAAACTACGAAGGGTCAAGTGGCGGCATGGAAGTTGCGGGTGCCCTAGATGTTTTTCCGAAAGTCCAGAGATCGAAATGTACGGTATGTACGATACTTAGGAGATGGTGACAGCAATGGTTTTTAAAAAGGTGGTTGACGATAAGCCATATGGAGATGAAGTAGAAGTAAGAAAACTGGAATGCGTCAATCATGTCAAGAAGAGAATGGGGAGCAGACTAAGGGAATTGAAGAAACGGTTGGGAAAAACAAAACTAAAAGATAATAGAGCAATAGGGGGCAAGAATAGGCTAACAAATAATGACATAGACAAGCTGCAAGAATATTATGGCCTAGCTATAAAAAGAGGTGGATCAGATCTTCAACAAATGGTTAAAAATGTGTGGGCAACTTATTTCCACAAAATATCGAATGATGACACTCCGCAACATGGCCTATGTCCAAAGGGGCCGGAGTCCCGTGGTGCGGTTATAATAAAGCCGAAGCCCTACATCAGACTTTCAACCATAAGTCACACAATTTGCCATATGAAGTGATGGTACAGATCAAACAAATTTATAGAGATTTAGCCAATCCGGATCTTCTAAAAAAATGCCTTGACCAAAAACTCAAAACCAGAACGAAAGTTTCAACAATGCCGTCTGGTCTAAGGTGCCTAAAAATGTTTTTGTAAGGCTAAACACTCTAAAACTTGGCATATATGATGCAGTTTTAACTTTTAATAATGGATTCACCAGCAAATTGGATGTGTATAACAAGCTAAGGAATCAAACTGAGCGAGAAGTCTGTTGCCGCATTGCGAAATTTTGATACAATACGATTGAAAAAGGCAGAAAAATCTGCTTTAGACATGACCAAGGAGGCTAGAGGTTGCTAGGAGGAAAAGAAAACTTGCATTAGAAGAGGAAAATGAAGACCCAGATGACCCTGAGTACGGAGCTGGGATGTTTTAAGCAGCAAAAGGTTAGTTTTAGCAGTCATTTTTTGCCTTTACCGGAACATTTCCCGGAAACTTGGTTTTTTTCATATAAAGGTACATGTATCTCAAAAACTATAAATGCTAGAGAATTGAAATTTGGTATGCATATAGAACAGTGCAATTCCAAATGGTGTTGCATCTTTTATCATTCTATCTAAAAAAAACAAATGAGAAAAAAAATTTTTTGGTATATAAAAAAAATAATTTTTTTACACACAATATTTAAAAATTCCTAAAAAAATTTTAAAGATTTTTTTACTAAAGTTGCAAGAGATGTTTATAAAGGAGTACTCTTTGCCTACAAAAAAATTTGAAGGTTGTAACTTACTTAGTTTTGACAATACATGTACCTAAAGTTTGGTAAATTTTAACATGCGCGGGATAGGAACGACCCGCTCCCCTTAAAATTTCATAGATGTACAATCCTATTACTGTTAAAATTTTTAAATTCACAAAATGAGTTCTACATGAACTACGTGGGTTGGAGTTTGTAACTATGCGAATTATTCTTTTTTGGATATTTAAAACATACTTGATATTTGAGGATTGGCCCCACAGAACTATACCGTATCTCAGGATTGACTCTACGTATGCATGATAAATAATTTTTATGGTATCAAGGGGGACACAGTCTCTCATATGCAAAAATACAAAAGATATTGACCTAATCTTTTTTACAACATTTTCTACATGTACTTTCCAACTAAGGTTTTCGTCAAAAAATACTCCCAGAAATTTATGAGAAGGTACTAAATTTGGAACATTTAAAGTTTCAGCCGTTTTCCTTAATGAGAATTTTATAATTTGGGTTTTATCAATGTTTAGTTTTAAACCATTAGCACTAAACCAAGAATCCATAGCATTAGATACATCTGAAATTGAATCAGGGAGCTCAGTATTTAATCTGTTTTAACTAATGCTGTTGTATCGTCGGCAAACAAGATTAAGTCTATCTATGGCTTTTGGTAGGTCATTAACATAAATTAAAAATAAAAGGGGACCCAAAATAGAACCTTGAGGGACACCTGTAGATATATCCTTCCAATTAGAAAAAAATTTTGAATTGTTATCCAATATAACAGTTCTTTGTTTTCGATTTGTGAGATAGGATTTCAACAGACTAAAGCAATTTTCTTTTATACCGTAATCGTTTAATTTGAGTAACAATACTCCATGGTCCACGCAGTCGAAGGCCTTAGACAGGTCACAGGAAACACCCGCTGTAGCCTGCGACCTGTCAAGTGCCACCATCCCCTCATTTGTAAATTCTGTGAGAGCTGACCTTGTCCCAACATTTTTGCGAAAACCAAACTGTTTACTGTAAAGTAAGTGATTATTTTCAAAATAATTTACAAGTCTTAAGTTAATTACTTTTTCAAATATTTTTGACAGATTACTTAAAACTGATATGGGGCGATAATTGCTTAAATCCTTTTTTGAGCCTTTCTTAAACTGGTGAACTGGTGATATTTGTGAATATTTCAATTTTTCTGGGAAAACTCCTTCTCTCAGACATTGGTTGATAATTAATGTGAGGGGCCTTGATATTATATGAACAGTGGCTTTTATCAACTTGATAGGTATTTCATCCCATCCTAATGAGGTTTTATTTTTCATTGATAAGATTATTTTAGTAATTTCACCAATATTGCAAGGGTTGAAGCTAGACAATGAAACCCCAGCCTCACAACAAGTGAGCTTCATTGACATATGAACTCCATTAACGGTGGCTCTCTTTACATTGGTATTTAAAACTATATTTGAAAAATAATCATTGAAGCTCTCAGCTACAACCTGAGGACTAGAAATGTCTTCTCCATCCCTGGACCCATTCAATACAATACAAGTTTTTGTTTTAATACCATTGTGGCCAAGTTCTGTATTTACAATTTGCCAGGTTAGATTTATTTTCAGATTGAACTATGTAGGCGCTATTTGCCATTATTTTTGCTGCCTTTACTACTTTTTTGAATGTTTTTTTGTAAGACTTGACATAATTTAAAAACTCTGGATTTCTGTTTATTTTTGCTTCCCAATGAAGTTCCCTTTTCTTCTTACTAGATATTTCAATACCCAGAGTAACCCAATTCAAGACTACCGGTTTAGTCTTGGTGGTCCTCTTAAAAGTTTTATGAGGGAAGATATTATTCAATGTCATTATGAAGTTACTTAAAAAATTGTTGTAATTTTTATTAACATCAAGAGCTGGGTCAAAGTCTGAGATACCACTTCTTTCCAAGCAGTGAACAAAACTATTTAAATTAATATCTGAATATATTCTCTTTTTGATCATAACATTATTTTTGTTCGGATTTTGGATTTTTTTTGACCAGGTATATTTAAAAAGATAGCATTATGGTCAGACAACCCTAAATCCATATTGATTTTAATCTTTGCATTGTATTTTTTATTTGTTATAATGTTGTCCAAGCAGGATGATGAAGACTGGGTTATTCTAGTTGGTTCCTCAAATTGTAGAGAAAACCCGTAACACTCTATTAATTCTCTAAACTTGCCTGAAAATATACTATTTTCTAAAATATTTACATTAAAATCGCCTGTGACAAAAATTGATTTATTACTCATTCACTGTTGCAAAAAGAAGAGAAGCTTTTCAAACTTTGCAAAAAATAATTTCTTTACCTCATAATTAGGAATTGTATATACAGATATGACAATAGAGTTTAAATCAATGAGTTCCACAGCAGAACACTCAAATATTAAATCCTGATTCAAACCTAAGGAGATATTATTCAAAACTTTATATTTACAACTAGCTTCTACCAATAAACATGAACCTCCTCTCAATGAATTTTTCCTAACATAAAAATCAGCTATTCTAAAATTATTTATGTTCTCTAATAACACAATGGAATAATTGTTAAGCCAGTGCTCGTTTATAGATATTACTTTAATTTTCGAATTTAGCTGAGATAAAAATAAACATAATTCAGAAATCTTATGGGGGTTAAAACCTTGAATGTTATAGTGCATTATCAAACTGGAGTGAATATTGAAAGAAGCTAGTTTTGGGTTATTTAAAGAATTACAGTTTGCAGATACATTATCTTTGTCACCTAAAGTCAGTTTAAATTAACATTTTCCACTAGTCCTGTACTATCAGTTATACTACTATTTATATTACTCTTGTTTATGGTACATTTTTGTGAAACTTGGTCAGACTTAACACTAGACACATTACTCTGCTTTTGTACATCACTCACTAGCGTAGACCTCACTACTTGGCTGTACTCTTGAGAGCCTGGCACCACCCTCGGGCTCACTGGACTCTGTGTGGTGTCTGCGTTGTCTCCAAGTTGAGTGGGTCTAAGTCTGATCGGGCTGACAGAGGGCGAGTTCACTGTAGTAGTTGTTTGGGCTGCTGCTTTACTTCTGGAGTCATTCATTACTTGTCGCAGTTTCTCCAAAAACTCGGTATGAGTGAGACCATGCCACAGCTTCCTTCTCGCAGATGGTTGGTCATAGGATGTTACACAGATTGTAGCACCTGTGGTTTGCTGAAGGCGGGTTATGTTTTCACATAAATTTTCCAGTCTTATCAGGTCACGCACACCTCCCATGGGCGAACAATAGAGGGTTTTTAGCTGCTTTTTCTTGAAGTCCTTGATCAATTGTTCAAAAGCCTCATTATAACTTTGTTGGGTCGGTTTACCATTGTAATTTTCTTTAGTGACCAAACTGTAAACTGTTGCTCCGCTCTTAAGTGTCTGACATGTTAATTTTGTATCCACAAAGTCAGAGGTTTGAGGTCTTCCGAAACTTTCTCTAAAAACTACAGCAACCCCAGCACTCATGTTTCTTTCATGGTCTAAATCGTTAGAGATAGCGTGCGCAAAGGCTATTGTAGGATCGTTTTGGTGTTGTCTTATTATTTTTTTCATGTCTGCCTCAATTATGTTGATAGAGTAGGGTTTTATGGTTGAAGATTGAGAAGGAAGTTCTATTTCAGTGTTTAGGTGTTTTTTTCCTTTGTGATATTTGAAGGTTTTTACCAGGGAATCAATTATCATATAAGATAGTTTCTTTTTTCCTCGATAATTTAGGTGTAGGCCATGTCGAGTGAAATGATCTCTTCCAAGTTCATCCAAGTCAATGATGTGCACATTGTCCATTCTTACAGCAATTTCCTTGATATAATTATTTGCTATGTTTATATCGTGATGTGTTGGATCAATCAGGTTTGTATCATAGCGGTTAGGAATTGTTGTTACATGTACAGTTCTTTCTTTGGTTAAGCTCTGCAAATTCCTCTCTAAGTTAGAGTAGATTTCTTCAGTTGATTTTTTAAGTATGTTATTCGTCCCTGCAATAATGACCATGGGTCGATGAAGAGCTCCTTCAGCTTGTCTGTACACTTGGCACACTGTAGCCCCGGGCATAACCAGACCACTCACTCTAATCCTACCCCCACTACAGGCACCGATTGTTTCAGGAAGACTCCTTCCATGGCTGTCTGCGTAAAATTCAACATCCATTGTTTTTCGACCATCTTTACTCTTCTTGCCTGTTGATATTGGTTTATTGATTGATGTTTTTTTTTTCTTTTTCCTGCTTTAAATAGTTTTTTTCATTACCAAATTGTGCTACATCTCTTTCTTTTGAGTCGCATTCTGTGATGTTTAAGGTTTCAAACCTGCCACTTAAAGGAATAACAGTGAGATCTTGAGCCTTGTTGTTTAGTTTTTTTTTTTTTTATTTCCTTTCCTCTTTTTCACCTCGTTCCATTTTCTTAGGTTGGTAGCATTTTTATCCATGTTATATCTACAATTTTTATTTATGTTTATGTTGGAATCAGCCGTACAGCTTACAGGAGTATGATCAATGGAGCCCTCTAGTGCTGAATATCCCAGAAGATCCTGTGTAGGGGTAGGAGTGGGCATCTGGTACATCATTTCAGCAACTGTGTCGGGTCTGAGTGTGGTAAAGTTATTGTTATGTAACAGTAGAGCTAACTGAGCCCGCTTGGTTAATATATCACTTTCTTTGATGTCTGGCCAGAAATCTCCTCGGTTATTTTTTATTTCATAAATTGTCCCTTTAATGATACATTGGATGAGTATATTGCCAAATATAAGCATATAGATACCGCAGTCCACTCCATTGCTTTGTTGTGGTACTGCTACTTTGTTTATAGGTGTAAGTTCCCCCAAGCCCAGGTGTTTAGATATCTTTTTTACCACCTGTTTAGCATGTGATAAGTTATAATCACCAATTGAGTCAAAGTATAAGAATTCATCATGTCCCTTCACATACAGCAAAAGACTCCAGTGAGATCCCCCCACTTGGTCAATGGCAGGTGAGTCACTAATAGGAAAGAAGATGAATGACTTATTTTGAATTTGAAGAGGCTCCACAATAGTGTTAGTGTCTTCTAAACATTTGATAGCTTGTGTTACCACGGGATTCATCAACAATATTTCCTGTTTAACTATTTTTGCCGTAAGCATGTTATAGTATAACTCAATAGAGTCATCTGTAATATACTTTGATTCCATTATTGACATGCAGATTGAGAACCTATTACAAGTATTTGTTTCCATGTTATGAACAGAATGTGAAAGCTGGGTTTGGATTTTGACATTCTGATGTTTACTCGCCTTGTTTTTAGGAGTAAGTAAATTATTTGTAGGAGTTTCACCGGCTTTCGGTTGTGGAGATGGAAAGTCTGTAGTTTTATTCAGCACAGGAGAGATAACATGATTTTTTAGAGAACCCCTATTACAGTGTTTTCTTTGCTTACTTCTCAAATCGTCTTCAATTTCTTTAAATGCTAAGGTGTAGACTTCATTTTTCTGCTTTTTATCCTGAGGGATTTTATGTTTTTGTTCTGTATAACTTGATAGTTCACTTAGTCTACATGTTCCTTTTTCTTTGGAACCATAAAAAATTACATTGAAAATAAATGTGTTTCCTTTTTTTTCCACATTTTCAATCACTGCAGGCCACGGAGCATGTCCCTTTAACTTTGCTATTACCAGATCACCTGGCTGATGTTTTAAGTTTTCCATTTTTGAATTTTTAAATCAGGGAAATAACATCCAATATTATATTTCCCAATATAGAAACATTTATATTTTAATGTTAAATAGTATGGTAATAACGGTTTGTATGTAATTTCTCAATGTCTAATAAGGTTTAATCAATGAACCATAGACCATAGATAATTGGTGGGCACAGCAATTAATTGAAGATTGAAGATAGCAGGCAATAGTGGCTGACCTTGAGCTGTTATTGTCTGCCTACTAGTTTTACCTGCCGTTGGACTAGGTAAACAGGTACAGCTGACTGACAATGCAAGCTATACTCTGCTCACCAACTGCCTGTCACTACTAGAGTCATGTCAGTAGGCCACTTCCTGCCAGTTATAATTTGGTTATTATTGTTATTATTTTTTTCGCCACAAATTACTTTTCAAAACACCAAGTCTAATTAAAATAGTGAGTGATGCTACAAACAGTCAAACTGTGGACTGTCCAAACATCCTTCAAATGAGTGTTCAAAGTATGCCCACAACCATGTGGTTTTGTCTCCTAAAAGCATGACTAAAAGAGTAAGTAATTTTTAATGCTTATATTTCCATTTCCAACTAATAGAAAATTAAATTTATTACTTGTGTGTAATTCAAATACTTATCCAAAACTTTTGTTGCACTTTTAAACTGTTAACAATTTAATAAGACACAACTTAGAGTTAAAAAAAACTGGCACACTTTTTCACACAACATGATGTCACACAACTGACGCAGGGAAGGCTTATAGAATTATAGAAGTTTATAACTAACTATAATTACTTTTATTTATTGCTACATTACTTAAAATTCTTGTGAACTTTTTACAACACTTTTGTGTTAATGTAATTTTTAGCTCTAACAATGTATGTAATTTTAAAATGACTTGTCCTATTTCTGTAAACAGATCAATGGAATAAATGATTCTTATTCTTATTCCTAATAACTTCAACTTAACTGAACTAAAGTTGTAATATGTAAAACATATAGAAAGATTTCCGGAGAGACGATTGAACACTTTTAAGTAAAACTTGGCACATCTCTAAATATTGAAACCTCAATTTCCTATAATTTTAAACTTTACAAGAATTTTTGTCGTGATTTATTTTTTTAATGTGATTTTATCATGATTGGACCAATGACACACTTACCCAAGTAACAGAAGGCACTTTCTGGGGAACTTGAAAGATTCCAAGGACACGCTGGATGCAGTTTGTTCTGCACCCACCAGGGTATACCCAGACTTTTTCTTTTCTTTCAGATATTGAGCCAAGTCGTGGGGCTTTACCTGAACACACAATCAAATGTGGATACATAAGTGTTATCACAGACTTGTATTTCATTTCGAAATAAAACTGTTGGAGAACTCAAGTTTAAAGAGGTTGTCACATTACCTCGACAATATTTATGTGTTTTTCTGCACTCATGCTGAGAGTGGAGAAGAGTTTATCCTGCGTGTGCTCCAGGCTGGCCACAACGAGACTGTGAGCTGCGAATATCTCGCACGATCGTGCCAAGCCACCCAGGTTGGGCACCTTATCAATCAGTGATGCCACAACAACAAGATCTGTGTGCGACGACGAGGACTGTGCATCAGCATCGCCCAGCATTCCCAGTTCCGCTCTCATTCCTTTCCAGGGAACAAACTTTTTCTGCATCCCACTTGCTTCCAGTTCCACGCCAGCTTCTGGTTCTGCCACAAAATGATATTGATTGTATTACAAGTCAGAGAAATTGAAGAAGAACAAGCATCTTATAATGTTTACCCTTCGCACGCTACTAATAAATCCGTTAAGTTTTAGATTAAGCTATATATTCACTGAGAAAAATATTTTGACATTTAAACAGCTATACAGAATGTATAAGTATTCGATGGTTATGTACATTCAGAAATATTTACACAACTTTGAGTTTAAACAACAAAATAGATTTACTATAAGATCAGGTCAGTTTAAGTCAATATTAATTCCATTTTTAATCAAAGAATTTAGCAGGCATCAATTTTATAACTTGAGTAAAAATGTTTGTTTCCTTAAGTTCAAAGCTAATTTTTATTATAACTAAATTATAAAAGTATAAAAAAGGCATTTTACTTAAAGTTAGCATATTTATAGATAAAATAAATAAAAAGACTATTTACAAAACTGTTTATTTCAAATTTCATTATAAAATGTAATTAAACTGAAAGTAACTGGATTTTGGCGTTTTGGTCAAAGTCTACCATTCTAATATATCCGTCTGTCTACAGTGTGGGAAAGGATAACATAATATCCAAATTACATTAGATCTTCTTGGACAAAGGCATTAAAGAAGCTGTAACAGTGACGACTGGTTATTAATTTACTAACTGACAGGATTACAGATATCACAATATTCCCTCATTTTCTGCAACTATGAGACAAAGGTCTATTTTGTAGCTAATTCCCTGAGACCACTCTTTGATATCAATTTCCCATCACTCTCCAACAGACATAATAAAGAATTATATTTGTATTTTTTTCTATTAAAATCAAATTCACAATTTTTAAATATAATTTCATACCAAAATGTTATTACTTTTATTTATTGTTTGTTTGACATTATCTTAACTAAATAACAAACGGACAATTAATTTACAAACACTGATACTGAAACTGACAATGATTGTTCGTTTACCTGTTGCCTTAACCACCCACGTGGCTGCAGTGAACTGCTTCAGCGAGTTGTCTCCATTACATAGCGGAAAATGCAGGTCGAGATTACCACAACACTCTTGTAGAGTGGACAGTGAGATCCACTCATCTCTGGATATGTTTGACAGCCGAGGCAACTTCCAGAAGATTGTCTGAACAACCATCAAATTATTTCTGTTCTGTTAAAAATGTATGTTTATAACTAGTGGGCCTAGTAGAAAATCTTAAATATTATTACACATTGTCTGTGTAATAAATTTTATTTATAGTCTGTGCTTGAGAGAAGAGCGGACAGAGAACACAAAAAGTAAGTAACTAGATAAATAATATGTTTAATTGGAAAGAACTTCTTATGGACATGTATTCTTCATAAAACCGGAGTTTAAGCTGCATTTGTCGCATTTTGCGAAACAAATCGTGAAAATGCTTGAACTTAAGGATGCGAGTGGACTGCGCACGATCATTGCTTGTTGCAACATCGCCCTCGATGGTGTGACGGTTCGCTCATTCTGAGCAGACGCCAGCCATGGCAAATGAACAAAATCTCTTTAACGAAGTTAAAACAATAGTTTTAATTTGTGTTCACAATAACAAATTGCGTTAAAAAAAAAAAAATTACTTCAAGCTCAATAACGTGACCAATGCCGATATTTTAACCGTATCCGGCTGAGAGTAAAAGTTAAAATGAGAACAAACAACAGCTTTTATCCAGATAATTCAACAATTCTAAAATCAATCTCTAACTTTCTACTATTGGACATATCTTGTATAAATTTTGGTCTTAATAGGATCACAAGTTTTCCTGCTTATGAATCTTCAAAATTGTAGTCTGGTTGAAAAGCATCAAAACAGGCACAATTTTTCATTCTTACCGACATAAAACTTAAATTTAATTCTTTGTTTGAAGGTTATCTACTAACCACCTATTATGTTATTTTGAAGACGTATTGTGACCTGTATTCCGTAGTTTAGTTTTAATGATGTGTGTGTTAATGATTGATTAATGTGAGTGTTTTGTATGGTTTTGTATTAAGTGCATGTTTATAGAGTTAGTGAAGTTGACAAACAACATGTAGGTTGTGATTCCTGACTTAGGCGTGCCACAACGCTTTGGTAAGATTTGTTTATTTTAAGCTAGTTTGTAATTATGTATTAGGTTAGTTCTTTACCTGAAGAAAAGATCAGATTGCAGATCTCAAAACGTAGTGTTAAATTTAATGTTTTTAAACAATTTGATTTATTTCTAGACGCTGAAATAAACAAGCTACATTTTAATTTAACTCCCGTGGTTTTTGCTTAACTAGTTAGTTAGTTTGTGGTCAATAATCAAAGATGTTTATCTTTTCTGTTTGATGTGAGATTAGTATCCAATGAACGCCCAAGCTTCAGATACAACAGTGGTTCAGATACTGATACTACAGCTCCTTGGTTGACATTTCTAAACGTCTTGTCTTAGTGTCTGTAACTGGTACTGGAGATTTGAGGTTATGTTAAAGTCAGATTTTATTTTGAAATGTCAAGACATTCGTGCAAGGTTAAGCAT
Organism: Homalodisca vitripennis; assembly: GCF_021130785.1. NCBI lineage: Eukaryota > Metazoa > Arthropoda > Insecta > Hemiptera > Cicadellidae > Homalodisca > Homalodisca vitripennis. The sequence continues at coordinate 8,727,641 of NC_060209.1, forward strand.
AACCAATTTAAGCTATTTGTTAATGATGTCTATAATTATAATAGAATATATATTATAATAGAAAGGTCCATTTAAATGAGGATTAAACATTGGTGTTTACAAAACGATGAAGGCTACAGTTTGAATGACCTAATTAGGTTAGGTAGGACCTAATTAGTTTTTTTAAAGATAAACTGATGTTAAAAATAACTTGTTTTATAAAAATAACCAAACTATTTCATTTTATTTTGTATTTTAAACTGAGAAAAAGTCTTGGTTTTTTGTGTGTATATTTCAACATTAAATTTAAAAATTTTATTTTCTAACTACTACTTTTAATAAAATGTCTTGACAAAAATCGTTTCTGTTTTAAATACTTTAACAACAGAATATTTATTAATGTAAATATTGATTCTGGAGGCTAAAATATTATAGAACCGCAGACTGTTTTTCAATAAGTATTATTGTAATCTTCAAAGAATACCAATACTATTAATAAGTGCTACAAAACAAAAATATTTGCTAAAAAGTCAAAAGAGTTTTTAATATTTTTGCTACGAGAATTTTCATTTTAGTTTAAATCCTGCATAAAACCTTTAATTTGTGAGGTAAAACCTCAGCAGTGAAGCAAAGGAGACCACCCAAGATAAAGGAAGTCCTGATCTTATGTCTCCAAGTAATCTTTCGCCAGCTACGTAAAATGTATTATACTTGCATATAATACACGATAAACATATATTTCCAGTGATACAATTATAATTACTTAAGTCAATACATCAAAAGAAACCAAATTTTTAAGTTTATTCTTCTAGTATGGAGAGAAAGATAAAACCCATTAACATAGAATACAAATACACTCTTTACATATTAGCATATATACCTCTAAGGAAAAATGATTGATTGCGTGAAATGCAGTAAAGTAAAAATCAGTTTTTAGTTTTTCTGCATTGCGCACTGCATTTCCTTGATTGAGACTCTTCGTCAGGCTCCTGTGGATTGCGCTATACTTGTCGGCCACTTTGCTGCTCAGAGGCCACAACTTTTGCAGAACTACCTGTAACAAAACATACAGAAATGTTACAGGCAACCTAATTTTAAAATAATCTGCAGTGTAATTGAATACATATATATTCCAGACTGATATTTTCACTTGTAACAGGTTGATAAAGTTCTCCTTCTTCTAAGGGGCAGCCTACTGTTATGCACTTCAGCCTCAAGGGCCTTTTGTGCACCCTGGAAGTACACCATGAGGCCAAACAGTTTACATTTTTAGTAAACACAGTAGTGGTTCATAACATAGGCTACAATCATTAAAACTATTCTAAATCCTGTAAATTAGTATGTGACACACAAATTTATACTTTGGGTTGAGTATTAACCCTTTAAGCGTCAAGAAAAATTGGACCTGATCTTTGATTAAGTTACAATTTTTTTAAATTTCCAATGTGTAAAGTAAAATTTATTTTTGTTTCTGTAAGTCAAAATAGAATTATTTAACGGTAAATAAAATTTGTTTAGCCCTTTTTGGATTTGCTAGGCTAATTTTTAGCTTTTGAGAATATCGTAGAATAGCAGTATAGTTGTCACTAATTTTTTTTATCATTTATTCAGTAAGTAGGGGAATGAAACACAGTTTTACAGATAAACATATACTATATTACAAACTAATAAAATTATTTAGTTCCCGGGTGTGCGAGTGTAGATGGCGGGGGGGTGGTCGGAGTGAGTGTGGGCGTTGCAGATGTGGTTGGCTCAGGTGCCAACTCTTGCTCTGGCAGCTGAATAGGACTAAGAGCAAGAGGTACTTTGGGATTATACCAACCACACCGTTATTTGAAATGAATCGTTATTTGACATTTTGCTTCTACTGATTACTAGATTAGCGTAGAACAATATTTCGTCGATATAAAACAGGAATTGTCTTATCGCAAACCCCTCCCCATCCTCAGACAGAGGTCAAAGTCGAGCAGTCTAGTAGATAACGTGACTGCAGAGTATCGCTGCCCTTTCAGCTGGTGCGTCGCATTGTTGTACTTTCGTGCCGCAGTGTCTGTCGAGTACGTCGCTTTGTTGTACTTCCGTCTTTTACTATGTGTGTAATAGATTAGTGATGGGTGACACTATGAGAATTTGGGATTTACCCGGGAGCGAAGAGGGGGCCATTCGTTAGAATAGGGCACAACAGAAAATTAGCGATAACCGAAATACATGTGCGTGTACCGGACGCTTCTTACTAACTAACTGGCTAGATGCCTTGACGGGAGCTCCCGTCAATAACTTTGTGAATGGCGCGGGGCCACGTCCGCTAGACAGTGTTTGGCCAATTAGAAGCCACTGCCACTCCCATTATAATAGAATTCGAGGTAGGGCAACCCGTCTGTATGTCGCATGACTACTAGAACCATCTAGCTGCAAAATATTTAACTAACATAGCAGTAAGAAAATAAAGAATGCAAAAACGCGGCCCTACGGCAATAACGTTTTGAGCTTGTAGTGGCTCTCCGCGGATCCGCGTCAATAACGCTGGAAAGATTAAAATATGCTTTCCCAGGCTTGGTTTAAAATCAAAAATAATTAATATTGTTCTCTATGGATAAACATACAATTATTGCAAATAAATATGTAAAAATTCTATAATTTAAGCTTTTACTAAAAAGAAGATCATTAAAGAGTTGAAAATGTAATCTGCTTTTTCAGCAGTAATTTGATTTTAAACACAATGATAACTAAGGGCCAGACATAAAGAGCTCATTTTTATGGAGCTTCTAATTTTTTCCACATTTATTTTTATGAAATTATTTGTCAAGTAAAAATAAATAGAGATAAAACGTAAAGTGATATTAAAACTGTCAGAGGAGCTAACCTGGGCGTACAGTCGTACGTTGAAAGTGCTGAGCCATACACCACGGCAGGATCTCGGTGACACAACTGTCAATGAACGACTCATCCTGCAGAGTTACAGCAAGGTGATAGGCTACAGAGATAAATGAACAGATGCTGCCTGTTCTTACTTCACTGGCCTAGGAACAAGTACAATATTAGGTTTCTTCTACACATCATACAAATAAAGAGCTATAATTGGTTCAGTATAAATCTTATTATTAGAATAAAATCAGTTTGGTGCAATAAAAAATTAAAATGTTCAAACAGGATCTATTATATTGATTTCCTCGGTTTTAGTTACAATTTCACATAAAATTACCACAGTCTATATTTTAATTCCTACTAGCAGACTACAGCTCTAAGTTTCAAGTTCATTATGATAATGAAATGAAAATTGATTTTATTCAAGGGGAACTTGAGAATATGATCAAAATAATAAGTGTGTATGATAAGTGTTTTTGCAAAGAAATTTGCCATTCTTATGTATTATAAAGATCATGTATAAATCCAGCCACAAGTAAATTCTTTAATAGACACAATGACTTTTTTAATACCTGATAAATACAAGGTCTTTGACAAAAAATGCTGGGATTTTGAAGGGCATTACTTAACAGTTATTAACCCTAGAGGTAGCATTGTAAATTCTCTGTAGTGGCACGGTGTTTTAAGCCAACTGTTTGTGTATTTTTCTAATATATGTTACTACCTCAACTAACGCTCCAAACTTAACATATTATACATAATTTTTTTTATAAAAGAACACAGAAAAACATATTCTACAGAAAAACACATTTTTTTGTCATAAATTTTTGATGTGGCAAAAAGATTTAAAAGAGTAAAAAAATTAAATTTTATCCTTGGATTCCGTATTGTACTTGACTTCAAGCGTATAAAAAAACATTTCTAATATATACATTTTATCTCGAATTTATTGGTGATATCAGAAATATATAATTTATATGACTTTTAAAATCCATATTTACACTTTTTGGTTTTTACGGAAATTTACCAACGCACTTATTTTTTACACAGGGGTAAGACATAAAGCAGATATATACATGTTGACATATAATGTATTCAATATCCTAAAATCATTTTTATGAATCATTTTGGTTATAAATTAACTAAAAAATAAATAGAGGATATCTATAAATAGTATAAAACCTAATAAAATACGTTATTATTGTAAAGTATGATTCTTAATCTTTCCAAATATGTGATTTTTATCACAATGAGATATATTTACTCCTTAAAAAATAACGTAATGCAACGCAATGTTATCGGCCCAGAATTCCGGCGCTGCCAGTTAGACGACGGCCGACCGCACCGTATATCCGTCGCCTGCCACTTCTAGAGTTAAAGATAACTATAGAATTTAAAAGTCAAACTGAAATTGAAACAACTAAGTTTTGTTTCCTAGTAGCATGAGAGAAAACGTTGATCATGGCATGCACAAAACAACTGCGAGGTGGCAGTCCACTGTTGTGACTGATATGCCTGGCACCAGTTGTGAACAGAAAGCACAGTACGTTTTGTGGTACACAAAATTGAAATTGACTGCTAATGTGCACCATTCGAGGTACATATCAAGGTAAAAATTCGCTACTACATGATAAAAATACAATAAAAATATAACTAGTGAGTTCAATTAGTTAACTACCTGGCCGAAGATGGTCCAGAAGCCACTGAGTAACTGAGGAGAGTGGAGGAGTGAGCGGACCAGTAGCCACTCCAGCTGATATCGTACACTGGGCTGTTGGCTCTCTCCTTGCAGTCTGGCACTGGTCCACTTAACCAGCATCACAACACAACTCTGCACACAAGCAATACTCTAACTTACTCACGATTTGAACCAAGAATGAATAGTATCCATTCAATAAAGAGTAATATACTTTCTAATGGGGCAGTTTACTTTTAACTGTAGCGTATTTGTTTCAAATACATCTTAATATCAGACAAAATATTTAGAGCTAATAATAACAGAAGCTATTGTGATATATGGCTTGTTAATTGGAGTCTTGAATTAAACAGAGTAATATGTGGTAAATATTTCAGAATAAACGTGCCCCTACATTTAAAAATTTAAGGTTTTTGAGATATTAGCTTTAAAAATTTAAATGGTGGTCAAATTTTAGTAAGATCCTGTATGAGACACAAATGATAAAAAATTTTAAATGACTGCCATTTTAAAAATAAATGTTATACAAACATGAAACTTTTAAGAAATATCAAAACCAATATTCATACTAAGTTTCATGATTGTGTCTTAAGTAACTCCTGAGATACTAAGTTTTTTTGTTAAATCACATACAGACAGATGGAAAAACTGAGTGTGACAGACCATATGTTCAACTCTGGAATAACCTCCTGAAATTTGGTACCTACATGGGGACAACTGTATGCATATATATTAATAATACAATTCCAAAACTTACGTTTCAATTCTTGAATGTGAATTCAAATACTAATAGCTACATTGTCACTTTTTAGTGTTGTTCTACACTCAATTTTAAACTAAAAATCTAATTAGTCTTACACAATTGCTATACATATGGTTTACTTGTAATTGGGTTCATTCTGATTGTTTATATACCAACAAATTTATAAAAAATAAAATAATTATCATGGTTGGATTTTTACTGTGAATCAGTTCATAATTACCAGTTCAAAATTTATATTTACTACATGCCGTAGCTGAAATTATGTTATTTACATGTCAAATTTCTATTTATCATGTTATTTATATGTCAAATTTCTATTTATTATGTTATTGTCAATATTGGAATTCGATTTATTTTGTTATTTAGTTTGTAAGTTACGTGGTGCTGCAGTTAATTGTATTTTGTATGAAAATGTTTGCCATCTAATTAATTATATCATGTACTGGAAATTTTGTCTCTCTCCCCACTAGTGGCATGTGGTTGTTGTTTTTATGCTTTGCTCCGAGTTTGGGAGGGGTGCGCTTCCGAGACCTCCTGTTGTGGTTGAGGAGACTTCCGGTGAAGTCTAGTTTCGCTAACTCGGGACAGTCCTTATATACGGACATTGGCATTTTTCGGTAGTTTACGGGTACGCATGTATGTATTCACGGGTTTGGCACTAAAAGGATTAATATAAGTTTAATTTTTTTATGCTCCTTAAAACAAAAAAATAATTTACTGAAAAATTTAAATTCTTATTTATCTAATTACAGAATTAAGTACTACAAGGATTTTGCATACAGTATGTAAAGTATATATAGAAGTAAAATAGTAAAGCTTATTCCCATATTATTTTTCCCTTTTTGGCTTTTTTATTTTTGATGGTTTTATAACCATGTCTCTTCAATTAGCCTAAATCTAATTCATTCTAAAAAGTGTTTAATGATCTAAATAAAACTTTTACCATCATTAAAACATTGAATGTTCCACAAAATGCCATAAACTGGTCATTCACAAGAATTGTAGTTCCAACAATATTACAAATTAAAATTTTGTATGAAAATGCAACTGAAACCATAAGAGCCTGAATTTCCAGAACCTTGACTACTCAAAAAGTTCTGTGTGTCCAAATGGCTAAATACAATATTTATAAGTTAAAAAATAAATGTTATCCAATATTTGACACAATGTATTCCACCGTACTAATACCACAAAAATGGTCTGATATTTGTTGTTGTTGTTACTGGACTATCCACTGACCTTAGAGAGCGGTGAAGAACTGTTCGCCAACACAGTTTCCAGTACTAACAGAGCCTGCAGTATCCGGTGTTTGACTCGATGGCGCAGAGAATCTCCATGATACCTGACAACAGATCAAAAGTGCACTAATTCTCATCCAGCCTTGGTCAACAAACCACTAAAATAGAATATATATTATAAAAATCTTATAATGCAATTAAAAATACACAATGCCAGTTTTTACAAGTAATTCATTCACTCGACTTTCCATAAATGTGTACTTAGGCACTAAATTTATTCACACAATCAGTTGTGGATTAATCTCTACAAATACAATATTGTCAAGAGTGTGTTTACATGTATGTGTTCACAAGCTACAATTGATGTTTTTTCTCTTAGGTCAAGAAGCTTATAAATTGCACTTAGTCCTATAAGAACCTTGAAACTTAGTCCGGAAGAACGCTACTTCTGGAATGAGAGGATATTCTGTAAGGTTAGGGGGTAGGGGCCGCCTCCTATAGAGATCCATGAGGAAGAATTAGGGTACTAATCTCAAAGTAATGTCTCCCCTGAAGAAAGGGAGGCAAGCTCTGAACCAGCCTCTCCAGTCAAAGTAAGCAGGGGGTGGCACAACCTTGTTGAGGCTAGCAAGAACTTCTGATATTTAAGAAACAAACCCCACCACCAACTCCAACAGTCATCTACCGCAGTAGACTAGATCTATCGAATTACCCTTGCACCCCAGAATCTCAACATTTGTGGTTAGTGATGTGCTGCTCCTAGACATTCATAAGATTGCCCAGATTTAACTGACAGATAGGTTTTTGCTGTGCCCAGTGGTAGGTTCAACTGGAAGGTATAAACCAGCCAATAGTGATCCCTGCTGAGTTACAATTGATGTTACAACCATACAAGGAATTTAACTGCGCCCTACTACGCCAACTATGCCTAAAAAGGTATTCACAAATCTGAGACTTTCTTTAACTCCTTGATAAATCTAAATAATTTAACCAACAATCAATTTTACTAAACAATGGTATACAAATAAAACTAAAGTGAGCTAGAGAATAATGAAATTAAATATAAATAGTTATTGAAATTTATTTTTAAGACTGAAATTTTGCAGTGAAAAAGTTGTACCTTGTACGACGAGCTGTTAATTGGTCATCCTTCGCAATTAGAATGTGTACTGTTTTCACAAGTAACTCCAAACCACCCTCCTGTGATGCTACAGCCAGTAAGGTTGCTAGTGCATTGGCCCGTACTTGCTGGCTACTTCTTGACTCATCCCTAAAAAAACGACTTCATAAGAACAAGATTAAGACCTTACAAAATATAATAGCTTTATATTTCTTTGTTTGAAGGTTATTTTTTATGATGGAAGGATTGTGCAGGAATCAGGATTTTTCCGGACATTTGCCATCGTTCAGTGAAGCAAGAAATCAGGCAAATGTCCGGAAAAATCCTGTTTCCTGCACAGCTTTATATTTCTAAGAACCAGCTTAGATCAAAAGTAAAGACAGAAGAATAATAGGATCTTAGACATTTGCCATTGTAATATGTTGCAAAATTAGAACAGTAGTTTTCAGGACTGAAATCTATTCTCTTTTTCAGGTGACATTACACAGGATTAAGCATTTAAAAAATATATAAAACTAATCAATGTGTGGCAATAGATTCACCAATTGTAAGTAAGAAAGCCAAATACAAACTTGAAAGTCCAAAGTGGTAAAAAGGAGCACAAACTATACTACTTCACAATACAGTGCACTGCACAACACATGCTGCACACACATGAGTAGGAGAGAGACTGGATGAAAAGACCAAACAAACAAATGAATGGATTGTGCAATGCTTTATTTTAGCCCTTTTTCTGACACTTTTTTAAGACTATTTTTCTCAAATTCGCTCAAGAAAAGAATTCAAGAGTATACCCAAATATGGTTCATGAAAGGCCAGTAATGGAAATGGTTTCATTAATTCATCTTATTTGTTAACAGTATCAGTATACTTTTATTTATAACTATAGCACTAAATAGTTATAAACTAACAAAAATAAAATACCATAGTATTTAAAATCTAGATATATAATTACAATATATCGTATAAATAGGTATACATGTTCGATTTTCAGTTGTTTGCTCGTTCTGTAAAGTACACACTCCTTTAAAGAGATAAAAAATGCTCTACGATAACTAAAACTGTCTTACATGAACAGAATGGTGGTTTAAAGTAAAAATAGCTTAAATAAAAATGTTTTTATCAAAACATTGTTTGCAAAATTAAATTCTTCAGGCATTTTAGTTTAACATCTGTTGATTGTATACAGCTATCGACAGTGAGGCTGTGATATATTTAAAGAATTTAATTGTGTTAATAGCAATGTTGCTACGTAGTGTGGACCAGAAAACTTAGATTTTAGTCAATGACAACACCTGTATAAGTTTTAGAACTAAGAATACAGCTTTTGTTGTTTTGAAAACCACTCATCATAAATTATTTTTATAATGTTCTGCTTCAGTGGTGCAGCTGTTATTAGTTGGAATGAAAGAGTTGTTAGGTTTAACCCTTCCAACACGGCTAACGCCTATAGACTCGGAACTGCCGATGCTTTAAACGCGGATAACGTCTACAAACGCAAAAGCTTTACTTTTGAAATGGCGAAGAATTAGTTGTTAAAACTTCCGTAAGAGAGCAGGTCGATGTTCCTTTCAACTGTCGGGACTAGACAAAACGTTTTGTCACCGTTGGTGGACGTTGTAACGGTATCTACTCGGGTTGAAAGCAATCGCCGCCATATTTTGTATGGCCTTTGACGCGGCATACGCCTATAGACGCGTTCGTTTCATTCAGCTGTTTAACTATGTGTGTGTTGGTCGTATGTTGGTTATATTGTTAAACAAAGTGTTTTGAATCAGTCCGTTGTTATTTTAATAGTGTTTTAGTTTGTTTTTACGTGAACTGATTTTCCAACTTTTATCAATTTACTACGAACAACATAGTTTGAGCGCGTTTTTGGTATATTATGTGTAATATTTTTTTTCAATTATTTGTTTTGTATTTTGTACCAGTTTCACTATACAAGTCCAGTTTATTTATTCTAAATAAATAAGGTTTATAAGTACAATATTTGTTTCATTTCCCTTGTAGGCTATTGTATAAATAAGTTTGTGTTGAATTTCATATTATTACATTTCAAAATCTTATACTGAACTTATTTATTTTTATGTACTAATTATACAGAAACTTCAGTTACAATTTACTCATTATAAATAACCTGTATAAATGTAATGTAATCTGTCAAATAGTGTTCCTATGTACATTATCCTGCAATGCAGTTTATTCAAAATTTCAAATGTTTTAGTGCGTATAAAATTCTCAAAAATATGTAATATTACATGTTTATTATTTTTTTCTTATAAAGGTAATACCGAAGAATATGAAAAAAAATTAGCATTGGGAAATTTAAAAAAAAATATTTTTTTATGTCTTAGCATTTGATGCTAATTCAGCGCTTTAAGGGTTAAGAAAGCATTTAACAATTGATTATAATACTACAATACAGAAGTTTTGCGTAGGACCATGAAAATTGTTATTGTGAGCTACCATTACACCTCTACAAATATCAGAACGTTGCAATTATCACAGAACATTTATTCATAAAAAGCATCCAAATTCCCAAAATGGTCATTGGAGAAATTACCGAGCAATATAAAATTAAACTTGCATATACCTCTTTGTGGAACACATGAACTCTACATATGATAACTTCACTAAAGATTACAAGCTGAATCATAAAATCATATTACTAAAATAGCAGAAAAGCATACTAACTGTGGAATTAAAACGTTTACTGCGTAGTCAGAACCCAGACTTCGAATCAGTGTGCAGGTATCATTTTCAATCCTGAAAAAAATGGTGGTAATCAATATTATGGTGGAGTAAATTATTTTATTCCATATTATATTTTGACAGCTAATACCTTCTAACTGACTAATATTCAACAAATATCAACTCAACTAATATTGGTTCTTCAACTAATATTGGTTAAATATTGCCGATTATTTTACTGTAAAGTAGACTCCCATCCAAGTCTGCTCAGCCACATTGTTATGCATGAGTTCCAAAGTACAGATAACTAGACAAATCTACAATCATCAGTTACACTGCTAACTTCCATTTACGGATTTCAATTCAGACAGAAAATATAGCAACATCCTTGATGTGTCTTCCAAACATTAATGAGCATTATAAGTTTAATTCCCTGCTAAGAATAAAAATCTGAGAAATTTAAATGCATTATTTCAACCGGAGGAAATATCAGTGCGGTTTCAAGCTTTTCCTTTGGTACTTAGATTAGGAAATTTTCTTCCTTTATCTCAACACCAATATATTTGTCCTGTGTAGCATAGTATAAGATACGGGTATAACAAGTTAAGATACAGTATGTGGGATGTCTGTGAGACATTTATAGTTAAGTAAGTTTTTGTTATTTTTAACAGAAAATATACACAAAGTAAGTGTAATCAGTGTAATGCATAGGTATCAAAGGTGAAATTTCATACTTTGTGATTGCGCAAAAAACGCCAAAAGTGGCTGTATTGTGTACATTTCATCACACAGTTGTCAAGACAAAATATCGTCTTCATTATATTAAACTTCAAATAAAATGAACAATAAAATATTTTTAATGCTATTCTTTTGCAATGTTTTGGCACAAAATATACTAGTAATCTCCTTTTTACTTTAACACAAATACATTTGTGTAAATTAACTAGTAAGAAGATTACTGTGTATTTTGAACAAAAACCTTAGATTATTTTATTTAATGGAATTAGATATATTGAAACATAAAGGTCTAGTAATATATTTTAATATGTATATAATGTAAAAACATCGGATATCAATACACAAGTAACCTATTTTATTGCTTCAAGATTGTTCACTTCTTGGAAAATAGGTTTTCTCAGTTTCTTATTCTAACAAAAAATCCTACTTTTTTTACTCATAAAGCCAATGAGATGATTGGTTAATGATAAAAGTAAATATCACTCAAGACAATAACAAACCTCTGGTCTCGACGAAGAACGGGTCCAAAAAAGAGAACAGAAGTCAGTGTTGGTAACATAATTTCCACACATCTAACACTGTTTAGCTCTTGCTTCAAGTGGGAGATAAGTAAGTTGGCGAGACCACTTATAGTTTCTCCTTGACTCATAATTTCCTCTGAAAACTGAACACACAATGTATTAGGATATAAAAATGTTGTATGACCCTTTAACAATGGAAACTCAGTCCTTGTTTGATTTAGTAGTGATGGTGGAACCAATTACTCATAGGACCAGCAAAATTTCTCTTCTCATATGTCCGCAGGGTATCTCGAGAACAAATTGAGCTGTACACTTGAAATGTTGCAAGAAGTTACATTTCTATAGACATCACTTTTAATGATGATGCCTGTCCAATGTTGTTCCATGGGATTTGGCTGAGCGTTAGCGAAGTCTAACCTTTGACAGGATATCATTGAGAATTGAGCTACAAGCTTAAAAATTATATAACTCCATGTTTGTAATGGATGAAACTGTAATTATAGACAAAAATATGGTACCCTACCTTGTCAACAGTTCCGAAATTTGTTTTAGGTAGATTTAACACTACGGTACACTGTTTCAGGATGAAAGTCATCTTTAAGGTGTTTTAAAGTGTAAAAGTCAATGGAAGTAAAAAAAAACAAACAAAACAAAGTAACATTTAATAAAACACAAACAGATTCAATAAATAAAACATAGACACGCAGCGTCTGGGCTACCGAACAGGCGGTTCGTGTGTGCGGTAGGCCTATAATGTATGTGTAGGGCCTACCGTAAATGATCTTTAGTGTCTGTTTTATTTACTGTACTGAATCCGTGTGTGTTTTATTGTGTTACTTAACATGTTGTTAATGTCCGTTGACTTCATGTATGAAACATCTGATGATGGGACTTCTATCCTGAAACACGTTATGTTAAATCTACATGTTATACAACACAGGATCTGGTGTACCATATCATCGTACCTAATAATTCACCTACTAATTAACGGGATTAAAGTGATTACACTTAATTAATTAGCCTGATTAAATAACATTATGTTAAACTCATAGTTAATAAATACCACTTAATATTATATTCTATCTAACATTGCCTAAATAATTTATATTTGACTAGTTCAGCTTTGTGCATCACAGGAGAGTTTATGATTTTGTATATCCAAATAATTTCTTATATTGAGATGTACTAAGAGAATCCATTGAATTTGTATTACACGTTTGTGTAGCTAAATAAAATAAAATTGTTAAAAAAATAACTCCCAAAGCACTTCTATTCCTATTTTTGTGTACTATGAGATCTTGTACAGAAACCATTCCTTCAGTACATTATGAGACTTATCTAGATGAGACTAAAAATACATAAAGTATTTTTTAGGAATTATGCATTAAGTAAATAAATCATTGAAGTATTTTGTTCTAGTAGCCAACCTATCCAACAAAAATATTCATTTTAACAAGATAAAAACTAGGATTACTATACAAGTGATACTTACATTTGTTATGATCTTTTGTATGTCTTGCTCCATTATTATCTGCCTATTGAAACACATTTTAATCCAGGAATTAATAGATGGCCAAAACGCAGCAACTTTCCTAAGTTCAAAACATGATTTCCATGTAAATGTAATCAATCTTTCAACCAACTCTACATTGCTTAATGCATGAGGAAGCACACTTTGAAGTACAGTGAGAATAGGCACCAGTGAGCTACGCTGCCCAACCTCAACTGACTCGATAGCCAAGTCAATTATTTCTTCTGGAGAACTTATACTAAATATCTCTTGCAGAGAAATAATACTTGCACTAATACACTGTTGAATAATACACCACAGGGTATGCATGCACCCAGACACAAGTTTACTCCAATCTTCATGGTTTTTAGTCGTGTTGTTATCTAAGATATCCTTCGGCTGCTTTAGAAGAAGATGAACATCTTTAATAAGCGATAAGTAATGCGATCTGATATTTTCATTCAACTTGCAACTTTCTTTAGACTTTGAAATAAGTGTAATATACATTAGATTAATTTTTAGGCTTAAGTAGCGTTGACCAATATTACAATTTGTACAGTTATAGGAACCGATAGCTCTCTCGTTCAATATTTCAATGTCAGTTATCAACACCAAATCATTTTCTGACATGGTAGAAAGGACTTTTGCGTAAAGTTCAACACTTTTTAAGTGTACACAACTGATGCCATCTAGAAGCCTTTTCTCTGTGTATGGGATTATCTCACTCATGTAAGGTAAAATACTTCCAATTAACTTGTCATTTTTTAAGTCCAGTCCAGACAAAAAACCTGTTGACTCTTCCAATATGCATAAAATCAACTCAAGGCATCTATCACTCTCTTCAACAGAAGCATAGGGGCGTTTATAACTGTCCTTAAGAACATTAAAATATTCATCCATGACTTCTTCAAACTTAGAATTTACATCAATCAATCTTGCATCAACAAACAAAACCAGAGTTCGAGCTTTTGATATCAATGATAAATTATTACTGGTAGTTAGCAAAAGTCTGACAATGTCTGTCTCTTCTTGAAGTTTACAAGATTGTATCCACTGTTTGGCTATGTCCCAAGTAAGTAAGCCTCGACAGAGACATTCATCTTTCTTCAAAGAACATAAAACCCTCGCTATGCTCAACAGATTTATATCCTTATTTGTATGCATTGTTAGTAAATTCAGAATGGCACACTGAACTGCACCCCTAATAAATACATTTTGGGTTCTTACAGTTTCTTTCAAAAATTCACAAAACATTGTCATCTTTGATTCATCAAATATTTCAGCCTCTGGAGTAATAGACATATTGTAAAGTACATGAAATAGAGGTATAGTACACCAACTGACATTTGCCATTGCTTCAACAACAACAGAAAAGAATTCTGCATGAATTTGGGAGTTTAAAATTATGTTAGTAAACCACTTTCTTAGAGCAATGTCTACATCAGACCATTCAGTGTTATTAGATTGACAGGAGTAAATTAACATATCATTGAGCCTTTGAAACAAGATGTTTACCAAATACACATATGAACAGTTGACATATAAAGAAACATTTAGCTTCAAGAAATGTAACATTCCAAGTTTTGCCACTTGTAGAGAATCATGAGCTAGCAGTCTAGTATAAATCACCAGAATCATGAGCTAGCAGTCTAGTATAAATCACCAAAAACCATGAAGCATGAACATTTATAAAATCTTCACTTAATTTCAGTGTTTCTTGTACTACTGGAATAACCAAGTGAGCTTGTTTCTCTTCAAGTATTTCAAGAAGGATGAACATTTTTTCCCAAAATCTATTCAAGTGATCAGAAAGGAAACAATTCCAGGAAAATATATCCAGTTCAAGCTGCAAATTAGATCTAGCAATAACATCCACTGAACGCTTTAGAAGATACAGTCCTGTTTTTCTCAAACTGCTGTCATTTGATAAGAGTCCCATTTGTATGTGACTCCAAAATTCCCGAGATCTGATAACTTCAAAATCACCACTACCTTTAGAGGTATAAAAATCAGCTAATGCAGATAGAATAAACAGGTTTTGCGACAGAGAAACTGAATTTGACTTTTCTGAATTACTGATTTTATTCCAAATTTTAAAGATTACTGTATGGCATCTGGACACTTGTATTAACTTTGGTACTATGTTAAACAGGATAAAAGTTAAAGTTATCCTATCATCACTCAAAAGCAAAAGATCTGCTAATGATGAATGAAAGTTGTCAGACTGAATTAGATTGTAAGTTTTAGATAAATATTTGAAGTTTTCCTTTGTACCATGAGCAAATAAAGCATTTAACGAGCATTCAAGAATAGACAGTTGATTGAGAATGTCTAAATCAAGGGATGCCTGTAGAGTATTCATCACACTTTCAACGAAGAATAAACAAAAATTATCCTCTTGTGCAATTACAAGATACTCTAAACTTAATTGCAGTATGTCTAACAACTGATCATTACTTTTTCTTTCACTGAATGTGTGCTTGACTTCATTTTGAATATGGTCTACCAACTGTTTGCATGCAGATAAGACTGATGCTTCAATACTTTTTGAATGCCCAATTCTAAATGATAACATTTTGTAAATATTTCTTTGAACTGATAAGTCTTTACAATTATCAGTAATTAATTCTTTGCTTAGGGCTACGATTAACTGATCTACTTTACTACACAAATTCACCCTATCCTCTTTTGCCCAACGTTCACATAGGAAGTATATGTCTTCATTGTTGATCAACTCCATTATGCCTGGTTTATTAAAAATTAAAAACAGATATTTCTGAATTAACACGACTATCTGAGGATACTTAGTGTATCAGTACTATCAGCTTTGGAGAGTTCCATTTTAATAGCCCAAAGTTTCATAAGATCAAAATGTACATATTTTACTATTAAATATATAAAGATGTACGCTAAAACTTATATTCTTTACACTGTTAATAGCCTAACACATTTTGCTTCAACTCAATCACTTAACTTTTAAGACACTCTTTCCTACGGAAACAACTTTTTGAGGTTATGCTCACTGCAGCTGCTGTGCCCGTCTGTTTTTTTGCGCTGTTTACTAGGCAGCTTGAAGACCTACTGTTCTTAATAAAGCCTCATTGTGCACTGCTTTGTTGTTGCTCACAGATTATTAGAAAAAAACCTTGTTAAAAACATTCTATTATTTTATAGATTTTTATTATAATAGTACAATGCATAAACACATGAGAGTTTTAATTAACTTTTGATTAATAAAATGTATGTGTCTTTATCTGTATTGACCCTTGTATAACCTGCTTTCTTTGGAGACCTACGAGATATCTATTCACTCCCTAAATACGAGTTAATAAGGAATAGTAGTTTTATATACTTTTTTGCACTCTGAGAGGATTTTGCCCTCCATATTATATCTTCAATTTCCAAAAAAGATAATTAGATTGAATGTGGAAAAACTTTTAATGTGTGTACAGCTTTTTTTAATTTATATTAATCACTATAAAATATTCAACTCTAGGACAAAGTAATGGGTGATTCTTATTTCAAATATGTAATTAAATAAAATGATAAAACGATTCAAAAAATAAAGGATTGTGAACATTTTTGTTGTTATACGTTACAACAAAATCATGTTTTTGTTTTGAAAACCATTATTTGTCATAGTTTCATTATATTAATAAAACTACTCCTTTTGCTTTGTCACATAGAAAATGTTTGGATGGTCTTCAAACCTTATATAATAATAATAAGAATAAAAAATCATTGAATCGTTACAATATTTTTAACTGAAACATTGGTCCTTATATGAATATTATTATTTCATTATGTTGTATGTAAAAGATAATTACATAGCGATTTAAAATGACCTGAATTATTTAATTGTTGAGATTTTGTTTCTTTGTACCAATGGTTAATTTTAGTTCTTAAGACTTACGCTGTTGTTGCATCATTAAAGTTCGCCCGTTCACACTAGCAGACGTTAAATTTGACGGTTTAAAATACATTGACTGAAGATAACTTTCCACAGTGAGGTTTAAAATATTTCAATAATCTGATTGTATGAACAATGTTTTCTTATAATCTCGGCTCTCTAACCGAGAGATCATGGGCTCAAATCCCGGGGAGGTCCAATGCTTTATTTTCTTTGCACTA
Source organism: Homalodisca vitripennis (assembly GCF_021130785.1). Lineage (NCBI taxonomy): Eukaryota > Metazoa > Arthropoda > Insecta > Hemiptera > Cicadellidae > Homalodisca > Homalodisca vitripennis. The sequence continues at coordinate 8,744,893 of NC_060209.1, forward strand.
ATCAGCAGATGAACAGATTTTTATTGTAGGCCAAAATTATAGTCTCAAGAAAGAGAGGGAAACAAATGGTTTCAATTTTTAAGGTCTGTAACCAAACTCTTTGAATTGTACTATGCAAATTGTAAAATCATGTTATGGAGGTTACTATTTTAATATAGTATTGGTAAGTGTTTAGTGTGTAAAATACTTTAAATCGCAAATAATACAAAAAGCATAAAAATATTTATATAGCAGTGAATAAAAAATAGTTTACATACAATTTTTCGAACAATGGTGCCTGGTGAGACATGGCCTATGGCAATATCAAATACACTTTTTTTTCCCACCGTCTGCAGAAGAAGATCGTGTGGTTGGCGTGGTCGTATTCCACATTCCCATTGACATTCTGAGCTTTTGAACTTACCCATATTAAACAAACGTTCAAAAGTTGCCAAGAGCGGTAGAAATGTACCTTCCCATGTTGCCGCTCCACCCATTCTTTCGTCTCTAATCAGCCTGGCTGTCCAATATCCTTTGTCTCTAGCAGCCATCGTTCATGCCAGTCCCTTATGGTGTGTTGTTGAGCCTCAGTGCGAGTTACAACACAGTTCCATTCGTATATACCCGCAGCCATCGCTTACTCGTCATAGGTACGTCGATACTCATCGATTGGTTTAAAGAGGCGATAAAGGTGCCGCCTCAGAGATCTGGTCCTGAAACGTGAGCTTGGAATCAAGCGTCACGCCGATACTTTACAGAGCTCTGTCTAAAAAATCTCCAGGCCCACTCGGATCTGGACTACGGTATCAATCCTCCGTCTGGTGAGAAGTACGATATCGATAATCTCCGTCGCCAGACTCAAGATGCACTTACTCATCCGGGCCAGTACTCGCAGTATGACTCAGTCGAGAGTAGCCATTGTGCTTCGTCAAAGGTCCTTGTTAATGAAACTGCGGAAATCTAGTCCCCGTATTATACGAGATAGCCTCTTTCGGGCATTTCCAATGTTCTACACGATCAGACGGCACGTTCTGTGTTTCTCACGTTGAGCCGCCACGAAGAAATCCAAAACCTACTCTACCTCCCTAATTGTGGAGCGGCCTACCCTTACGGTCAGAAAGGCCACTACCAGCCTAGATCACTTAAACGAGCCCTGGATTCAACAGTTGCTCCAGGAGCTTCCCTGATATGTCGAACATACAGAGAGGTGTGTATACCGACGGGGTTTTAGGATCTCTTTTGCCTTTACTAATGAGAGGCAGGCCTTGGACCTTTCATCGGTTATCTAAGATGCTTTCTTGCAAGTAGCGATTGTACATATTCAAAAACTGTGGTCAGGTCCGAGCTACTATCCTTCAGTACTTCTACCGGGACACCGCATCTGTCCGAAGGCCTTGGACAACTCCGCATCAGTAAAGAAAGGAATCTCCTAAAGGTCGACTGGGATATCATCATATTCCTTGACCGCTTGGGTTGGGAACAGGGTATCTACTATATTGTCCTTAAGAAAGGAGCTCTTAATCAGGCCTGCTAACTGGGCATGGAGCCTGCGCATTAATACTCGGTAAGCAAGTCCTAAATAGTCTTTGTTCATGCCCCTTAACTCGTTCCCCTTATCGCACTTGCTTCTAATGATTGCTCTCTTTAAAGCTTCGCTGTACGGAATTCCTTTACAGAGGCCTCGGGATCTTTTCGTCCCTTCCGCCGACCGCGAGTAATCCTACGCCTTAGACTGAAGCACCTGTGGAGCAATACGATTTCGTCGTTCCACCATTACATTTGAGCTCTAACGTATCTCAGGCCTCCGAGTCTTCACAGCTCCTCACGATAAACTCCATCATAGAGTACACAGTGTCGCCGGTGCCCTCGTCACTTCCAAAACAACGTTCTTTCCCTGACAACAATCACAGTTAGGGTGTCTTCACTTCACTTAGTCTGGTGACATTCGAACCTTGAGGTCGTTCAGATAAGAATCCTGATTCTTTGGCAAGATATTGAAGATTATATACTGATCAGATCTAGAAGTCCTCAATCACCATCCAGTCCATGGTTCTTCGAGAATATTTCCTCCGCAAACTTTATATTTGGGATGGTAAATGCGTATCTCTGCCGACGAAATATGGGTGTTCCCCGAATTCATGATAACCAGACCAAATGCAGCGTCCTCTAGTTTCAGTAGCTTGCGTTAAAATCACCGAGGAAGTAAAGTACACCATCCAGATTGTCCAAAAAATCGATCTCATTTTCATTGTGTGTGGATAGCACCTGAGAAGTTACCTCGTCGCTTGTCACCCAAACGGGAGTCCCGGCAGATACCGTGACTCTTTACGAACACGTTCGTGTTTGAAACCTAGATTGCATCGGTGCCTAGGGTATCACGGAACTAGCATGGTCCGTCCCTGCCATGGCACTGCTCACTTATTATAATTTCGACTTTGTTTTTCGAAAGCCATCTTAAAGCCGCTCCGCATGTGACCCGCCTCATCACACTTAAAACAAACACATCTTCTGTGGACTGGAATTATCTTTAAATGGTTGATATAACATTAATTATTCTTTGTAAGGTATATTCAAGTTGACTGAATCAGATAGGAAGATTATTATAACATGTTGAAGATGAAAAGTAGAGTGAACAAATGAGCTTTAAGTGCATCTGCTTGATTGAATCACTTTTATATGGTGAGTGGAGATGAGATGTAGACAAAACATGATGTAACAACTTATCTAGAAAACCAAGATCAACATCCTATCGACCATCAAGTTGTATTTAGTTTCTCACCAGTTGCATTTAAGTGGCCAGGTTGGTATGGGACTGCCTATTACAGAGTCCTGTTTGTCACTGATATGAGTACCAAGGGATTGAAATGGACGACTCATTGGTGAGTATGAATCATAGGGGCAGAACCCTTTTGTGGCTTGAACAAATGTTAAGTGAAAAATGCTGTCACGAAATGAATAGCTGCAGCAATTTCTTTCTACTTGGAAATTCTCTGAGGTCTGAGACGAGTGAAAGGTTTCATAGGGCCTTTATCGATGTCAGCAAAACTTTCTAGCACTTGGAAGACCAGGCTTCAAATTATTCTCCAATCTGTTGACTAGACATTGCCCACTTAACTGCCACTTGTTTAATCTCCGAGTCGGACATGTCACTTCTGCAGAGTCCAAAGACTGATGTACACATCATAATGGCGAAGTGATTGCCCTCATTAGGTGGAGACACCTTTACAGAACATTTTAAAAAGCTGCTTTTTAGCTCCTAGGGCTGTCTTGAGGTTTATCAGGGTTGGTTAGATATCAGGATTATGTCACAATACGGTAGATATTATCATGTCTCTAATATACTTGTACAGAAATATTTCCATAAAATAAGGAAAATTGACTCTTAATTATTTTGTTTTATTTTAAAATACATCTTTGGAATGCCTGACAAAGATTTCATAGTATATTTGAGAAAATATACAGGAATACTCAAAAGTCAGTGGCTACCCTTGTAATTTCTAGGGCGCTGCAGGGGGAGGGATGCACCCCCAACTAAAGTTTCAAACGACAATCCCCCACATGTGGAAAGGGAATAAAGGGAAGGAAACACTTTGGCACAATCCGGAAGTTGCTATCCATAACCATTCTGAGATGCTAAAAAGCGGAAAATGGGGTTATTTACAAACAAATTTTCAGGAAACTTCGTTTTTTAGTAAAAAACCATATCTGAAATCTCATTTTCAAGTTGGCAGTATCAAACAAAGTGAAAAAGGGGTTATCCTTTGTCCTACCATTTTTGAACGGATTTGTGTATAAAAATTGGTATCTGAGGATTTTTTAGGTTGAGAACGAATTTGACATTGGTTGTCAAGAATACATATGCGTTTCCCAGGTGTGCAATCCTGTTTATAAATAGCTGAAACCCCCATTTTCCGCCATTTAGCAGTTGTCATATTGGAACGGTGATATATAGCAACTTTCAGTTTGCGCCAAAATGTTTATTTTTATATTCTCTTTCCACAAAAGTGTTACTTATGGAGGGTTGCGAATTGAAAATTTTTAGTTGGGGTGCACTCCCAGAGTGCCACCATCCTAACATATTTTGATAGGTCAAAAAGTAGGTTGCATTAATCTACAAAGATCAGTAACGTTTATTTCAATTGGTCAAACCGTCTAGAAATGACAGGGGAGGCCACTGATATTTGGATGACCCTGTATAAGGAATGTGCCACAAAAATAACGTGTAAACAATAAATAATTTGCTATAAGAATGAAAAAAGTTATTGTTACTACTTTCACTAAAAATAGTTTTTTACCGTTATATGTTAGTAGTTTGGTTATTAGTATTTTAGTTGTGTTATAATAATTGTTTTTATAATAAAATGCAATGTATAGGGAAATATTGTACGAAATAATTAAAACAAAATAAAAGGATAGAACACTCATACACATTATTTTTATAAGCAAAGTAGACTTATATAAATAATCTATAGACAAAAACATTTAAAATAAACTGAACATGTCCATACAATATAATTTTTGTAGTATATGTAGTCTGTACCTTTCAGCACCAATATATCCTGAAATATAAAAACAAAGAGAATGCAATAGGTGGATTAAAAAATTACTGAATCATCTGGGTTCTGCCAAATGAAAAATTAAAGATCTGGTTCTAAAAATAACTAATCTTTTTGTAGAAAAGATATAATAGTTCTTCTTTCTAGTTATAATGCTGAACAAGTAAGTTGTGTAAAATAAAATCTGAAAATATCGGCAATTGTACTGGCTATTCTCTCTTACTGTTTGTTTACAATTTTTTTATACATAAACCATCTAAAAATTGAATAAAGGTACAAAAGAAATTGGTTAACAATATTTTATTGTTATACAAACAATACAAAATACTTTAAATTAATGATGGAACCAGTTTGTAACTGACACAAAGGCTTGGAGATCAGAAGTTAAATGCTACCAGCGATCTGAAACAAATTTCACAGACATGAGAACAGTGATATTTGGCAAAGAAAAAAATTTTTTTTCTATGATACTATAAGATTATGTATTCATCATCACATTTAATTTCCTATACATAAAATATTAGACACTGTGCCGCACTGCTTGATGACAAACTTTCTGGTTGGAAAGCAACTGCTTACTCTCAGATCAAAAAGTATAGATACCCAAGTTTGAATGTTAACACAAAGTAACTAATACAGCTAACATTTACAGGAGTTACATTAAAATATAGCTTGTTTACTTTTTTCTGCTTTTTCAGACGTGTAAAGCAAATTAGTTACAAACAATAACCAAGTTTTGTGTCTATAAGAATGAAAAAAGATACCGGTTTTCAGCGCTTTACTACTAAACTGCAGTTCTGAAAATGGATTATTCATAGTTAAACCTGCAATTGGAAGTCAATATATTAAAACAATATTTAATATATTACACCCTCCTCTTGCAGTTAAGGGCATGAGTGGACCACGCACGATCTTTGCAACACTGCCCTCCTGACAGTCTGACGGTACGTGCTTTCCAACAAGGAGGCACCAGCCGCGGTAAATTAACAAAATCTGTTTAATTAAAGTGGTGTTAAAAACCATAGTTTTAAATTGTGTTTAAACAAATAAATGACCTTTAATATAAACATAATGACTGTAAGCTCAATATCATGACCAATGCCGAACCCATGGTTAATTGACAACTTTTATCCATATAATTAAAAAATACTAAAATTAGATTCTTTAAAAAAGTATATTAGTACATATATTGTACACAACTTTGATCTCAAGAATAACAAGTTTTCCTAGTTATGAATGTTCAAAATTGCAGTTTGGTTGAGAACACCACAAAACATCATTTTTCGTTCTTACTGTCACAAAAATTTAAATTTAATGTTTGTGAAAAATTTTCTTTATATTTCTAGATACAGAAATAAAAAAGCTAAATTTATAGTACGAGTTAAGTTAGCTCTAGTTGTTTAAATTCACTCAACTCGTTAGTTTATGGTTAACGTTCAAATTAGGTTAGCTGTACTTTTTTGTGTGAGATTAGTATCCAACGAATGGCCACGCTTGTTGCGATGACAGCGGTGCTAACTTAATATTAACTTGACTTTGTAAATATCAATTATTGTCCATTTCTACAAATAGTGGGTCTAAATCAACTGTGATGGGACAAAAAGGACAGAATAAAAGTGGACTGGCCGATCGGAGCAGTGAGGAGAATGTGCTGATTGGGAAGTCCTTCAACATAATCAACAAGGCACTGGCCGCCTTTGTTTAATATACGCAGAGCTATATTTGTCTCTGGAAGAAAGATAAAGCCTTCTTATCACTCATAATCAAGGAGGCCGATATGACAGTTACTTAAACATAATATTACATTTAAATAACCTCCAATAGATTCCATGAGATTCTGTGTCAATGACGTGAAGCTCAAGTATGGAGTTTTTTTGGGAATTCACGTCAATGACGAACATTAAAACAATCTGTATTGTAGGGCACGAAATATCCTCATTTGTGTGTTCACTTTCATGCCTTCATGTTGAGAAAAAGAGGAATTACATTCCAATCTGGAATGGTAATGCCTGCCTTCCTATTCTCTCATGTAATAACTTGAAGATCATTTATTGAGAACAGATTGATAACATAAAAGTTAAGGTAGTTACACAATTATTATGGAAATAAAAATGGCTACCCCTTCCAAAAGTATTGGATGGTTAACAAGTAAGAGGTCTGACCCATTGGATGTGTCAGAACGCACAATGCAAATTACACACATTTACTTTTTTATTATATTGTCATTTTTCTTCAACGAGATAACTTCTAAAAGAACTCTAATTAGTTTGAATAACTGCCTTTTAGAATAAACAAATTAAAATAATCTGCATATAAAAAACATAAAAAAATACTGTACAATCTGATAACATTTACAATCTGATGTAACATTTACACTTTGTAAGTTGCCACATGTATCCATTTAAGCTTATAAATAAAGAAATATGTTTAATTGAAAAAGAAATGTATCTCATAAAAGAACAATATTGATTTGAAAATAATCATTACTGAGGGAAAAGAGAATGAATCCAGAGGTACAAAAGCACACAAGATTACACTAATTACATTTATACACAACCTTATCAATTTGTCTAACAAAGTGATTATTAAGAAATCTCATACTTGCTATCATGCCACGTAAATCATAGTAAACTTAGCATATTTGTTTAGAATATTAACCCTTCCCACGCCCAAAACGGATGTATTAGAATGGTAGAATTTGACCAAAACGCAAATACAGTTATATCCAATGTTATAGATTTTGTTTCTTAGTTCACAAAAGGCCTTCAAAATGCCCGGTGCTTGCTCTGTGCTTATCGCAGTTGCTACGGAAGTATTTATAAACGACCTTCACCCTTCGTCTAACTCCAATCACCTGCTCGTCAGTTCTGCACCTCCTACAGAGCCATAACCAAACATATCCGTGGCGTGTATTACTGCTTTCTCGGTGGTCACGAATGTGCGTCTACTACGTATCTCGTTATTATTCTTCATCGTGTTTAATTACATTTTACAATGAAATTATGAGAATTTATTTGTTGAAATAAACAGTATTGTAAATAGTTCTTTTGTATTTTGATCAATAAATACATAAATTTTAAGTCAAATGCCCTGTTTATACTTCTTTTGCTTTTACCTTTTATAATTTAGTTATAATAAAAATAAGCTTTGAACTTAAAGAAACAACATTTATTAGTGATGTTCGAAGGGTTAATACTACAGACACAGGCCTGTGGGCTGTCTACAGAAAGAAAGATGTCAAGGTCAATGATATAACAAGTACTGACCACAGTTAACCAGGGTATAGGATATCGTAGTGACCGGGCCGGTACAGAAGATGGATGGCAGGGGTGCAGTTCTCAGGGAAGTCGTGAGCGATGACCTCAGGTGTTGTGCCTCGGTCCATGTACCTCACCCTCACTCCCACATTGAAGGCTGCACTTAGAGCGATGATGTGGATGTGGTCACTTTCCTTGAACATTGGCTCCACCTCCTGCACAGAAATCAAACTTTATTAATACACATAAAGAAAATCTGAATCACACATGTCCTGTCATGCTATTTTTCTGGAAATTACATACATTCAATGATGGTTAGGCTTGGAGAATTAAAATCTAGTTAATTGTGTGAGAATGGATTAAAGAACAAAGCCTGTTTTCTGTCTTAAAAAATTTTGGAGTTAAACAAAAGTTCCAAGTTTGAGTCATCTAAGTTTGATATATTGCAATGCTTTTTGTAAAAATATGTGTGTCATTTGTTTTGAAGTTACGCATTATAATTGACTTGGGTCAGCTTTGCCTAATTCCAAAATGTGGCACATTGAATTATAAATTGCACAATGCTCAATACAAGTGAACTGGACTGTAAAACAAACAAAAACTGTCTACAAGAGTAAACTAGCAAGGTTTAGGTTCATGGTAATAAAAACCAACCCTTTAAATCTTATAAATACAAATTTTTGCTAAGCGCTGATCTTAAAAATGGCTGGACCAATTTGGCTCAATTTTTTTTTTTATATTTGTTGGAAGTCCAAGGAAGGTTTATATAAATAAAAACAATGGAAAAGTTCCCTAAACACTTTAGAATTTATAAAAATAATATTAAAAATTACGTTTCATAATAAAAATTTAAATTACACTAAACAGTTTTTAACCATTTTAAACTTTCTTTAATGTTTTAACTAAGTTCATTAAAGAACGGAAACATTTGTTTACATTTTAATTTTAATTTTATATCTGTCTTCACTGGCACTGTAATATGCCATTCTTACTATGGCTTAAGGAAAACTTCTTTAGAATACAGGAAATATTTCTTTAATTTTTTACATGTTTCAAACATTTTAGTTTAAAAATATACTATCCTTTGTATCAGTTCTCACTAGTATATACTGAGCTTGTAGATGTGTAAAAATTGCAATAATCAAACCAGGTTATTGTTTGGAAACTGAAGAGAAGCATGCAACTGAATTGCATCTAGAATATGCATACCACTGAAATATTCATGGAGCATACAATAACTGGGATCTTCATAGATTTTGATAATATTGAATAAAAACTAGTTAACATTCCAACTGATCAGTCTCATTACAGTGTAGTGCCAATATTATAACAGAGTGCATTGTGACCTTGAATGAAGGATTACAGTAAAACCAAACATGACACAAGTTTTTAACCCTCTCCCGCTCGCAAGGCATGAATCGGCACGGCCACCACATAGCCACTGCAGCTTAAACGGCACAGATCGGCACGCACTGCTTGATCTACTAGAGCCGATAAGTGCTGCTCTCGAGTAACAATATGTTGAACTACTATGGGTTTTTTGCTATCAGGAGACCATTCACTTTACTTTTACAGTAGATTTATTCCATTATTTTGCTATTTGTATTAGTTGTGTGGAAACAATGGCGGGTTGTAGTCGTACACTTCGTGACAGTGAATTCGATCTCGTTATTAGTAATGATTGCGACGATTCAAGTGAGTGTAGTGATGTACCAGAGCCTTGTGAAATGGTTGGTGGCATTGAGAATGTAGTTCGGAGTGATCACAGTGGCAGGGGCAGTGACAGCGAGCCAGACAATGACCTTCACCAAGTAACTGCGCAATAAACAACCCCGCGCCATCGGCGCCCTGCTGTCCGTGTGTGCCCCCCTCCCTGGTCTCGTACAGTCAACTTCATTGAACCAATATATAGTAAAATAATTAATATATATAATTATAGTTAATTACAATGACAGAACGTGTGTAAGTTGAGGCACAGCGTATTTTGACCAAGCGCGACCGGCAGAGCGAATTAATTGAGGTTAGAAGCACCGTGAGCGCCTGGAAACAATGCGAGTGGGAAAGGGTTTAAAACAAAAAACAACTAACAATATGCCAAATTACAATAAAATGTACAACTTTGCACGACATGTGAAAAGAAAATAGCAAACAATGTAGTCAAACCTCAAAGTATTACCTCAGAAGTAAGTTCACATTAGGATTAAGGATGTCAAGCGAAGTCTGTGTTGGAAAGCTGATCTAGAACAAGCTGAAGGTGTTGCTCACCTGACTGCAGAAGTCTGCGACAGTTCTGTCACCCTCTATGAAGTACTTGTAGAAGTTCGCCTGCTTCTGCAGTTGTCCTGAGGTCAACAGTCGGAGATACACCACCACATAGTCCGAGTAGCCCTGGTCATTGAACTTAGCATAGAGTGCCTCTTGAGCATCAGGACCCTTGCCCACCAGGTCCACTACTTCCATAAACTGTCAACAGACACAGAACTGAATTATTTTATTTTAACAACCAATAATTAATAAGTAAAGAACGGTAATTGTAATCTTCCAATGGAAATGGAAACTTCCTGGACAATACGGGGTATTTTTTTATGTATACTAATACGAATTTAGTAATGATTCTAATCACTTTCTTTTGTACAATCGAGGTGTCCTGAGTTTTGATACCGCTCCTTCATAGAATCAAAGCATATCTAAAAACCAACTGGAAATAAGCATAGTACGCGGTCCTGAATTTTGGGGAACTACATAAATTAAACATCTAATAAATATGTGGACTCCAAGGTAAGTCAGTGTCTACATGATTTGGCTGATTTACAATTATTTTTTATCGGAGTTAATGGAATTTTTTATAAAAATCATATTCTTGTTTTTATTTGCTTGATTAAGTCCATTCAACTGAACCATTGTCAATTTCTCAAGCTCAAAGAGAGTCTTTCCAACATTAAAAAAGATTGTTTCATCTGCATAGACGTTTTTACATTTTTATTGCTAGTGGAAAATAATTTACAAAAAATTATAAATAGCAGGGCTCTGAATTGAACCTTGCGGAACATCCCATTTCACAATAACCTCATCTGAACATTTACCATCCATGAATACCATATTTGTCTACGATTCTCAAACTAAGATTAAAAAAATGAACTGAAATCCGAAGTATTTTAATTTTGGTAGTAAGATTATTAATCAAGGCTTTGGCCAAGTCACACAGAGTAGTCCCAGCACATGCTTTATCCTTGAAAGTTAGATAAATTTGCTTGTATAAGTGATCTGGTGCGCAAACAATTGATCTATCTTTTCTATAGCCATTCTGAGTTAGTTTTAAGGGGTTACTTGATTCCAAAAGGTGCTAATTTGCTCATATGCTATTGATTCTATTAATTTGTCTAAAAGGGAATTATTGAAATAAGCCAGTAACTCTGTGGTTGGTTTTTAGGGCCTTTTCTGTAGACTGTATACACTTGAAGGACAATTTTTAATTGTGATATTTGTTGAACTTACCGTATCATGGAAGTCTTCTAATGTAAATTGAGGAAATCCTAAAGATATCAGGAAATCTTTGCTATGCAAAGCAACATCTCTAAATCTGAAACAGAACAACCGTGTTATAACATACTACACTATCTTACAAAATTGATTACAAATAAAACACAAAAAACTAATTAAAATTGTTATTACATACCTTAGCGTGAAAGCCACTTTTAATCAATTTACCCAAGATGTGTCGTGTCTATTATAATGGAATATTAACAGAAGTTTTTCATTTCAGATATTAGGTTGTTATGAGTTGACTTTTGGGCTGTTATTATTGTATTGTTTAGATATATTTTTGCAATGTAAGGTGGGCAGAACAAACAAATGTGAGATGAAGATCATATAAATCAGTAATTAGGAAGACAATAAAAAATACTTTCCCCAAACACAAATGGAATTCGTTTCATGTATTTAACCCATTAGGCACTCAATATTCCTGCACCTAACCTCCTTGTACAAACCCAATTAAATATGCAAAAAATGCAACAGTTTAGCACAATTCTTAACTAAAAATTAAATTTTATTGATATTTGGTTGACTGAGCTATTTTTTTTTTAGCTAATTAAGCAGGATATAACACAATGTAATTCATAAACATGTTAAAGTATATAACGTTTTTATTATTTTCAGAATAATTTGAGTTTTATTAATTTTAAAAGGAACAAGCTTTTTTACTTATAGTTATAATCCATGATTTTTCATGCACTTTTATAGAAAATCTAATTCTTTCTGTTGAACATTTTATTTAATTAATTTATCTTAATTTTTCTCAATTTTAGTCTCTTTTAAAATATGACACTTGTGTTCTTACACAAATCCAACCAAACAAGCAAAAGCACAAAAAGATTTTTTTGTGGTTTGATAACGCTCACAAAAAAATCAATTTTATTGTGATTTGGTTAACTGAGCTACTTTTTTTTAACTAATGAAACAGACTAGAATATAATCTAATTTTTGAGAAAACACAATCAAACTTTTTAGAAGGCTCTGCCATGTTTGTCAAATACAAATGACACCACCGTAATAACAACAAAACAGAAAGGATGTCAACCAGTACTGTGTTTGTTTATTCAAACCATGGATTATATTGAAAAATAATAAGTTTTACAAAATAAGACATTGATCAATTCAGTTACGTAACATTAGATAAAGTCCAAAAATATACAGTAGTATTATACCTTGATTTACGTAGTTTTTCTGGGGTTGATATATATTTATAAGTGTAGTACATGTTCTTTTGTTTAATTTTAATGCATAATCTTTTCAATTTGAGAATAATGTTAAAAAATATATTAAATAACGAGTGTCGTCATTACATTAACGTCTTAAGACAGATGTTTTGGTACTGTGTCAGTCATCACGAGAGGGTACTGTGATAAGTGGTTAATAGGTTACCTGAAAGGAACGTGGAATGCTTAATATTTACCATTTATAGTATTAAACTTATATTAAGTAAATTTTTACCAGTACCTTTTGTACTCTTCTTGATTTTCTAACAATCGTTCAAAATAAGCAAATGCAAATCCTCGGAAGAAACAGTTACCATCTGGTCTTGTTCTTCTTATACTTTTGTACTTGCTGGACAAGTCCTGGACTTTCTGTCTGTAAATGTCATCGGAATCATATTCTGACTCTAATGTGGAAAGATTCTCCTTCAGACCAACAAGAGCAATTTTTTCGGAAATCTGTGAAAAGAACAAGAAAATTATAGTCGTACTTCATTTGCATTTAACAAAATAAAATAAAATTATAAATACTTAATTGTAATAGAAAACTCTCTATGGAATATACGAGGGGTATTAGAAAAATAAAGTTCCCTATGCCGCCGAGACAGAATGCGATATGTTGGGAGAAATCTGGCAACACTATCTTACTCATCAGCTGTCCCTCTCTCTATCCATACCACTCGCACCTCGTTACTTCCAACTAGGGATGTTGCGATATTATCGATATCAATATATATCGATATTATCGTTTCGATATTACCTATATTGATATCGATATACGTTATCCGATATTATCGTGATATCGGAAGAAATATACAAATATCGGGGTTTTGATATCATATTGAATGAAAAGTTGTAATTATTTATTATTTTGGCTTTATTAGTTTTACAAAAGCAAAACTCAAACAACTTGCTTTGTTCAGTTGTTAAATGCAACGCCAGCAAAGAAATTAACTTTGCAGATTAAGTAAAAAGTAACCAGACGATGCTTGGTTCAGTTAAGCATGTATAATATAGTTGCTTTTTAAAATGTAATTGTTGTTCTTAAAACTCAATGTAGATTCTTATAGATTTATATTGAAATGTAAAATTGTAATTTTTATTCTTACTTTGACAATTGATTTTAACCCTTTGAACCCCAGACCAAAATATTGATGGTGGGAAAAACGTACCAAAACCATTTGACCTAAGAACTACCGAGAATCCCCGGAGCAGAAACAGCTGTATTGCATACTGTTCGTAAAAAATTAATATTTTTGCTATTTTTTATGCTATTGTCTTGTATTACACACCAAAATGTCCAGAATGAAATTGTGTACACAGAAAAATTTTAGTCTGAAGTATAAAAAATTGTTTAACAACATTAAAATAACTTAAAAATATATGTTTTTAGTTTTTTAGGTAAAAAAATAGATTTTAAGATTTTTTAATTCAAAAATAAGAAAAACTTTTAGTATGGGCACCCACATTTTATTTTTCTAAATTTAGTTTTATGTATGTACAAAAACAACTATATTAATATCTCTAAATATAAAGATTTTGCAACCGTGATCTCACTGAGGCCGGTTGGTCATTGTCCGGAGTAGGCCTAGCGGCGGCGTTACCGCGAGAAGTAGATAGCTGACTAAATGGCATTTCTTCGTCATCTGAGTCCGAGATACTTGGCCTATAGGTAGGATCAACATCAGTGTCATCACTGAAAATTGATGAGATGTCAGACCAATCGTCATCTGATAGGTCAACATCCAGTTGTCTGTCCAATTCACTCGGGTGATTTACAATGTTATCACTCATTGTTCACAGAACTGATTATTACTATAAGATTAAAACTAAAGAAAAAGTGACTAAAAACAGTCTCAATTACAACATTTAACTCAATTCACACGCATAAAGACAATATACTTAACATTAGACCGCTTTGTAAACAAATACAGCTGTAGCAACAAAGAGTAATATATTTTTTTGAGCATAGATGTTATTTTAAATACACTATATTAATAAAAAAATTTGTATTTTACTAAAATACTTATAAATATGTATTAATATTCGTAAAATAAGTATTTTACGGTTTAAAATAAATATGTATTAAACGCAGATACCATGGCGACGATATTACGTCGCCCGGGGATTCTCGCATCTTCATTGGCGACGATACATCGTCGCCGTGGGGATCTTCGCGTATAGTCTCGGCGACGATATTTCGTCGCCTGGGGTTCAAAGGGTTAATAATTGTGCTTCAAATGGTTCTTCGTTAAAAAATGTTAAATAGAATAATTTAAATAATTTAAGGAATTTCTTTTTTATCTTTAAATAATGGTTTATTGTTTAATGTATTAAGTTGTACTTGTATTAAAAACATTATTTTGGAAATGAACTTGTAAGTTGTATCTTTGATTATACTAGTTACACTCACTCATACAATCAAAGGTTGTATACACCAATTTAATTATTCCCCTTCCCTTATTTATCGATATCGGTCGATATTAAGGATATCGATATTTGGATTCGATAGTATCGGTATATTGATATCCAAGCTTGATATTGATATCGATACCAAATATCGGAACTAGCCTCATATTGCAACAACCCTACTTCCAACAGTGCCGGCCTAGCTGCCTTCAAAGATGGAGCTCCCTATCGTTGTTACCACGCCAGATGCGAAATTCGTGCTGTGATACGTTTTTTAAATGCAAAACAGATTTCACCTATTGAAATTCATCGTCAGTTAATCGAAGTTTATGGTGAAAACTGCATATCTGTTTAACACGTTCGGAAATGGTGTAGAGAATTCAGTGAAAGCCGCATGGAAATTCACGATGAAAACCGAAGTGGACGGCCTTCAGTTTCAGATGGAGTTGTTGAAAAAGTTGAGACAATATTGCTT
Source organism: Homalodisca vitripennis (assembly GCF_021130785.1). Lineage (NCBI taxonomy): Eukaryota > Metazoa > Arthropoda > Insecta > Hemiptera > Cicadellidae > Homalodisca > Homalodisca vitripennis. Next base: position 8,760,323 of record NC_060209.1, read on the forward strand.
GAAGATCGGAGAATCACCATTCACGAACTTGCTTAGCTTATTCCTGAGATTTATTACTTATTCCCAAAATTAAAGGAACACTTGGGTGGCCAAAGCTTCAGTACCGATGATGAAGTCAAGGAAGAGGTTACTCGATTCCTCAAAGGATTGGCAGCAGAATTCTACGACATGGGGATAGAAAAGTTGGAGCATCGTCTACAAAAGTGTTTAGACAGAAACGGTGATTATGTGGAAAAGTTTTAAATTGATGTATAACACTAAGTAGAAATATAGAGCTGTCTATTTTAAAAAATCATGGAAACCTTATTTTTCTAACACCCCTCGTAACATAAAAAATATTAAAAATTAACAACATTTGAACAATTCAAACTTCACTGAAATTGTCAACGAAGATTAAATTACATAATTATTAGTTAAAACTAATGTCTCTTATTGTACAATTGGTTTTTTATACAGACTTTGATTTGATTGTAATTCCTGTATTAAACTCTGTTTGAAAACGTAAAATTGCATAAAATTTGGATTTTTTAAAGAAATTATACTATAAACAAGGGTTGTTTAGAAAATGTTGCTTTACTAACAAGTAAAACCTGTACTATTCGCTTATTATCTGTCGTGAAAGTTACCTCCTTTTCCAAGTCCCTTTGCTGTTGCAGAATCAGGTCATCTTGATTTACATCTGAAAAAGTAAAAATAATTTGTTATATTTCTGTTATTATTAACGTGCACATAAAATCTATTATGTATTCATGTCATTTATTCTGAAGCCTGAGCTAACCAATGTACGGTAAACATATTGTGCAGCACTTGCATTATCCCATGAACTTTCTGAGAAGCTGTACAACCAGGCTGTTCAAAATTGTAGAGAAATATTCCAAATTTAACTCCACTGCGTTCATAGCAATCTGCTCCTCAGACATACCATTCTTGTTTCATTACTCACATACTGGCCACTCATATGCTTAGATTAATCATTTGTAATACTTTATTCATTGTTAAACAACTAATGACTTAAAGACATACAAAACTGCCCTTGAGGAGAATACAAAAAATTACGTTCAGATCTGCATGAGAAGCAAGCAGCGAAAGGGCAAGGCAGTCATGATGGCAGCAATAATATTCTTTTATTATCAGCTATCATGTCCGTATGAACTGTTCTAAAAACATTCACCTAGTTCACACCTAGTATAGTAGTATAGCAATTACAGACAATGTTAGTCCACCTTATCCAAAATTTCTATTATCTGAAATAGGCTTATTAAACTTATGGAGTTGGTATAGTATGGGATTTTACATTGCACTATGCTAACCCACTGGCCAATTTACTCCTGGAACAGCTGCAGTGCTCTTCAACCTTGTGGTTTTAGTGGCAAAATGCAGGTTTTTTAATTTTCTCAATTTATCTTTAGTTTTTTTTTTAATTGACTTTTTTTACCAATTTGCTGTTTATAATTTTGTTCTTGAAACAATATATATAAATGATGCTTTTTAATTTTATTTTTTATGTATGTTTTTAATAAAAAGAGTTAAAGATAAAAATTTAAAGTAAATTTTCCATATGTACTGATGGAAAAAATTACATTATGGCTAAAGCACACTTTTTTCTTACATCTGGATGTAATACCCTTCACAAAAATATTTAGACACTAAATCACCTACATTTTTTCTTCAAAATCACAATTTATAGTTTTACAAGTAAATTTTATACTTTGCAGATTATTTATAATGAGATTTAAATCGTAAGTATTTATACAAATGATAACAATTTACATTTTCTGTTACCTGTCTGTTATCAATTTGATAAACTGACAGAATATGCTAAATTGGCATCTTCGAAATGCCTATCAACTATAACTACATCATTATTTTCATTACAATCATCTTCACGTACATCCAACAGTAACGAACCTATTTCTTCCTTATAGCAAACATGAAAACGAAAAATTGCAATATAATAGCAACACAGGTAACTTCATATTTCGGGCTTCATGTACTCGTATTTCAGCATGAATGGGTTAATACCAAATGATGTGTACATACAACTTGGTTTCACATAGAAATTAGTGTGTTCACTAAATCTGACACGATATTGAGATTCATATATTGTTATATGAATCAATGACAATATGTTATGTTTTTTATATTATGTTATTGTTGATTTGTATCAATTGTATGAGACACTAAAATATTACCTGAATTTCCATAAGTTGGTTCATTATCAGTAGTAATTACCTCATCAGCCATTTAAAAACCTGGGAACAAGACAAATATATGAACAAATAATCAATCTATAAAACAAAATCCTCCCAGAACAAGTAGCTACTATTATAACTGGAGGAGTATTAGAATTTAACAATATCCAATAACATCCAACTAAAACAATCTATCTGATTCTTAAGTATTAATTTAGTACATTAACCAATAGATAATATATCTTTATCTAAATTTATTGGAAGGGTAATAAAGGTGATAATTTACCAAATGAATAAATATTCAATAAACTAAGTAATAACTTACTATTTTTCTACATTACATTAATGAAATCTAGTACAATTTTGAGTTTAAAAAAATAATGATAGAACGGATAACATCGGAAATTTTGGTGTCCTGGAACAATCTCAAATTCCTGGGAATGAGGTCCAAACAATGTACAGATACAAGGGTCAGATTGTTTAAACAAGTTAGGAGTAAGCCATGCCATGTGCAGTGAAACAAGCTACGCTCAAGTTAAATGGAAAATTTCAGGTCAATAACTCATTTCAATGAGTTACATGTGTTATTATGTCATTTGTCTGAGTTTGTTTTGAAATTTATTTCTTTGTGATTTTCTTGTTTTTTTTTTTTTTTGTTCTCTTAGGACAAGAAGCTTATAAATTGCACTTAGTCCTGTGCACTGCTTCCGGAGTGATAGGATATTCAGGATGGGTAAGGTTAGGGAGTAGGGGCCGCCTCCTATCAAGATCCATGAGGAAGAATTAGGGCACTACATCTCAAAGTCATCCCGGAAGAAGGGGAGGCCAGCTCTGAACCAGCCTCTCCAGTCAAAGTAGGCAGGGGGTGGCACACCCTTGTTGAGGTTAACAAGAGCCTCTGAGGTAAGGGAACAAACCCCACCAACTCCAACAGTCATCTTCCACAGTAGACTAGACCTATCGAATTGCCCATGAACCCCAGAATCTCAACATTTGCGGTTAGTGATGTGCCGCTACTGGACATCCATAAGGTTGTCCAGATTGAAGTGGCACATCGGTTTTTGCTGTGCCCAGTGGTGGGTTCAACTGGTAGGTATAAACCAGCCAGAAGTGATCCCTGCTGGGTTGATTTTCTCGTTGCCATCATAGTTACCCATAAGAATAACGTAAAAATGCTCTAACGCTCAGCCGCACTATCATCGAATTCAACGTTTCTTATAGAGAAATTAAGGTTCGTGCAAAATTGTTGGAGATATAGTGCAGACACAAACAGAAATGAAATTTTCCTAGTCCATCAAGTGATAAGGCTTCGCTAATGCTCAGCTATAATGGTGTTTAAAGCAGCAAATGCGCGTTACAATATAGTAAGAAAGCTGAAGGAAACAAATTTTTCTAAATCTTCTTTAAACATTAGGCCTATTAAAAGAAAATCAATTTTAAAACAATAAAGAATCTGAAATTGAAATGGAGCGAAAAGTTACTAGGCATAAAGACTAATGTAAATAGCTGGTAATTATGAACTTAACGGATAGAGTGGCAAAACATGAGTTTCGCATTATTAACCTATTGCTATTGTCCTGAACAAAAAAAAAAAAAAAAAAAAAAAAAAAAAAAAAAGATTTCAAGGGATGCAAATGTCAAATAACAAAGTTATAAAACATAAAAAGTGGAACTACTTTCCTACTGCAGAGTAATATTTTATTGTTCTACGGGCATCACGTGGTCTTGTTATGATTGAAATCGACCTTGTAATGGTTGCTGCTGACATCAGCCGTTACGCCATCTTTGGATACATAAAATAATAATAATGCTGAAATCAAGGAAATTTTACCCAGATGACGTTTTTGTGAATTTAGAACTTCTAAGAACAGTTCATAAAAAAAGAAAGTTCATATCAGTCTAACACAAGTGTCTCCGGCCATCTGATGGCCACATAAAAAAGCATCCCTTGAGGTAGTACTTATCACTAAAATACCAAATTCTAAATGGTCTAAAGCGAATGCTTCCGGCCATTACTACTTTAATAGGAAACCCAACTTGAAAAAAAAAAAAATAGATATTGTAAATTCAATTCACCTAACCATAACTTTCTATCTTACAAGAAAAGTAGTTCCAATTTTAATTTTTAAAATGTATTGAAAGTCATTTTCATACCCTAAAACCTTACGTTGTTTTCTTCAGTAGGAAAATAGCTATAGGTTAATAATACAAATCTCTTTTCTGGTATGGATAAAAAATATGAAAAAAAAATGAAATGAAAGAAATTTTATTTCCATTATAATTACAATACTATTACAATTAGTATCAATATATAAATTGATAATTAATATACAAACAATAAATCACTAAAAGTATTATACAAAGTTATAAAGCATAAAAAGTGGAACTACTTTCCTACTGCAGAGTAATATTTTATTGTTCTACGGGCATCACGTAGAATTCTTTAGCGTATGGAAATTAGCCTACATGGGCAAACAGCCTGTGCGTAGGCTAGAGTCGTATTTTTAATACCTAGTTGAAAAAAAAAAAAAATAAATAATGAAAATAATGCATACAAACAAAACCAAACTTTCAACAAACAAATAAATTGTGTAAAAAACAAACATAAGTTTCATGTATACGGAAACTATTGTACCATAACATTGTACTTATGTACTATCTACTTACATACTACGTGATCAGATAAACATGGTAACTTTCCTTGATATAAAAATAACACATGATTACACAATGAACCCATATTCAAACTTTAAAATACATGATGACCAATTAAAAATGAATAAATTAATTTCCTAACACTTTTTAACTGCTCACGTAAATTACTTTCAGACCTTATTAAATAATGGTATTAAAGAACACGAATAATGGGCACCATTGTTATTAATGGAGGTAGTGAAGGCTACTGCAAGGCATGCTTGTTCATGCTCTACTTAACTGTTCTGACCACTGAACACTCAGATAAACTATCGGGAGTAGAGAACGCTGAAAATCCTAGATAAGAAGCACAACACACAAATTTACATTGACATTTAAATTATTAAAAACCAAAGTTATTTGTGATTTGTACCCCCTAAAACCATACACATTTTTGTTTAGAACAAGCAGAATTCATTAATAATATTGAAATTTTGATTCGCTACTCCGGGTGTTACCCCCCTGATACCCAAGTGACCAATGCATTAAACACATATCCTCTAATGTTGGTGAGAATATAGTAAGCCCCTACAATGTCTGAGGTACTATGGGGAAAAAAACGGATATCCGTTGATTTGAACTGCCCACTTAATCCCATTAGTTATAATCCGTAAAGGTAATTCTAAGCAATATATGGGTCAACCTCGATTTTTCTCATATTACAATATAATGTTCTATTAGTCAATTAAAAAAGGAAATGACTAGAATTTCTTGCTGGAAAGCAGTTATAGGGAGCAGGCAACCGCCAGACGGTCATATATTGCTTAGAATTACCTATTAGTGATCAGGGGCACTGACGTGATCTGGGCTTCAAATTTGGAACAAACTCGAGTTAATTTTTTTTCTAAAAGAGCAAGCAGCGGGCAGGCATCGTGCGTGATCTGGGTATATAATGAATTAACGCATGATGGCTGCCCGCTGCGCAGTGCTTCGCGCTGCTTGCTCTTTTAGAAAAAAAATTAACCCGACTGCTTTCCGGCAAGAAATTCTAGTCATTTCCTTTTCTAATTGACTATTGGAACATTATATTGTAATATGAGAAAAATCGAGGTTGACCCATATATTGCTTAGAATTACCTTTTTGTTCTATGACAGCGGAGTAATTTTAGAATGACGTTGCTGTTTCTTCTTTCATAAAATATAGTTCCACCAAATTTTTTTGTTTTTGTAAGTGTTTTATAATAGTTTTACAAAAAAATATATATTATTTATATATAACACTACTAAATTATTAGAATAACTTTTTTTATCGGGTAACTACTCCTTTTTTAATAAACGTAGGCTAAAATAAAAATTTTCGGTTCATTTCTACTAGGCCTAACCATAAGAAATAAAAACCAACCATAGGTTTTCTCACAATATTTATTATTATAGTGTTCTCTATTTTTTTGTAAATAAAATTATACCAAATATAGTTAGGTTAACATTTTATAATAATTTAAACATTTGGTATCAATTTACAAAATCGTGACCATGGAAAGGTATGTTAATTTTTTTTTCCTGAAAACTACAATTTTTCCTGAAAACAATAGTGAAGAAAAAATTCGTCGGCAACGAAAATCAAAGGAGTTACGATTTTTTGAAATCCTCTGAAAACTCTGTTTTTGACAGTACCTCTGGCAATTTTACTGAAATGATGACGTTAATCCTGTCAACGATGCCTGCCCGCTGCGCAGTGCTGCGCACTGCTTGCTCTTTTAGAAAAAAAATTAACTCGAGCTTGCAAAAGTCGAATCCCAGATCACGTGATGCCCCTGATCCTTAACCCTCCAAGTGTTGTTCGACAAAATTTTGTCGGTTATTTTCCATCCTTAACGCAATAATGCCTGAAAGGCATCAATATAATACAATAATATACTTTCCCCCCAGTTTATATGCACCTGTGACAATAATACTTGGCTATAAATGCCCAACCCATGAAAAAAAGTCCATTTTTCATGGTCACGGTATTGTAAATAAATACCAAACATTTTAAGAAATTGATTTTTTTTTATTACGAAAACCGTCACTCTTCTAGTAGTACTTTCAGTTTTTGCGCTTTATCCAAAGACTCAAACAAAACTGTACATTTTTTAAAACTAGACTAAATTTGTGACCTTAAGGCTATTTTGGAATTTTAAATTTATATACTAAACAATACTTTTCATGCACACCCACCCCCCTTTTGTACATGCAAATAAAAAATTCACCACTCACCATAAAATTTGAAATGAAAGTATTTACCCTAGTTACTTATTATCATTGTATTATACGGCTCATTGTAAACAAAATTATACAAAATACAGTTAGGTTTACAGTAAAAACCATTTTTTACAGATTTCAGAACTTGGAAAAACGGCTTGGCGTGTAGGAAAATACTATGGGCAGTTAACAATTATTAGATAGTTTGGTACCAATTTACATTGACGTGACCACGGACAGGTATGTTCATTTTTTTTTCCTGAGAACTACAATTTTTTTCCTGAAAACAATATTGAAGAAAAAATTCGTCAGCAACGAAAATCAAAGGAGCTAAGATTTTTTTTAATCCTCTGAAAACTCCGTTTTTGACAGTTTCCTATAACTCCGCGTCTGCTCAAACTCAGTATAGCCAGATTTTAAAAACCGATTATCATACCAACAACGAGAAATTATCGTACTTTCATATAAAATAATCGTACCAAACACATTTAATGAAAAAGTATGTTATGTTTGTATGATAAATTTAAGTGATAAGTTACTGAAATGATGCTGACTAATACGTTAATCCTGTCAACGATGCCTGCCCACTGCGCACTGCTTGCTCTTTTAGAAGAAAAATTAACTTGAGCTTGCAAAAGTCGAATCCCAGATCACGTGATGCCCCTGCTCCTTAATGCAATAATGTCCGAAAGGCATCAATATAATACAATAATATACTTTCCCCCAGTTCATATGCACCTGTGATAGGTAATAATACTTGGCTATAAATGCCCAACCCATGAAAAAAAGTCCATTTTCCATGGTCACGCTAATGTAAATAAATATAGATAGTTTTAACTAAACCCTTGGAATGTTATGTAAAAAGCTTACATGTAAAGAAACTGTACCCTGTTGAGGTAGCTAAAATACAAACTGCAGATTTAGTATTAGGCTACATTTTATTTAAGATCCAAGATAAGTTCTAATGTGAGAAAAGTATTATAAAATATATGCACCTCAATGACCAGAAGTAACACACTAAAGCCTCTTATTAAATTCAATATAAACAAATAGCCTATTTGTATTGTTATTGTAAAATAATCATTGTTACCTTATAACAATAGTCTCATTAAGTTTATTGATGGAACTGGTTGCGTCTAGGATTATCTAAAATAATAATTTATGCGCAAATATATATAAGTATTCAGATTGTAGCTTCCATGAAGAACTTGTAACTTTAACAGAGCCCCAACATATAATTACAAGTCCTAATTATAGGGCTTGATGTTAATAATTCTAAATACATATGCTAATAAAAGACACTTTGGCTATATTTCTGTGGTAAATACTTAAAACATATTCTAAAATAAGTTAATACGTAAATACAAGATGATCTTTAGTCTCTATTTCCAATTCAGTGAATTCTGCTCTAGGTTAGTAGATTATAAAATCCAAACATGTTCATTTAAATTAAAGAGATGCAGGACTTTATATAACAAATGTAATGGACACATAGTAATGATCTATTTTACAACAAACTAAAGTTAAATTAATTCTATTTACCTAAAAATTATCAAAGACAAAGCAAAATCCGTCAATTTACAAATGACCATAGAGGAAAGCACAAAGTCAAGTCAACAAGCAACAAACAATCTACTTGTAACCATGGAGGAAGGGAGCGTAGACGAAATGAAAAAAGGAAACATCTTCGGAGACGTAATCTTTGACTTTAAACATATTTAATGAATGCATAAATCATATTTTTTTCTTTTCAATTCAAAAAGAAAATTTATAAAACATATAATGATCAAGTTTATATTTTATAATACAACTAAGCCTTCCTATTCTATGAAGAATCGTTATGTATATCTTTAAGAATACAAACATGGAATTTAAAATGTAAAATTTGACAATTAATACAATTGCATAACAATTGGAATGAAAAAATACAATATGATATTGCAATGGTTAAAAAAAGACTAACAGGCTTTCTGCAGAAATAAGCCTACATGGGTAATACAGTATAGGATTGAGTTGTCTTTTACACTTTGCAATAAACTTGGTGCCTATTACGGTAACTTCTGAATGCAATTTCTACAGTTAAATTAAGAAACAAAGCAAACGTGTAAAGAATAAATTTTAATATAGAATACAATTATTTGATTTCAATATATTATTGACATTTATCATGAAGTTTATTACAATCGGTGAACATCTAAACTTAATGTTAATGATGAATGAATTTATGTTACAGGAAGGTATTAGCAATGAGAGCACTCATAAAAAATTGCTCTAAAAAAACCATCAGAGATGTAATCCTTTTCCAAAACAACGCTAAGCCTCACATAGCAATTTTCACGCGGGATAAACTGGAGTGCTCACATCGATAAACCCTTAAACACCTTCCTACACCCCTTTTTTATCCTCACGTGACTATTGCTGTTTGGACCCTTGAAAAAAGCAATGGCAGGAAGTCTGAGTTGTATTTGACTGATCCTCATATAAATGTGAACCTGATAGGATTACAAGGTATGTTACAAGTTCTGACCGCTATGTTCTCCTAGTTTGTTCTTTTCAGTGTAGGAGTCATACAATGTTGTATGTAGCAATGTGTTGTAATCAATATCACATCTCTCATCATATGGCCGTCTTGTAAATGAACAGACTAGCCAATTGCCCTAGAGCTCAAGGATTTTGGGTAGTTTGTAGAGTGCTAGTAAGGACAGAGGCGATAAAATAAAATTTCTCGTCATCTTAATTGAAAATTTATTAATATGCAATTTCCACGATCTCTTAATCAAATTCAAAAGTACTTGTAATAAGGTTTTAAAATTAACATTTTGAATTTATTGCACACGTAGGTATTCACCCAAACAAAAACCAATTAAGTCACTTAACCGTAAACTAAGTCCTGACCTTGAGAACAGTGCTATACGTTTATTTTCTAAACCTCTGCTGAATTTATGCGCAATCGCAGTAGCTGGAAATGCACAAGAAACCAATAAAATAACCACTAATACAGTCCGACCTTGGTTTTGGCGAGTTCCTGTGATATTACTGTGTGGGATCCGCATTATAACTATCAGCTATACTAATCGCCTCTTCTTATATTTTCCCCTTTATATTCATTTTCTTACGACGCGGTGTCGGCGTTGGCCCTGCTTGTTGACACGCCATGTACATTGCACTACTAGTCACAGTGTCTGTTTAGTCGAGCATCATATTGTTATTGTTCGTATTGTTACAATTAGCATATACACTAGGTATCAGGAGTAAGTTGCCTGGTAATAGTGTAATGGTGATAAATTAAATATGAGAGCGAAGAACAAAATCTAAGAATTCACTGCAAGGGAGTATATCAAAACTAGGAACATTAGAACAGTCTGAAAAAAGTACGACAAGTTATTCATGAAATCGAATAACAGCAAAATATTTGAGCATTGGGAAAAAGGTTTGTTTTACTATCACTATTATAAATGAATAACATAATTTTCCAATGCTCCAAGATTCTATATTCAACATGGCACTCAAGCCCAGTGAGCTAAACAGACTTCACAAATACAAACAAAAATTATAAACATTTGTTAATTTGTGAAATGCCTGATGATCATTGATGAATCATTGATTCCGAAAAGTCTTGCGCAAAAATAAAAGTTATATTGGAAAACATTTTATTCATTTATACTAGTGATAGTAAAATAAACAGCAACAATGTTAATAAAAAAGACGGAGTGACCTATGTGCCGAAGGGATTTTGGAATTTTCATCCTCTCTAGTTATGAGGGCCAGGAGTTTACCTTCCAATGTACATGAGAAATATATTTCTATATTCAGATGGGAGAGTTGCCACTGTATTTGCCAAATATCTTTAGTTAATTTACAAGGATGCCTTTAGGGCCGCAGATCTTGTAACAGAACATACGTTTGACAGCCTAATTATTTTTTAAGGCTCGATTACGTATTGGCATAACACATGGCGGCATATTTCTGGGGGATAGCTCAGAAATATATACATATGTACATAAAAATATATAGATGTATAACAGCTAAAACATAAAGTTTAAAAGAAAATGATAATATGCTTGCCTTAAACGAAGCTTTTAAAACGCAGCGGTCGAAAAGGTAGGCTCTACTACTATCGAAAATGACTTTTGTTACGGTTCGATAAGTATCCTTCTGTTAGCTTCAGTCCATTATAATACAGTATATTATGTCACACCACTGACGAAAGATGAATTGAATTGACATTCGTGTACACACCTTGCAATCATCGTACAGACCGTCGTATGATTGCTGTCACAAGATGTCATAACATACATACTGAAGTTCAACTGATTATAACACTCTGTTCTCAAATTAAAATTGTTATAAAAATGATGGTTGTTTTGAAAATTTTTGGGTTTTCTAAATTTTGATTATATCTTGGTTTTTTAGTCCAGGAATAATACCTGAAAAGGTTAGTAGAGCCTACACTACAGCAACTATGTATACTATTTCATGAACGTTTCAGGAGGTAACGGATTTTAGAGTTTGAACAGTGGTAGGCCTGGATGAAGGGTGATATATGGCGCTCACCAGTTTCACTATCGTGGTAGACCATGGGAGGTAGATTTTGAAACCCACTTATGTAACAGTTTAATCTGTAAAGCATTAAAATATTTTCAAATCCATTGACTAGAGGCTGGATAACAGCACACCAAAATCCATTGTCGTCTAACTGGAATGCACTAAGTTGGGTGGATTAGAATGAATCTAAATTTCTTTATATATTAGTTTTAAGCAATACATAAATTATCTGTTATAATATTTTAGTAACCTGTGTTGCCTCGTAACTATGCAATAGAATTTTTAAAATACATGTTCCGTCATTCCTAAAAATGTGCTCTGTAACAACAAGTTTTATAATAACACTTCTCTATAAGGATCAGAAATAGTGTTAATGGTCTCCATTTATGACTAAAGCAAGTAACAGATATTGTCGATGACCTTGTAAATTACACAGTATCATCTACAGATCATTCAATATCAAACCTAATAGCGTAAATATGTACAGTTATTAAACTTATAAGCAATTAGTAGACATGGCAATTGGCCAGTCAAGGAATTCAATTCCTTTCTGTAGTGAGTACCAGTTTCTTGTTACAGTTTTATATTAAATTCTTCAAGTGATGTACGGCCTGATGAAAAGCGACAATCCTTTTCGCAAGTTAAACTCATAAAGCAAACACTTTCCGTCTAAACAAGAATCCAGCATCTCCAATTGATTGTATACTTTTTAATTTCACTCTTAGCAATCGTTTTACAGTAACAAAATTAAACTATGACGTATAACGGAAATTATAACAATATTAATGATATTATTATTTAAAATTCAATTTTACTTCAAGTTTACGTAGTAATGCACTATAACTTACTTACTTGAGCTTCCCACTACATGTAAAACGTCGCCTATATCGTCAACAGTTGTGTATACTAAAATAGCGGAAACTATACTATGAGTAATATTATTACTTAAAATATAACTAGAATTCAAATATGTATGAAAAACTTATGTAGTAAAAATTATATTTTACTACATAGCTTCCAACATTCAATACTTGTGAAATGTTGCAAATGTCCAAACTGATGTAGCTTGTGTCTAACTAAATAGGGCGAGTTGGAGTGAACTTAGGAACTGCAAGTAAACAATTAACAGCTGTCATGTGTACACAAAATTATAACTGTTGTTTATAACTATAAAAATTACATAAGAAAATTTAAAATTCAGTCTGGTAATTTGTAATAACTAAAATATAAAATATGCATTTTTCAAAGAGATTTAAGAGAGCCTGGATGAAAAGTAACCAAAGGATGCACGACATGCTTTTGGCAAGGCCAAGAACGAGATATCTACAACGGTGGCCAGATCCTGCGCTTGAGGTAAGTTGGTGAATGTATATAATCGTACCCATATTCGCTGAATGGTTTTTGTTGTTCACATATTAACGTTAGCCGAGAAAACTGTCATTTTTAGATTCCTGTAGAATTGATTCATTAAAGATAACTCAGATACAGTATTGTAGAGAACTATCTTGCAGATTATCTACTGAGGATTGAATATCTACCGCAATTATAAATTACTGTCAATTATTTACCACAGAGGACGCTGCCAGCTGAAATTCCAGCGGCTGCCATGCGAGCGAAACCGACCGCCAGAACCTTAGAACTTGCTAAGCCGAAAACAACATTCCCATCGATGCCGTGAGTAATGGTGTACTGCATTTATGATACGTTAGTTGCAGTGGATTATTTTTAAATTTCAACCTGGAAATCTCGCCAAAGTTTAAGGTAGCCGAAAAAATAATTTCTTATACTTATCGTCATGCTTAACTTAAAACTAAATTACACACCCACATACGTTATTGGTGGGTCAATAATTTCTACACACGTTATTAACTTGTAAAACTATATGGTTGTATTATTATAAGCATAAATGTACAAAACAGTAATGGCCTCTATATTAAGATAATAAAATTGGAATTTACGCTTTTATGACATCTAAATACTTTCATTTTTTCAATATACCTTTAGATATTTAGAAGAGTCTGTACTGAACATTGACCTGAAGAAACTTTACCCTTGGTATGTATTGATGAGAACAATATACATCCTCGAATACTTCACTAGGAAATCATCAAGCACCTTCCTTTTTCCTACAGGAATAACACCACTCTATATGGTCATGTGCTTGGGATTCTTTCTGGCCGGAGTACATCTGACATTAAGGAATGTCTTTTTAGGCCAAATGAGGATTCTGTAAACCCCAAATATCACATTCCTACCTACATCACAAGCTCCCAGTCCGGCTGCTAGATTCTGCCACCAATAGTTGATATCGTAATTTACTCACGGCAAAACAAAAACAACTTCAAAATCAAATTTAAATGTTTTTCTACAAAAAATAATGTTTAGACGAGACAGTTTTATAGCAATAGCAGGGTTGAATAGAATATTTCTCGAAGAAGAATTATATGTACTGCAGACACTCTCTTACGATTGAGAGGACTCGAGTATTCCCTCCTCCCCGCAGCTCCAAAGTCTCCTCCTCCGAGAAGCGCTTTGGGGCTTAGCAGTAAAACTATGTTTTACTATGTAAATAGTTGGTTTCAGTTACATGTCTATCAGATGTCTTTCCAACGGAGGCTTCATTTTCTCCCCGACTTGTCTTCCAGCATCCAACTTTTGCCTGCTGGAGTAGGATCAGTCCATAGAACTGGAACTGATACCCTCACCTTTCTACATGCGATTTCTCTTTTACTAGTATTAAATGATTCCTTGTCACTTTACGTCCTCCATTCCGTTCTCCGAAACCAACAACCGTCAGACACCTTCTTTTTCTTCACCATTTGTTTGGGAATTTAAAGAGGATGTTGTCTTGCTACACATATTACTCATAAATGGTGAGTACCTTCCACACTGACATCACCAACTTATATTTCCTCATCGGTGATGATTTGATTAAACTGTATAGGCATGTGCATACTGTTAAAATATCCCAAGACGCTACTACTTTTTACCGTTAATCTAGATAACGATTTTTTAGATTTGGGGTTTCAAAACCTTTAGGCGTCATATACATTTCACGAGTGCCAGACAGATAACGGTCCACGTGGCGATAGGTCAATGAGACCTAATAGGCCTAACGTTTTTTACGTTTGAGATTCACCAGCTCTCTAAAGGTTCAGTTTAAAATGCATGATCCTTTCGTCATTCATCCCTTAATCATGGGTCACTTTAAACAAAAAAACTGTACATCCCCAATCGTATTGCCAGAACACCCCAACAACAGTTACGTGTCTTTATTTAAAACTCGTGTCTTCAAAACATTATGAATTTGGAACATAACGGATGCCATTTAAAATTGTGAATAATTCAATTTACTGTTCACATATTTTTGTTTTACTAAATACAAATTGAAATCCAAAACCAATAAAATGCTTTACGCAATAAATTTTTTTACAACTTATTTAATACAAATAAAACCTCAAATAATCAAACCAGAAGGAAAGTTTCACTGTGTAAATTATATGTACTTATTTGTTAACTTGCATGTTGACCTCGTTTATATCGTTCATGTAAAGATTTACATTACTAGTTGAGAACGTATGCCATTGATGGTGTTTTATATCACCAAAAATATTAGGGTATCATTTGTTTTAAAATTTTAAATACTATTATGTAACACTAAATATTAAATAGCGTAATATGTTGCCAGAATAGAACACAATGTTTCCAGAATTAGCATATATTGCTTTCTTCAGCTGTCTATTGAAGGACCTAATACACAAGGTTAATCAGTATGTGGTAATGCACTCGCCAAAACCAATATTGACACCAGAAAAAATTGTAAGTAAAAACATTCAAGCACACGCCTGAGGTTCATATCATACAGAAGAAGCATATTTCATAAGCATACATTATACATATGCACTACAGAAACGACACAATACATTACAGGCAAGAACAGCGGATACTTAGAGAAAAATGTCGATGGGAGGTGGAGTGTGTTCGAATTTTACTTGCTGATTTTGTTTAGTGTTATAATTTGTATGGCTTTGTCTAAAAGTGTGTGTTGTCACTGGCTAATCTTCTAATTTAACGGTTAAGGCTTAGCTTAAGTTTGAAAAATCTTCTCATGGTGTATTATGTTGGCTTCCTCCCCCTACATATAATGATTTTCAAATTAGCAATCTTGAAGAGTTTTAATCATTTCCATTAATCATTTTCACGTATTACCATTATGTTCTGTGTTCTGGATACGTTGTATTTTAAACACAGTTTTTAGTACTGTGTGCCAATGTTTGGTTTGTTTTTTACACGAATTTGCCTAATTTAACTGATTTGGATTGTAATCTATATCTCTACTGTTGAATACAGTCAAATGTATTCTGCCCATTTTCTGTTTTTTCCGGCACACAAATGTATGTTAATCTTTGTTTGTCGTTGTTTCCTGATTTAGCTAATTCCTATAATTTATTTTCCTCTTATTTATGACAGACTGAGGGTATCAGTTTGGTAAAAGGTCCGATTAATACTTTTTTATTTCTTCTTTTAGACCGCGTCTTTGTCTGAGCACAAGCTATTTTCTCTCTCAAACAAAGAGTACAAAACTGCTTCCTTAACAGATTTTGGATGATTAGATTGAGAATGCTACTTTGTATTGTGGCCAGTTAAACGAAATGAGACAATTTAATGATTATTTTGTGTGTTTTTTAAATTTGCAGACCAAAGGAGGTCCCGACCATTGTAGAGCCGTGGGTGTTGAAGTACGAACCGACTCAGAGGATCATGGAGTTGGCCAGACCTGCGCGTAAGGGCAAGCGTAGCAAAGAATTTAAAGCGTGAGTACATGGCCAGAAGCCTATTTTAGTTTAAAGCTGCTAATTAATCCTTTAAGGAATATTTTATAATAATATAAGTATTTTTATAGTGATTTTGATGGAAATCAACCATTGACATAACCTGTGTAGTCTACACATTAATATATATATATATATATATATATATATATATATATATATATATATATAAAATATAAATTATACATAGTTGGTGATGTTAAAAATACGGAGAGATAATACTCTGTTGGGAAGTAACAGTAGGAAAGTAAGTTATTAGTAAAAATATTAGGCTACTTAAAAATACTAAATATATATAGGGGTGTAACAAAAAGGTTGGGCTAGCTATGCATTTTTAGATTTTATGTGTGATTGTAAGCTAAAAATTAAGAATAACTTTTCTCCAATTTCCACTTCGTTTAGCCGCTAGCCGCCATTTTTATTAACACATTATTATCTCTAAAATTAGTAAGGCTAGAGAAACCAAATTTGGCACATAGGTTTGAATACGTAAGAGGAAAATAAGAATAATTGTGTTATTTTCTTTAGTATTGACAAACGGTGTCTGTTAAAAATTCTTAAAGTCAAGTAACAAAAAAAATAGTATAGTTATAACAGTTAAATAGTTTTTCTCCGTCATAATTTTGTTTAGCACTGAAAAATTGTGTATTAAATCAGGGATAAGTGCTAGTATACGAGATTTATCAGGCAGTAATCATTCCGCACACGTATTTTCGAACTCCTAGATAAACCACATCACCTCCCTCCAAAGGTTTTCTTGAACGAGGAAAAACTAAATTACTATTCTAACAACACGAGATAAAATTTATATTTCATGCAAAAAATGGATTGTTTATCTATCCATTCCTATATAATATTTATGTACCTATATGCTGTACTAGGTAGATACACTTCTTGTGTGTTTTTCATTTATCAAACTATTTAACATTTATTTTTCTTTTGATAGAAAAACCTCGAGGACGAAAAGGAAGCAATACAGCCAAGAAAGATTATTGACATTGGCTAAAAGAAAGCCTTCCCACCATCCTCCTGCAATAAAGAAGGTAATAATAAATACGACTTGGTTACAGTAAAATGTTGGGGAATACAGATAAAATTTCAAAAATATTTAAGATATATCAATCTTATCTATTACTTTATCGTTATCTCAAATACACTAATTGTCATTCCTTTGATCTTGTATTCAATCTGAGCTTTTTTTTCAATCTGATGTTCATATAAAGTTAAAGTACTTATCTAAAATTGCACAAGTATTTGATCCAAATTTTTTAGAATCTTATTAATAGATAGCGCTGTGCGTTGTACAATACAGTATGTTCCAAGAGTATAAGTAACAGAGATAAAACACTGTTGACAAGGGCAAAGTTAATAATTTTCATATTAAATCAGAATACTTTAATTAATAACCGTACAAGTAACTAGACACGAATAATAGGACCTCATATGTAATTATTTTATCGATACTGTTATTGGTATATCGTTAAAATATTATACAAAAATAACTTTTTAATAACCTATTACAATTACAAAAAACACAATAGTTTCTAATTTTTATTAATCTTGTATTGGTTATATATAATGTTTGTTTTCTAGTTTATTTAGTTTGTGTTTACAGATTATATAGTTTAGAAAAACCATTGCAGATAAAATAAAAATAAAACTTTTTCTCCTCCTTTAAGCATGTTATTAAAAATTCTAAATTGCTCTAAAAACTCTAACTTTAGACTTGTCTGGGTTTGTAGGGACTCTTACGGCAAGAATAAGAATAGAAGAATGTAGCTTCCTGAAATATAAATACAAACGTTTTTACGCATACAAAAGGTTGTGGAGATCCAAAGAAAGCCGACGACGAAGAAGCTCAAAACGATCTTTACATCGCTTCGATATCATAGCCACCTATAAAAAGGTGAAGTGGTATTCTTATTGTCTCAATTGTGTACCTGATTAGATAATGAGACTACCACTTCACCTATTTATAGGTGTCTCTGATATCGAAACGATGTAAATGTTTTGTTTTAAGCTTCTTCGTCGTCGACATTCTTTGGATCTCTTCAGACGAACATGACTCCAGATTCCAGGAGTCAAGTATGAGACAGCGTCAGGCACCAGACGCTGCAATAAAAGGAAGGTGAACTGGAGCTAAACTCTAAATTCTAAGGATACAGTTAGGATACGAGAGGATAGGAAAGTTAGTAAATAAAAAGGTGTATTACAGAATTAATGTAGTATAATACAATATGTTGTGTGAATAAAAACAGAAACCTGCAAAGCCGCTGAATGAACTCTTGCCTCGGATAAAGATCCTCAGCGAACTGCCCAGGAGATACCAGTCGCCAGATCTGCCAAAGATACCAGTTGTTCGAAAGGTAAGCAAGCCTAATCACAGTAGATGGATGTTTAGCGTAACTTTCGTTACAAAGTATCTGAGTGGTTAGTCTTTCACGTCACACAGTAGCTCAGTGGTTAGAATCTCTCACGTCTCACAGTGTCTGAGTGATCAGAATCTCTCACGTCTCACAGTGTCTGAGTGGTTAGAATCTCTCTCGTCACACAATAGCTGAGTGGTTAGAGTGTCTCTCGCCAAACAGTATCTGAATGGTTAGAGTCTCTCTCGTCTCACAGTACCTGAGTGGTTAGAGACTCTCACGTCTTACAGTAGCTTGTGTTTTAGAATCTCTCACGTCACACAGAAGCTGAGGGGCTAGTGTCTCTCACAATTCAGTAGCTGATGGATTAACTCCTCACTCGTCACTCAGTATTTTATTTTAATTGGGGGTTTTATTTAGTTGGAGCAAACAATAAGCTTACTTTTATTCTGCCAATCGGATCATATTTTAATTCTGAGATATTGTAATTAAAGGTTAAAGTTAGAGATAAATACTCATATAGTGGATTCTGTAGTGAAATATAATATTCCCAGTAATGGTAGTAAAACTTTAAAAAGATTTCCTCACCTAACAAAATATTAATTTTTGTCTTCTCTAGAGCAAATAATATTAATGTTTGAAAAGTACAACAATATGTTGAAATAACTAGATTTTATTTTAAAATGCTTTATTTTATAGTTAAGGTTAGACCCGAAAAGCTTCGAGCCTTCAGAGAGGACAAAGAATCTTGCGCAGCCCCGAGAGTACAATGAGTTCAAGCTGGACGAGGATTATGACCCTTACCTCATCAACCCGGCGGCCCTCACCTATGTCGGTAAGTAGTATGTCGGGGAGATGTAGAAGGTTCAAAAGGTAATGAGTTTCAAATATCCGGTGTGAATCATGAATCTAGCACAACCTTGCAATGAATTCAAGCTGGACTAGAATTATGACCCTTATATCATCAACCCGGCGGCCCTCACCTATGTCGGTACGTAATATGTCGGGGAGATGTAGAAGGTTCAAAAGGTAATGAGTTTCAAATATCCGGTGTGGATCATGAATCTAGCACAACCTTGCAATGAATTCAAGCTGGACTAGAATTATGACCCTTACCTCATCAACCCGGCGGCCCTCACCTATGTCGGTACGTAATATGTCGGGGAGATGTAGAAGGTTCCAAAGTTAATGAGTTTCAAATATCCGGTGTGAATCATGAATCTAGCACAACCTTGCAATGAGTTCAAGCTGGACGAGGATTATGACCCTTACCTCATCAACCCAGCGGCCCTCACCTATGTCGGTAAGTAGTATGTCGGGGAGATGTAGAAGGTTCAAAAGGTAATGAGTTTCAAATATCCGGTGTGAATATGAATCTGGCACAACCTTGCAATGAGTTCAAGCTGGACGAGGATTATGACCCTTACCTCATCAACCCAGCGGCCCTCACCTATGTCGGTAAGTAGTATGTCGGGGAGATGTAGAAGGTTCAAAAGGTAATGAGTTTCAAATATCCGGTGTGAATATGAATCTAGCACAACCTTGCAATGAATTCAAGCTGGACTAGAATTATGACCCTTATATCATCAACCCAGCTGCCCTCAACTATTCGGTAAGTAATACGTCGGGGAGACGTAGAAGAGTCAAAAGATAATGAGTTTTAAATATGCGATGAGGATCACTAATCTGGTATAACCTGGCAATTAGCTCAAGCGTGACTAGAGGACCTTTTAGTGATTAACCCAAAAGACTCGTAATTGACAGAGAGAAGAGATTCGATATCTTATTTTAATAACGTTTCATAATAATTCGAGAATGGTTATTTTCGATTTCATTATTTTTTATCTATGTGTCTAGTTTATTTTAAATATTTGTTATGTTCAAATTGAAAACCATCAAGATTATGGCACATAAGTACCAGAGGTTGTTCGATAAGTTTCCAATAAATTTGAAATACCATTAATACAACTCTTTGGAATTCATTTGATCAATATTAATGGAGTCAAGATTCGATACTGGCTTTTGTTACTGTTTATAATTTGACTCGTATGCCCACCTTTACCGGCAAAGTCTAGAACAGAGCTAACTTCTTCATTTTCCAAGATGACACGCCTGAGCTGTAGATGATCGGATTAAGAGCTGTAGAAATTTCCTTAAATTCTTCAAAAAATAAATAAAAAATATTTTACAATGTGCATTTTGGCTGCCATTGTTTACGCCACTCTAATCAGATCTGGTTCATAACGATCTTTCTTACCTGAATTTCGTACTTGTTTGTATAAATACACTACTCTGCTAATGTATAAAATTTGTTTCAGCGACCGACAACATAAAGAAGTTGGCAGAGCCACGTCATAAGGAGGAAAAGAGAATTAAGAAGTAAACACCTACGTGCTTGGGATGGACTGGACAACGATATGAACTTCCAAATTCTATATCGCTAATTCTCTAACGGTGTTTAGCAATAGGCTTAGAAGTGTTTCAGAGTATGTAGCATTGTTAAAATGACTAAAAATATACTTGCACAATTGGGGGTTTTATATGTTTAGAACTAACGGCTAAAAGTTTGAGTAACATTTATTTATGCAACACTTAATATGTCAAAATTGGAATGAAATTTATTAGTTTACTCGGAAAACAGTGTATTAAGGCGGGTCTATATTATTATAGTTTGGTTTGGGAATCAATTATATGAGAAATCTTTATAATATCCGAATTAATAGTATAAATGCAAACGTGTATTTCGCGTGTTCGCTTGTTTTGCTTTCACGCGCAAACTATTCAACCGATTGTACTGAAATTTGACATGGATCTTCTCAGGGTCTTTAGTATGAATATAGATCTATTTTAATTTCGAAAATCACCGAGCTACGCCCCATAGGTCTTTAAAGTAGCGAAAAATTCCATCTTGGTCTCTAAGTTCCGAAATATTAATTGAAAGAGCCTGAGAAATTATAGTATAATGAGTAGATATGAATATGCCGTTTCTAGACCACTTTTGGAGCCAACAGTAAATCAATGGAAAATACTGTTTAAAGGACAATAAACGAATCTGTAAAATCAAACAGTAATGGAAAATACTGTTTAAAGGACAATAAACGAACCTGTAAACCACGAATGAAAAATTACCGAATCTATAGCTGTTTGCTTCTACTTTCTTAAGCTGTTTTAATGTAAAATATATTGGAAATGTTGTCAAATCTGATACGAATAAACAAAAAATCTTCGAAATCTTAATAAAATTTAATCAATTTAAAATTTTTTTTTACTAAAAACATACTTTAATAAAAAATTTTTCTGCTAAATGGCAAACATGAACTCACCAAAGTCTCTAAAATTTCTAGCGTTTAAAAAGTACAACAAAGATGAATTCAACGATTTACCAAAACATTTTATACAACAGTTGATACCGTCTTCGACACTTTCCGATACAGAATTCATTGAACTTGTCTTTTGCAGAAAGAACGTATGATGGAGGGTTTGTTTTTTCATCATAAAGCACGAAATGTATTGGATTGTTTTATTTAACTTAATTACGAAAGATATTGAAAAGAAATTAAAAAAGAAACAAACAGAGAGTTTTCATCGATATTTTATGAAATTTTTTTAAATACTGTACGTTTTTCGAATACAATCAAGACTTAATTGTTGAATTCCTTAGGATTTTTTGTGAGAAATCAAGATTTATCAACAAAATTCATTTAAAAGAGCACTATCAGATTTTTCTTATAAAATATCACTATATTTTGCGTGAAACAAAAGGTATTACTATAGATAATATTCCATGTGATTCTGATAAGAGAGGACACCAACTATGGTTATCAAAAGAGTACTATGAAGTGGGGAACTAATGATAATCTTCTATTCTACAAAATTGATAGTAACACAGTCTTTATCTTTAATAGTCTTCTTTCCCAGTAAACAACCAAGTGTAATTTATCATGTTTATTCAATTCTTTAATCTTTTTTTCATCCAAAACATTCAAAAGTCTGTTCGGTAAGTGTACTTCATACCAAATCGGCAATTATTGTAAAACACGAATTTATCTTTTATTTTCTCCAAATTCAAAATTTTGTATTTCTTATTTTCTTCTAATTAATTCAACTTCTTATATTCTTTAAGCTTGAATTCACCAACCGCGTTCAACTCTTTCAAGATAGAAAAAAATTTAAAGACGAAAAAAATGAATTTGCTAACAATCACTCGAGAAGTCGAGGGAATTGCCAACATCTTCATTGTTTGACGAGGTTCATTATTTATCTTTTCCAAGTGTACTATAAAATCATCGAGGATTTCTGGCTTAAAATCGTAGACAAATTCAACATTCCAGATAATGAAAAAATACTGCCAGTTATTAAATTCAGAAATATTTTTAATTTCTTTACAAAAGTAACACTTTTTCTCTTCTAAAGTTAATTTGTCCATTTTTATCATATAATTCATCATGATCCTTACAATAATAGTACAATCCGTCTTTTCTATTCTCTTCCTTATAAAATTCTTGACACTTTGTACATTTCTTTTGAGACTCCATTTAGATAGAAAAAATTATTACACGATGAAAATGTTTCTAAATTTTATTAAAACTCCCGAATTATGATATTTTGTCTGTAAATGTTTTTGAAGATAAGGTAACCATTGAATGATTCGTCCACACTCACAAAGAGTCGGTTTCTTTAGACTTTTTTGAATATTTCTTTTAGCACAATCCTTACAAAAAGCTTGTTTTTTATCTTTACTATAATGCCAGTTGTGAAATTCTGAAATATTCTTAATTTCTTTACAAACGCAACATTTTTTCTTTCTAACGTTAATTTTTCTATTTTTTCGTATAATTCTCTCTCATATTTACTACGAAAATCCTTACACATAGACCCTAATCCTTCTTTTTTATTCTTATTTTATAAAAAGCTTCAAAATCTTTAAATTCTTGACACTGTGTACATTTCTTTTGAGACTCCATTTATATAGAAAAAATTATAGCTTTCTCAATTCATATTCATAAAACTTTCCGGTTATTTCTTCATTATTTAAATCTTTTATACTATAAGTTACAGGATCTGTGTTATTAATTTGATAAATCACAAAGATTTCTCTTGACCAATTGTTCTTATATTTGTTTGAAAATGTTTGTTTTTTACTAACAATTCTTACATGATCATTGACTTTATATTTAGTTTTCGTGTGAATTTCTGGTGTAACATACTTGAAAACGGTCTCTAATAACTCCTTTTCTGCATCCTTATCTACGTCTTTGGCCTTCATTTTGATCGTGCTGTGAACTGTATCGTTATAATTGTTACGATTTTTTGAAGAATATCGATCCATTTAAAGTTTTTATTAATCTCAAAAATTACTTTCATTCTCTCATTTTGAGTTCTGTTATATCTCTTTACAATACTTGATTTCTCTTTCGTTTTCAGTATGATAAATCTTAATTGTTGTATTTTCTCAAAACTTCGTTAAATTCTTTATTTTTTAAACTCTAAAACCCTTATCTGTATGAAGTAGGTTTGGAGGTTTGTGATGGATCCTTATGGCATCTTTTACTATATCTTCGAAAGCTTTTGAAACATCCTTGCCGTTTTTTCTTTTGATAGCTCTTGACCAAGCTTATTTTGAGAAAGTATCAATAACATTTAACATATACTTAAATCCATCATTTTGATCTGAATAGTTAGACATTATAACTAAATCTGCTGCCCATAAATCGTCAATTCCTAACGTTATAATTTTTCTCTTTTTAAAATTTTTTCGTGCTGGTGCATGGATTTCTCTAGCTTCAATTTCTATCTCTTCTTTATTCTTCAATTCTTTCTTTACTTGTTTTTCATAAGGATTCTTTATAAATTTACTCTTATTTGTCTTACATTTTGAACATTTTGCTGCAATTCTATACAATCCGTTTTGAGTTTGAACAATTTTAGAATCTATATTTTTTTCATTTTTTTCTTACATTTGTGGCAGTGAATTAAATCATCTTCCATTTACATATCAAAGTTTCCAATTTTGTTTAACTCTTCTAAAATATTAGATTTCGCTTCATAGCCATACGGTACTGTATCCATCTTATTTTCTAGGATAATTCTCTTATCATCTTTAACGCTCAGTGCTAACTTGTTTATGGTAACTGTGTACAAACTCATGTTTATAACTTCTAATGCAAGTCATCTCTCTAAATTTTTCTTTACCTTCGAACAAACATCTCTTCAAGTTTTCGATATTTATTGTTTTATTTACACAACGCTTCTCTTAATTCCTTTGCATCTTACTGGATTTTTGTCTAGATATTTGTACGAGTACATTTTTCGATTTCAAACCACAAAATTCTTCTAAAACTTCGCTATTTAACTCATCTTTGAATTTCCCTATTACCTTCTTATTTTTAGTAGTGAAACATTCGTGATCTTTTGGATAATCGCTCGTATCAAAGTCATCTATATTTTCTTTAATAATTTTAAAAGGATCTCGTTTCAATTATAGGAAAATAACCTGTCTGTATCCATGTAACACAGATTCAAATCTGGGTCATAACTTCTTTAATGTATCGTAATAAAACTCGTACATTAACAATTTTGATAGGTCAATAACTGAAAATCCCTAATGTATATCGGTTTGTTAAATTTTCACCTTTTGTTTATACATGTGACTCGCTATACAGTCGTCAAAGATATTGAAACATTTGAAGTTCGTTTTCTTGGCCTGTTTCATTGAAAAATTCTTCATTTCATAGTTTGATATTCACATCTATTTCGCACATTTTTCCATAGATTTTCCAAAAACAGAGTTGTTCATGAGCTTATACAAATCTTTCTCAAAGTCACTTGTAGCTTTGGTTCTCATGTTTGTGTTTAAAATCTATGTACTTTTTCATTAAAAGGCTTCTGATCGAATGCAATAACCCTATTCACATGTTTCAACACCATCCCTTGTTCGAGGTAAAATTTCAAATTTCTTGAATGAACAAACGTATTCAGTTTTATCCAGTAAAGTTGTGCAAAGTTTGTTTTTATAATGTTCGGGAGCAAAGGGCAAATTCCTTGTGATGTTCATGTAAATTTGTTGGATATCCTAGATCAACTTCGAGAATATAGCCATAATCTTTGCCGCCAGTGAG